>NC_059427.1:147761833-148061833 GCF_021028975.2 Sphaerodactylus townsendi | reverse complement strand
GAGGAGCTGTTTGAAACTGTCTCTGTACGAGTCAGATTTCAGCAACTGCCTCAAGCCATTCCAGTGCCAGCAAATCAGAGTGGGTTAGAACAAGCCCTTACCGTGTCTACAAGCAACTGAGATTGGGAAATCTTCCTTTAATAGATCACAGGTTAATCATTGACAGCTGACTCAGCACGGAAAAAGTATGTAATTCAGACTCTGATGTGGACTTAGGGGTGGAGAAAGGGGTCTTTTTGGGGGCGGGGGGAGATGGGGATTTATTTATTTGTTATTAAAACTACTCTCAAAAATATTTCGGGTCTTCTGATAGATGACCATCCCCAGTCCCCCAGGCAGATTCAAACTCTGCTTACCAAAGTGAAAGGCAAATAAGGTTCTTATTGTGATTCTTAAGGTTTTTCTCCTTCCAGTTAACACAAAACTGTGTGGAGTAGCGTCAGAATGTTTGAATGTTTCCAAGAGTTGGTTTGCTAAATGCCTGTACAGACTGACTTTCATATAATTGGGACAGACCTTTCCAGCCTCCAAGTGGAATCTGGGGATTCCCAGGATTAACAGTTAATCTCCAGACTACAGAGATCAGTTGGCCTGGAGAAAAGGAATACTTTGGAGTGTATGCTCTATGGCAGGGGTAGGGAACCTGCGGCTCGAGAGCCGCATGCGGCTCTTCTGCCCTTGCACTGCGGCTCCACGAGCCACCGGCCCCATCCTTGCCCGCCCTGCAGGTAGCAGGGCGGGAGCACCAACTGCCCGCGGCCAGCTGGGCCGCGCTGCGGGCTTCCCCCTCACCTGCCCCGTTGGAGCGGGGCGGGTGCTTTCCCGGCGGCCGGCGAGGTCGAGCCGCTGGCCCCATCCTTGCCCGCCCTGCAGGCAGCAGGGCGGACGCATCCATGCGCTTCTCAGAATGAGCGGAGTAAAAGGTTAAAAAACCCAATATATACAGTGTTATCTTTATTTTAAATGTCAAAAATTATTTGCGGCTCCAAGTGTTTTCTTTTCCCGTGGAAAACGGGTCCAAATGGCTCTTTGAGTGTTAAAGGTTCCCTACCCCTGCTCTATGGTATTGTATCCCACTGATGTCCCGGTCATACCAGGTGACATTTCCAAATCTTCAGGAGTTTTACCAACTCGATCTGGCAACCCTACACCTATCTACCACTGATAGCCAGAAGGGACCTGGCTGTCAGACTCTCAAATGTGGAAATAACAGAGCAGTTTATTCCAGGTGATATGCCTCCATGCGAATATGCAGCAGCAACTCACATTCTGCCCGTGGGCTCCAATTGCTGCCTGCACAGATGCATGCAAATGCGAAAACAGAAAAGCAGGTTACTTTATCCTGACTGCAACCTGCTATACATTTGCTGTGCCGAAAGAGCCTATGAATCACCAGGAACCAGGGCCAGATCTAAGGGGATGAGGGGGAGCAGCTACCCCAGGCAGCAGGCAGAAGGGGGTGCCACTGCACAGGCAAAGGCTGGGGGGGGCAGCTGCCCTCCTGAGCCTATGTGGCTGCTGCCAAGAGAGCAAGGCAACAAGCTGCAAGGAGGCATGGGGCACCAAAGAGCTCAACTTGAATCCAGAGCTTACACGCACATGCACATACATGAGTCTTGTGGTGCAACCTTGATATGAACAAATAGTTTGTAATGTTTTAAGCCATTGTATTTAATCATATAAGTTATATAAGTGAAATTCACTGGGCACTAAGCACTTCAGAAATTTATTTTTTTGTTGAGAGAAACAGAGAACTTAAGAGCAACCTGACACTGGCCTTGAGTTGAAAGAAACAGGGCCCCACAAGGAGATAAGGAATTAGCAGGAAGCTCCACAAATACAGATAACAGTAAAATAGAAACTTAGTTGTTATGGAAATCTTTGCGTAAGATGTTTTTAACTTAAGTTGCACCAAATATGGGATGAAAAGGTGTGGTAACAGGTGAGATGAAATGACCAGGTCTGTGCGTCTTCTTGACTCAAACCAATGGTCAGAAGACAAGGAGGGATGTTTGTAAGAGGGTATAAATTAGGTTACACAAGCAACAGCCCCTTTGAACCGCCTCCCTGTTGTTAACAGAGGAGAGTTCCCTCTTCTGCGCAGAATTGAAACAATAAAACTCTGAACACTGAAGAAGCTTATGGATGGTTATTTGTGAGTAACCGGACAGAGCCTTAGCTCTGAACACAGGACCCTGCCCTGTGCCTAACAATTGGTGGCCCGTACGGGGAATTAATCTTGATCTAGCTCTGGTTTGGACAGTCTCTCTGTGGGCGCCCCCGCCTCCTTTAGGCGGACAGGGCCACTGTTCATTCTGCAGCTCAGCATCGGGATTGAAGACTCGACAACTTTTAGAGCCAATTCTTCAGTGCTCAGACTTTCTGCCCTGAGCCTAACAACCTGGCCCCAGACAGTGCCCAGCTCACCAAGATGAGGCATCTCTGACTGCATGGCTGTCCAGGTCTGAGGCTGCATTTGTCCGGTGGCCTGCAATGGCAAGAAGAAGAATATGTTGCCATTTCAGCCCTGCCACTTGCTATGGTTGTCAAAGTGGTTGCAGTCAGGAAGAGAGGGAATCCTGATGCAGGGAGGAAGAGAGGTGAGCCTGGGACCAGCTGTGTGTGTGTATGTGCATTATTTGCTGTCAACTCATTTCCAACTTATGGCAACCTAATGAATTAATGGCTTCCAAAACATCCTGTTGTTAACAGCCTTGGTCAGGTCTTGCAAATGGAGGCTTCCTTGATGGGGTCAATCCATCTCATGTTGGTTCTTCTTCTTTGCCTGCTGCCTTCCACTTTTCCTAGCATTATTGCCCTTTCCAGTGAGTCTTGTCTTCTCGTAATATGACCAAAGGACAAATGCCTCAGCTTGGTCATTTTGGCTTTCAGCTTGATTTGATTTGAACTCTGCGTGTGCATTATGTGCCGTTGTCCCTCAGGCTGGTCATTTTAGCTTCAAGCGTGATTTGCGCAGGCTGGATTTGATCTGTGTCGGTGCACTATACGCAGTTAAATGCACTTCCAACTTACGGCAACCCTATGAATTAATAATCTCCCCAATGTCCTGTTGTTAACAGGTCTTGCAAACAGAAGACCGTGGCTTCCTTGATGGAGTCAATCCATCTCATCTGAGGTCTTCTTTCCCTGTGCGGAGCAGCAGTGGCGTAGGAGGTTAAGAGCTCGTGTATCTAATCTGGAGGAACCGGGTTTGATTCCCAGCTCTGCCACCTGAGCTGTGGAGAATCTGGGGAATTCAGATTAGCCTGTGCACTCCCACACACGCCAGCTGGGTGACCTTGGGCTAGTCACAGCTTCTCGGAGCTCTCTCAGCCCCACCCATCTCACAGGGTGTTTGTTGTGAGGGGGGAAGGGCAAGGAGATTGTCAGCCCCTTTGAGTCTCCTGCAGGAGAGAAAGGGGGGATATAAATCCAAACTCCTCCTCCCTGCTGCCTTCCATGTTTCCTAGTGCTATTGTCTTTTCTAATGAGAGGGTGTTTCAGAAGTAAACTTGTCTGAAGATGTCACATACTAGAGATTTATCACAGATTTGGCATGTAGCCTGAGCAAGAAAGGCAAGGATAGGGTATAAGCAGGGGTGTTGCTACAGCGACGGGCAGCTGCAGCAAGCAACAAAACTGCAAGCACACACCCAAATAGCAACACCCATCTTTTTAGAAAACTGCCTCTTCTGTACACCCACGTTGCCATTCCAAGGATGGTTCAGTGCATCCCAGCCCTACTATCTATTATTATACACATAACAACACAGCACAAGTGTCTGGAATTCATCTCTGAATATCGAGTCCTTCCCAAGGACCTAGGATATTAGAGGTATTTGCGTAGAATGTGTGCAGTTCCTAGAAGTGCTGCTTTCTGCAGCATGTGGACTGATGTTCTGTCCAAGTTTAGGCTTTCCAGATGTTTTTCAAGATTTCTTGGGATTCCTCCTAGAGCACCGACTACTAGTGGGATTACTGTTGTTCTTTTCTGCCACAATCGTTCAACTTCAATTTGTAGGTCCTTGTATTTTGTGATCTTTTCCAGCTCTTTGTCCTCTACCCTGCTGTCAACTGGCTGTAGCATCATATATGATCCAAACATGTTTTTTCTCTATCACTGTTATGTCTGGGGTGTTGTACCAAGGTGATATATCTATCTGTATTCTAAAGTCCCAGAATTATTTTTGCTTCTTCATTTTCTGTAGTCTTCTCTGAAGCATTAGCAGTACCAGGTCTTGCTACAGGGCAGGCCGTACTTTTTGCAAAGGTTCCAGTGCACCATTGCTGCTAGCCTATTATTGTGACGTTCAAGATAGTCAGTTTGGGCTATTTTCTTACAACAACAGATGATGTGCTCCGCGGTTTCATCACCCTCTTTGCAGAGACGGCACTTTGGGTCATTGTAGGACACGATTCGTGTCTTTATTGCATTTGTCCGTAATGCTTGCTCCTGGGCAGCAAAAATCAGGCCTTCAGTTTCCTTCTTTAGAGTTCCCCTTCTGAGCCACTCCCATGTTTTCTTGCTGTCAACCTTCCCTTCAATGTTCTTAAAGTACTGCCCATTATTATTATTATTATTATTATTATTATTATTATTATTATTATTATTATTATTGTTGTTGTTGTTGTTGTTGTTGTTGTTGTTGTTGTTGTTGTTGTTGTTGTTGTTGTTGTTGTTGTTGTTGTTGTTGTTTGTTTGTTTGTTTGTTTGTTTGTTTGTTTGTTTGTTTGTTTGTTTGTTTGTTTATTTAATTTATATACCGCCCGATCCCCGAAGGGCTCCGGGCGGTGGACAACATTATCTGAACATCAACAGGAGCGGTCATACAAATATAAATACATAGGCTCCATCCCATAAAATAGCTTAAAACTCATAAAAACAGTAGAAAACGCATAATACATAATAACAAGGAGTGTCCGACCCCAGTTTAGAGCCTACCCCCATGAGGGGGGGACGGTGAACCCCTCAATATGAGGGGACCCTGATCTTAACTACCCCAGGCACAGAGCAGTGAGGGGGCACTGTATCCAGCAGCTGGACACTCCAAAGGCCCGGTGGAACAACACAGTCTTACAGGCCCTGCGGAACTCACCCAGGTCCCGCAGGGTTGAGACTAACTGGAGGAAGGGTGTTCCACCAGGCGGGGAGCCAGTGCCGTAAAAGGTCCTAGCCGCGTGGAGGCCAACTGCATCATATAGGGGCGAGGGACCGCCAGTAAGTTGTCCTCTGCAGAGCGCAGGGGCCTAGTTTGGACATATGGGGGGGTGATCGCGGTCCCGAAGATGCGAGGGTCCCGGAGCCAGCGCCAAAACGCCTTAAAGGTCAGAAACCCACGCGCAGAAGATGATTCGGAATTCGACCGTGAGCCAATGCAGCTGCCGCAACACAGGCTGGATGTGTTCTCTGAAGGCGCCTCCTGTGAGCAGGCGTGCTGCCGCATGTTGGACCAGTTTTAACTTCCGAATCAAACGCAAGGGAAGGCCGGCGTACAGCGAGTTACAATAGTCCAGCCTAACCCACTCATGGGGCTGTGGTCAGAAGAAAGGTGGGATATAAAGTTGCCAATAATTTAATAGCAACTGTATTGATGTAGTTAACCGTTTGTAACCTTCTGACACAATAGTGGGTCTGTTCTCTTTTTCTACATTAAAAAAACGTTATTCCCTTTTCTTCCCTTCAGTTTTGGGTCATGTGGTTATTCTTGGCTGTATTTCTGGGCCTCTACTTCTTTCGTCGGTGGTACCGAGAGAGACAGACCATAGAGAACCTGAGAAAGAAGTACGTCTTCATCACCGGCTGTGACTCTGGATTTGGAAGCCTGCTTGCCAAGGAGCTGGATCTGAAGGGCATGAGGGTCTTAGCAGGATGTCTCACCCAGAAGGGGGCTGAGGAGCTGGAGAAGGCCACATCTGATCGCTTGAAGACCACCCTCCTGGATGTGACCAGCACAGAGAGTGTCGCTGAGGCTGCTGAGTGGGTGAAAGGATGCGTGGGGGACCAAGGTGTGTTGTTGTTACGTGCCATCAAGTTGCTTCCAACTTATGGTTCTTATAAATTAATGACTTCCAAAACTTCCTATCATTAACAGCCTTCCTCAGCAGTGGCATAGTGGTTAAGAGCAGGTGTAGTCTAACCTGGAAGAACCGGGTTTGATTCCCCACTCGGCTGCTTGAGCTGTGGAGGCTTATCTGAGGAATTCAGATTAACTTGTGCACTCCAACACATGCACCAGCTGAGTGACCTTGGGCTAGTCACAGTTCTTTGGAGCTCTCTCAATCCCACCTACCTCACAGGGTGTTTGTTATGGGGGGGAGGGAAAGGAGATTGTAAGCCCCTTTGAGTCTCCTTACAGGAGAGAAAGGGGGAATATAAATCCAATTCTTCTTCTTCTTCTTCTTCTTCTTCTTCTTCTTCTTCTTCTTCTTCTTCTTCTTCTTCTTCTTCTTCTTCTTCTTCTTCTTCTTCCTTGGGACTTGGGAATTGAAGAACATGGCTTCCAGCATGGTGCCGGAAGCATGGTGTAGTGGTTAACACAGTGGACTTTAATCTGGATAACCAGGTTTGATTCCCCACTCCTTCACACGAGCTGTGGACTCTTATCTGGTGAAATGGATTTGCTTCCCCACACATGGAGCCTGCTGAGTCACCTTGGGCTGAATCACAGTTCTTGCCAACTCTCCTCAGTCCACTATCTCAAGAGGTGTGTGAGAGAGGAAGAGGAGTTCTTAAGCCTGTGAGTCTTCTTACAGGAGAGAGAGGCAGAGTATAAATCCAAACTCTTCTTCTTCTTCACTCTATCTTATACTGGGTCTTCCTCTTTTCTTGCTGCCTTCAACTTTTCCTAGTACTATTGTTTTTTTGTGTGAGTCTTGTTTTCTCATGGTGTGACCAAAGTGCGATAACCTTAGTCAGCCCTGGATTAACCATTAAGCAAAACAAGCAAATGCTTAGAGCCTCAAGTAAAGAGAGCCCCATAGAATTTTTTCCCTCCTTATCTCTGCAAAGCCGATTGGTCACGTCAGATTAATTTCAAGGATATGATCATGGATTTTGCAATTAAAAATGCAGAAGAAAACTTTTTGTAGTCTAAAATTATAAGCAAGCCGCACTAAACATTATTTTGCATCTTTGATTCGTGCAAGTTAAAATGCTATGTATCTTCGGGGCTTAGAAAGCAATGAAACAACAGGCGTTTTGTTTGATACAAATAATGATATGTATTCATTAGACTGGGGTCATGTTGCATCAAGAGTCCTTTCACACCCACACCCACACCCACACCCACCCCCCCCCCCACACACACACACACTCAAGATAGCTCTGACAGAGAACCAAACCAAGCCCCATCCTATTTCTTTCTGGAAGTGAAGCTGAATAGAAATCTGGGGACTGGGTTTGTTTATACCAGCCTTGCCAGTACATGCCTATTGTTTATACCAGCCTTGATCAGGACATGCCTATTGGTAGGGAACTGAAATGGGTCACCAAGAAAAGTTCAGCTACCTGAACTTCGGTAGTTCGGGATCGAATTTAGGTTGTGGGCAGAGCGTTGACTGCAGTTACTCCCATAATATCTAATAATAGTTCTGAAACAAATAAGGTTTCAGCTTTGTTCTCACTTCCTTCAGTGATTATCAAAGAAAAGCCCAAGTTACCCAAAAGGTCACCAAGAGACACCATCTCTTCTTCAGAGACTTCCAGCCAGATAAATCCAATTTGCTTCACAGGAGCGCTTATTTAAAGAAATATATCTTCTCTTTGAGTTTTAGTTATTACAGCCCTGCGGAAATTTCCAGACATCTGATTAGTTATCACTAAATAAAAGATAAGCAACATACATGCAAATAAGCCAAACACCTGGGCAGATGAGATGAGAGCCATCAGATATAGAAAGATAGGAAGGCCATTCATAATTCTTTACAAAGCAATTAATCTAGCAAGAGAATTCAAAAACAGTTAAACAGATGTGCAATCTGGCAAATGCCGCAAGAAAAAAAGGAGCAATGCCATTGCAAAACACTACAGGTGGAAGGTAAAGAAAATGGGCATTACAGGATTCTGGAGGGTACAGTTAAGATTTGGGCATACATTATCTGAGCAGTATATCCACTGAATACAAGGCAGAAATGGGTGAGGCAGGGACTTATGGAGGGGTGATTTTAATTGCCTAATAATAATAATATTTATTTATTTATTTATTTATTTATTTATTTATTTATTTATTTATTTATTTATTTATTTATTTATTTATTAAACTTGCTATACCGCCCTATCCCCGGAGGGCTCAGGTCGGTGAACAACACAAAATCGTACAAAAAACATAAAAATCTTAAAACAGGTACATTCTAAAATAGGGGCCCACGAGACCCATATACCACCCTCTTCCAAAATGAGGAGGGGTCCCAGTGATGTTAGGGGACCCTACTACTAGCAGGAGAGGCGAGGGCATCATCGTGACTGGGCTCTCAAAGGCTTGATGGAACAATTAGGTTTACAGGCCCACGAACTCTCCAAGATATACAGGGCCCGAATATGATAGTAATGTGTTCCCGCAGGCGATGCCAAACTGTAAAGGCCCTGGCCCGTGTGGAGGCCAGCCGCGTCATCAAGGGGCCAGGGATCTCCAGTAGATTCGCCTCTGCTGATCGCAGAGGACGAGCTGGGACATATGGGGTAATGCGGTCCCGAAGGCGGTCCCGAATACAATTACTCCACTATGGCATGACCTAGAAGTGATGTCATCACACCAGGGGTGATGTGCTAGCATTTTCCAATACTCTAAGGGTTAACCACCCATTTCATCCACCATTTTCAACCCACTGCCCAGCTGAATGGCAGCGGCTGCAATAGAAATGGGCAGTTGGTCTCCTGCCATCAGCAGTCAGATTGCAACCCTACTGCTGACTTTAATTCCATCTCCCTTTCACTCCACGGAGCTACATGTGATTTGTTGTCAGGCCTCTGACTACTTCGAACCTCAATGAGTTCTGATGGGGAATTAATTAATCAACCTTCCAATGCTCTAAGAAGAAGAAGAGTTTGGATTTATATCCCCCCCTTTCTCTCCTGCAGGAGACTCAAAGGGGGTGACAATCCTTATATCCCCTCACAGCAAACACCCTGTGAAGTGGGTGGGGCAGAGAACTCGAAGCTGTGACTAGCCCAAGGTCCCCCAGCTGGCGTGTGTGGGAGTGCACAGGCTAATCTGAATTCCCCAGAGAAGCCTCCACAGCTCAGGCGGCAGAGCTGGGAGTCAAACCCGGTTCCTCCAGATTAGATACACGAGCTCTTAACCTCCTACGCCACTGCTGCTCCTAAAATGGGCAGATGAAGCCCTTCTGGTGGTACCACCACCTTTGGTGGTGAAAAACCTGAGACAGGGTTTTTTCGGTGGCAGCTCCAGGAATGTGGAGCAATCTCCCTTCTGAGGCGCATCAAGCATCTTCTCAATATGCATTTAGAAAATTGGTTAAATGCACACGTGTTTACCCTGGCCTTTGACTGAAGAGACATTTTCCCCTTGGGAAATTTCAGGATTTTTAACAGGTTTTTAGGAATTTTAGTCGGTTTTTAGGAACTTTAAACAGTTTTTATTGCATACAGTTTAGAATTTCATTGTGTACAGTTTAAGAACTTAAGAACTTAACAACTAGCCTGCTGGATCAGACCGGAGTCCATCGAGTCCAGCACTCTGCTACTCGCAGCGGCCCACCAGGTGCCTTTGGGAGCTCACATGCAGGAGGTGAAAGCAATGGCCTTCTGCTGCTGCTGCTGCTCCTGAGCACCTGGTCTGCTAAGGCATTTGCAATCTGAGATCAAAGAGGATCAAGATTGGTAGCCATAGATTGACTTCTCCTCCATAAATCTGTCCAAGCCCCTTTTAAAGCTATCCAGGTGAGTGGCCATCACCACCTCCTGTGGCAGCATATTCCAAACACCAATCACCGTTGCGTGAAGAAGTGTTTCCTTTTATTAGTCCTAATTCTTCCCCAGCATTTTCAATGAATGCCCCCTGGTTCTAGTATTGTGAGAAGAGAGAAAAATTTCTCTCTGTCAGCATTTTCTACCATCACATAATTTTATAGACTTCAATCATATCCCCCCTCAGACGTCTCCTCTCCAAACTAAAGAATCCCAAACGAGTTTATGTCGTATGTTGTAACCCGCCTTGACCTTCAGGTATAGGGCGGGATAGAAATGTATATAAATACATACATAATTAGAGCCAATTCTTTTGACCTTCATTCACAGTCTACCACTAAGGTTTTTTGCAAAGGCAATGGGGACCTTAATGGTTTAAAATAGTCTGCAGTGGTGACCATAATTTTGCAGTCCCAACTCCACTTTCTTTTGCCTCCCTCAGCCATGTAACTATTGTGCTGCCAAAGTTTTTTTATCTACATTATTTGTAGTCTACCTTTCTCACTATTATTATTATTATTATTATTATTATTATTATTATTATTATTATTATTATTATTATTATTATTATTATTATTATTATTATTATTATTATTATTATTATTAGTGGGTTTATAAGCCGCTAACCCTCCCAGAAGAATCAGAGTGATGTACAACATAACTAGAGCACAATCAAATTAAAATGCAATAAATATATATAAGTTAAGATGGCTCTAATAAAAATAAACCCTACCCCATTAAAATGCAGCTTATAAAATCAATATTAATATTAATGTTGACTAAGATGGCGCCTGCTATCAAATTCCCTCTAAAACCTACATCAAAAGGGAAGGGCGGTAGGGCCACATGATGTTATAACAGCAAAAGGAGGGCCCCCCCTATCGGCCATTTAGTCTCCCCAAGGCCCGGTGGAACAATTACGTCTTTTTTGAGCCCTGCGGAGTCGTAAAGGTCCCTTGAGATCGGACGGTGTGATAGGCGTTCCTGAGGTGGGGGCCAGAGCTGTAAAGGCTCTGGCCCGGGTGGAGGCTAGCCGTATCATGGAGGGGCCAGGGATCACCAGTAAATTGGCCTCTGCCGAGCGCAGAGACCGATTCGGGACATATGGGGTAAGGCAGGTCCGCAGATGCGGGGACCCGTCCACTAGGACTCAAAGCCCACTACAGAATGAATCATTACAGTCAGAAATGTGGATATTCAGCAAACAATGCATTAGAATTGTAGAAGTCCAGAACTAACCAGAAATCTCAGAGATAAAACTGAAGCATGACATGAGTATTAAGCTGATGCATTAAGCGGTGCCAAAATTACATAGCAGGATCAAAGTTACAGTGAGTTATACACAGCAGTATTGACCACAGTCCCTAACCGTTTACCCGGTAAATTTGTGAGCTATTTTGTACAGTGAAACCTTGTTACCAGTGTAGAAAAGCCTTCTTGAATAGTTCTGTTTTACAAAGTTTGCTAGGGCAATGTGGGGAGGGGGTGTGTGGTCTTGATCTCCTTGGGCAGGCCATTTCATAAGGTGAGGGCAACAACAGAGAAATCATGATTATGGACAGTTGAACAATTCCTTGGCCAATTATGCACAACGATTTGCTGCATGATGGAGGCAAATGTGCATCGCCACAAGATTTCTTGTATGGACATATTTCCTCAAACCCCACTTACACTTTCTATTCTCCCTGTGGCAAGCAAGACCACTTCTAGCACAAATTTAATTTTGCTTTACCACCAGAGTGGGCAGTTTTGCCAGTGAGCACAGCTTTGCCCTGGATCTCTTCCCTCCAACCACAGCCAGCCCACCTAGTCTCACCCCCACCACTCCCTCACACTGCTTTCCATGCTTCCCCCTCACCCTCCTCCCTGTTGCTAACTCCTTCACACTTCTCTAAATGCTTGTATCAATACATAGATGTAGTAATAACAGAGAGCTAGCTTTTGCAAAGAACAGCACAATCAAGGTCTCTTTCTGGTTCTACTCCATCTCCCCCACTCTGCTTCTGCCCACCCGAAAATGCCAGGAGAGCATTTTTAAAATTTTATTTCAGAAAAGCTTCTATTTGAAAAACAAGCCTCTCCTGCAGCAGCAGCAGTGAATGAACGAGTGTGTGTGTGGCGTGTGTGTGTGTGTGTGTGTGTGTAGGGGAAGGGGGAAAGAGAATATCAATGAGATCTGTGTGCCTTTAAGGCTGTTGATGAGTGAAGTGCAAGCAGCGGCGGGGCAGGCACTGGACAGCCTCCTTGCATGTAAACAGAGAAACATGAGGAAAGCCATCTGTAAGCCCGCTACACAGAGAATCCCAAGGTAGGCATTGCTTGCATAATCGACCCTTCATTATTTAATCCCAAAGCTCAACTGATGCAACTGAGTTATGGCACTGAGTTTCTGAAGGGTTGCTCAGCAGTGTTGTTCGGTTGCAGAAGTGGGGGGGAAATCCTTAATACCCCATCTCTTCCAATTCACCCAAAGTGTCCAACTTACAAGATCCAAAGGAGACCACAAGCACATGAGGCTACATACGGACTTCACGCACAAGTGAAAAGACCAGTTAAGGACAACTCAAACGATAAAATATCCATATTGTTTTATATTGTTTTCTCTTTTCCCACAGGGCTCTGGGGCTTGGTAAACAATGCTGGTATTGCTATGCCAATGACCCCCAATGAATGGCTTACTAAGGAGGACTTCGAAAAGATCATAAATGTGAACCTGCTTGGGGTGATTGATGTGACACTGCACATGCTGCCCTTGGTGAGAAAAGCCAGAGGGAGGGTAGTCAACATTTCCAGTGTGTTGGGGAGAGTGGCCTTTTTTGGAGGAGGTTATTGCCCAGCCAAGTTTGGTGTGGAAGCTTTCGCTGACAGCCTCAGGTAATACTCCAGCTCTTCCTGTTTTCTATTTTCTATTTTCAGAACAAGCAACCAGGAACAAAGATCCAAATGGCGAGATATACTGAATGAAAATAGATGCTAGGATTGTTGTTGTTGTCCAAGGAGAAGTCTGAACAGTGGTGTAGCATGTAGTGGGGAGCCTGATGCTCGAGGCCGGTCATGGCAGAGGCGGCAGACTGTGGAGAGGTATACTGGGGCAGAGGCGGAGTGGCTCACAGCAGGGGGGGCACATAGCCTTGCGTGCTTCAGGTGCATTCCCCCTCACTCTCCCCCTGGGTATGAGCAACTTCCAGAATTATAATCAGGTGGTGGGGAAGTGGGGCTAGGTAGGCCCTAGAACCCAGAGGGAGCATTCTAAGGACATGTTGAGTTTTTACACAGAGGAATATACAACTCTCTTTCTGAGACAGACTATAGCTGTGAACACTTCTATCATCTCTGAGTTAGGGGATAAAAGAGAAGGTATTGGTATATTATTTAAAATACAGATGTGAGGTTGGATGGATCAGCACATGGATGTTCTCACTTTCCCCGTTGCTGGCTGAGGAGACTGAGGTATGGGGGCCCTGTTACTCCAATGGGGGCAAGGCATTCTCATAGACTTTTCCTATGGCCAATTCTAAAGCTGCACAATGTCATTTCCCTTTTTATCAGAAGTAATGTGATGCTGCAGCCAGCATCACAGCCCCCCCTTGTGGGCTGAGAAGGGATCCTGTGGGCTCAGGCCAACATTAAAACCATCCTTGGACAAATAATCCCGCAACAACTTATTGGTGGGTAACATTTTGGCCATAGCCAGAGGTATTTATTAACAAGGAGTTAACAAGGAGTTAACGTGGTGCAGCATGGGGGGGGGTGATCCACACATCTGGGCAGCACGATTGCTGTTCCCCAGAGCCACCCAATTCCTCAGCTCGCCTGCTGGAAGAATTGACCGCAAAAGGGCAAGATTGTACTGGGCATGCCAGTTGGGCGATAGACCCCTGTCTGGCGCCTGTTCCAATCTGCCGCTAGGGCGCAAGCCTGGTAGCCCCTGCTGGGTGTCCCTCCCATCGGCTTGCTCCACCCCAAACCGTCAAGGAGGTGTTATACCAGGAGAGCACCATGGCTCCCCCCCTTTCAACAAGAGCCTTTTGCATGTCGCCAATCCGCCAGCAGAGCTACTTATTGAATTAAGCAGCAACAAAACAGAAACTGAACATAACAGTAAAATAGGGACAGGTGGGCGTGGCAAGCTTCAGGGTCTGGGGCGAGACTGAGCTCGCCCCATCTGAACACCCACAGACTTCCCACTAGTTACCAATCATTGGTACCATGTTGCTGTTGTTATTAACAAAGGCTGTTAGAGAAGATGTTCCTCCTTTCCTTAAAACAAACGTTGATGTAGGGATGAGCCCCGAGAACCCAGCAGAGCCTCAGAAAGAGTGAATGGAATGCCTGTGCCACCTGTGTCCTTCTGGGCGCACACGCTCACCCATCCCCAGACCCGTGAGTCTGGAGTCATGAACTACCTGACTCACGGTCACCAGGTGTCCCAGACAAAGGGACAAAGGGGCACTTGCCCCCAGGTATGGATTAGACCCAGACGCGAACGTTTCCTCCCGCATGTAGGCAACTCCATGATGTCATGTATCATATGATATTCTCCCGCTCTCCCGCCTCCCATATACACCCCTATCGTAAACCCTAATAAAAGGTGCCAGGGACTAGCACACGGCAGAGTTGCCAGATCCACGGATCACACGCTTCCTGCTGCTGGCTCTCTCCACCGGATGATATCTCCGCGTCTCGCCTCTTCCTTGCAACCCCCGCGGGCCGACTTCATGCACCTTACTTGATGCTTGTATACATCTCACATGGGATTCCAGTTTAGTATCTTTATTGTTTATTTCAGCTTTCTTCTCTTGTATGAGTGCTGAAGTTAATATGCCACTGAAGAAAAAGTTTGTCAAACATTTTTCTAATATGGACTCAATCTTTCTTTCTCCTCGTTTATTACTAATACTTTGTTCAAAGGGTTAGAAATCTTATTTCTAAGAGCTCTTTCATCTTACTTCAGTATTATTGCCCACTGTCTGTTATTACTTTACAATCTATTTTACAAAAGCACATTGCACTGCAACCGACCCAATATTACAAGAATCTGCTTACCATTCTCAGTCTTACAGAACCCCACTTTTCATTGAGAAAGCCCACTTAATTTTCTTGTTCAATTTTGCATCAGCCCAGATATGATTGCAAAAACCTACAACAGAACAAGACTCAAAAGAAAGGGAGAAAATCCTCAAGTTAAGGTTCACTTTGAGGAAAGCAGTCTCCTTCATTGGCAGCCAACATTAGTTTTTTACTAAAAGGCTCAGAAGTCCAAGATGGAGATGGCGAACTCCAGGTTGAGAAATTCCTGGAGATTTGCGGTTAGCGTCTGGGGAGGATTTGTGGAGAGGAGGGACGTTAACTTGGAGTTATGGTATACACTCCTCTCCCTCCAAAGCAGCCATTTTGTTTAGGGGAAAGGATATCTGTTATCTGGAGATGAATTGTGATTCTGGGAGATTTCCAAGCTTCTCTTGGAGCTTGGTAACGATAACAATCCCTCTCCAACAATTGTCTGGAATTGTCCCCATTAACAAGTAGGCTGGGTGGAGCTAACCAATGATGAGAGAAAGCAGTCTATACACTTGTCAGGGACACTCTAGGACCGTGGTGGCGAACCTTTGGCACTCCAGATGTTATGGACTACAATTCCCATCAGCCCCTTCCAGCATGGCCAATTGGCCATGCTGGCGAAAACTGATAAATTATCTGGAGATATAAGAGTGCTCCTACTCGAGATGATCCTGCAATGAGCAGAGGATGAACTAGATGGTCTAGATCAGGGTAGGGAGCCTCTGACTCTCCAGATGTTCCAGGAGTTAATTCCCATCAGCCCCTACCAGCATGGCCAATTGGCCATGCTGACGAAACTGACCAGGCAAACCAATCAAGCTGTCTCTTCAGCTCTATGGTTCTTTGATTAAGTCCCCACTGATTGGGACCTGCTCCTCACCATTTGGGTGACACTTATCTACTCAGGAAGGGATTTCTTGTGCCAAGAATCAGCTTTTGAACCCGAGTTTTGCTCTTTTAGCATGTGTTGCAACTGTAAACTTTTATTCTATTGTAATATATTTTAACAATGTTTGCTGAAGGGTTGGAGATGCTTAGCAAAACCTGAACAGAAATTGTATACTGAATAAGAGAGCTCTTTCTTCACTTATTTTCAAAGGAAAAGAAAGCACTCTCTGACCTCTATTATGTTCTTGCATTCATAGAAGTCACATGTTCTTCCTAGAGCAGTACCAAGCAAAGGGCTCTGGAGCTAGGGGGTTGTTCCATTCACAATAGCAGAACATCCTAGAATGCCATAGAAGTTAGTATCAGTAGAATTATTAGTATCAGTGGAATTTGAAGGTCAACAGGTGTATATGAGTGTATGTATATGTATGTGTGTGTGTATATATATACTCACACACATACATACACACACATATATACACATATACATACACACACACACACACACACACACACACACACACATAAAATCCTGTATGCAGAATAACGAGCAGAAGACAGCTTGTGTGCCACTTTAAATAAGAACAGTTATCTTGGTAAAGACCAGCCTTTTTAGAAACAAAGTAACACTTATATACATTTACAGTTGATACATTTACAGTTCATCATTTGGTTACAATTTGCTTATTAATAATAAGCATAGTTTACAGTATTACATTTTCAGTCAGAGGCTTTTACATAGCTTTAGTTAACAGAACACTGAACAACATCTTTCCTCAGCAGAGTCAGAGAGCTACAGTCTCCAGCTGTCACACTTTTAGAATGTCCATTGAGCTCTCCCAGAATTCCATGCCTGCTGCATGCAAGGCTGTCAAATCCAACAGAATTATTATGGAATAAGAGGTGTTGTATGGTGTGCCAGTGTAGTGTAGTGATTAAGAGAAGTGCGCTCTAATCTGGAGAACCAAGTTTGATTCCCCTCTTCTTCACATGAGGCCTGCTGAGTGACCTTGGGCAACTCACAGTTCTTTCAGAACTCTCTCTGCCCTCCCAGAGGAGGAGGAGGAGGAGGAGAGGAGGAGGAATTTGGCTTTATATCCCCCCTTTCTCTCCTGTAGGAGACTCAAGGGGACACAATCTCCTTGCTCCTTCCCCCCCCTCACAACAAACACCCTGTGAGGTAGGTGGGGCTGAGAGAGCTCTGAAAAGCTGTGACTAGCCCAAGCTGTGACCAGCTGGCATGTGTGGGAGTGCACAGGCTGAATGTGCACAGATGAAGTCTCTCCACAAGCTCAGGCAGCAGAGCGGGGAATCCAACCCGGTTACTCCTGATTAGAATGCACCTGCTGTTAACCTACTACGCCACTGCTGCTCCTTTGATGTATCTTGCCTTGACAACCCTACAGAGTTGACATAAGTCACTGTGACTGACTTGATAGTTCTTTTCATCACAACCATCACAGGAGATATCATTTCTTCATATTTTGAATCCAATTCAGGCGGGAACTCCAGCCTTTTGGAGTCCAAGTCAGCATTGTTGAGCCTAGCGGCTTCAATACGTGTGTTTTCAGCACGGTAGAAGAAAACATGCAGAATGTGTGGAGTCAGCTTTCTTCTAACATCAAAGAATCCTACGGACAGGAGTACTTTGTGAAATGTAAGTAAAAAGGGGCAAGTTTTAATGTGTGTTGTGTAAGAACTCTCTTTCTCTGTCTCTGGGTATGTGTCTGTGTACATAAGAAAGGGTGTGAAAGCAATAAGAACTTTCTCTGTTCTCCTTTAACTGCTTTACTGCACGGGTTGACCCAGGAACAGAGCTATACAAAAAAAAATAGAAGTTTTTTTTAAGTTTTGTTCGGGGAAAAATGGAAAATAAAACTTGGCAGCTGACAAGTTAAGTCAGTAAATGAAACAGTTAAAAAACAACTCAGGTGAACACTTACAAAAGAAATAAAGCTAAATTAACTGATATTTATACAATATCCTAATATAGGTGACTGGCTGACAGTAGTAGTAACTGGAAACAGGTAACTAGAGGATATACAAAGTTTGCCCCTGCCCTCTAGGCGAAATAGATACATTAGAACACATGTTATTTAGATGTCCCACTTTTGAAAAGCCCCGAAAGGAAATCCTCAGCCCAGCCATGACAGGTCTAGTAGGCCTAAACTACAAAGATGTACTGGCCTACATATTTGACAGGTAGGGACAGAAAATTACGGGCGGCCGGCCCGTTTTTTGTTCTTCCATCCACCACAAACACAAATAAGAGACATCTGCGGTTGAATAGTTTAGGGAGGGAAAAGACTGAAGAAACTGTGATCCTTAGAGATATGGTGGGCGGAGTTTTCTAGCAATGTCACTATAGGTTTTAGCAAGACTGCACAGGCACTTTACAAGTGTAGTTATATTAACTTTTAATCTTTTGACATAATCAAATGTATTTTATCTACTACTTGCTTTTTCGCGAGTTGACCTTTTAGTAAACGGTCACTGACTGTGTATAAGTGCACTTCTCAGTTTGTATTATTATGTGCTGGTCTTTGACTGCAATAAAGAATTTGATATACAAAGTTCAGACAGACAGGGATTCACACAGTAAGCATAGAAGACAAAGAGGTACTGATACAGTCATAAGCATTAACTAAATAGAGATCTTATACCAGGCCTGGTGACCTAAACGACCCAATCAGCAATGGCCACATGTCAGAACCTTCCAGTATCTGGGCAGATGTGCTGCTTCAAAAAGATAGCCCCCACTGTTGGAATGATCTCAGCAAGTTTTAATGAAAGAAGAGAACCCTGTAACCTTGGGGTAGATAAGCAGCACCTGGATAGCCATGACAAAGAATTCACAAAGACCCCAAACTACACTTAGAAACTACACTTAGAAACAAGATTAACTCTTTCTTTGTGATAGCCGGAGAGGCTTTCACGAAGGCGGAATCGCACTGGGGTGCTGCAATGGCGGTTTCCGGGCTGCAGAACATGAAAGGCACTGCAGACTATTTCAGCCAGAAAAATCAGCAACAGCAGAACACTTGATAAACCAACCTGGACACAGAATATTATTTGAAAACACAGAAATTCTGGACCGCTCGGACAATCACTACATCAGACTACACAGAGAAGCCATTGAAATTCACAAGCACAACTTCAACATGAAGGAAGAAACCATGAAAATGAACAGAATTTGGCTGCCAGTGTTGAAAAACTCTAGAATCAAGACAGTGACTGATCAGCTCCACACAAACACAGGACAACTATAGACAATAGCAATCAAAGGAAACAAAGACCGGGATACTTCTATTCAGATGCATTCACCTATTGACCTTGCTATCTTCATTGTTACTCCCAGGGCTACAGATTTCTTTGTGACTCACATACCAGGCTACTCTCATTCAGAGGGGCCTCCACCTTTTGACCTCACGGTATTGCCCTTATACTCCGCCACTCCCTTGAGCACCATTTTCTTAACCTACTATCAGATCCTCTGAAGATGCCAGCCACAGATGCAGGCGAAACGTCAGGAGAGAATGCTGCTAAAACACGGCCATACAGCCCGGAGGTGCTGTATGGTGCCTGACTGACTGGACCATGAGATCCTCAGGGACTTGGCCAACTGCCTATCCTTCCTAGGAAAGCATTTTCAAGAATGGCCATTGAAATCCACAAGCATATGGACAATTTCAACAGAAAGGAAGAAACCATGAAAATGAACAAAACTTGGCTACCAGTGTTGAAAAACACTCAGAGGCTTCACCAAGACACAGATCAGCTCCACACAACTAGATTTAAGACTAATCAGCTCCACACAAACACAGGATGACTATAGACAATAAACAATCAAAGGGAACAAAGGCCAGGCTACTTCTATTCAGATGCCCTCACCTATTGACCTTGCTATCTTTATTGTTACTCACATTCTATTGGGTGGATCCCATTCAACACATGTAAATCTAGCTTGCTAATTGCACCTTTTACTTGTTAACAAACAATGGTTCTTTCCCCCACCCTGGACACGCCAACAAGTATATATACTCCACTTGCTTTCCTACTATCAGATCCTCTGAAGATGCCAGCCACAGAAGCAGGTGAAATGTCAGGAGAGAATGCTGCTAGAACACGGCCATACAGCCCGGAAACCACACAGCACCCCAGTTTTGTATATTACTTTTAAAATATTGCAGTTTGGTATTTGAGGAATAACATTTTGTAAGGTTTTCTTCTCACACTTTTGGTATGTATACTACTAACCAATTCATAAATTCATGTTTTGCACATACAGATTGCAGAAGATTTCAAGATATGTTAAAGGGATTCAGCTCTAACCTCTACATGGTCACTGACTGCTTAGAGCATGCTCTGCTCTCCTGCCACCCCCGCACGCGCTACTCTGTCGGCTGGGATACGAAGCTCTTCTACATTCCTCTCTCTTACTTACCCACCTCAATAGCAGACTATCTGCTAAGCAGTTTGAAGCCTGAACCAGCACAGGCAATGTAGATTATGTTATGGAAGTAGTATTACCATCCAAACAAGCCAGTAGAATGTAACTATGACATAATAGCGATTGTAACACTGAATATCCTAATTGAATCAACACTGAATATCCTAATTGAATATCCTAATTGAATCATTTAATACATAAGTATGATTTTTATTTTGCTTTAAGCTTTGTTTCTTAGGGCCCCTTCATGCAGGCCCGAATATAAATGCCCTGGGGGCGGCAAAAGCGCCGTCCCCAGGGAGCCATTACGCAATGGGGGTGCAGCTGCTTCGCAGCCACGGCAGCTCGCTGCTCCGCGCCCGACCCGGCTGTGAAGCTTGCCGTTTTCGACTTCAGCTGTTTTGGAAAACGGCGAGGTTTTTTTTGAAACGCTGCGGCTTAGCGTAGCTGGAGCCAAAGCACCCTCTCTCCCTCCCCATGCCCGTTGACCTACCACCTGTCCTCGCGGCCCGGTCCGCTGCGTCGGGGGCAGGGGGGACGCTGCCCCCCTCTGCCCTGCGAATTCTCGAGGGCTGATGCGGCGCCAGGGCGAGCGTGTCCTGGCCTCGAACGATAATGCTGCCAGAAGGGCCACAGGACAGAAAGGTCACCTCCAAACGACGGCTTCACTTCAGCCATCAACTGACGGCAGTTCGCATGGTCATCACGACCAGTTCTGGGACTGTTCGTCAATGCGAGCGGTCGGAGAGTCGATGCGTCATCACGCCGACTGACTCTTCCGCCTCCTTGCGGAAACGGCCTAGTTTTTGGTTTATCCAACTTTGTGCTTATTTTCTAGTTCTGTGGTCTAGAAAAAAAGTGAGGGAAGAGATCATTAGTTATGTGTACATGAAGATAAATAAATCGATCTGCTTCTCCAGACCTTGTGATATCTCAGGCAGACACCTTTCTGATTCAAAATTGAAGGTATACTCAAAGGACACACGCTGGGAGTGGTGTGGGGCTATGCTGGCAGATTTGACTGCCCCGAGGCACTTGCCCTAGCAGAGGCAAGTGCCTCTCTTTCTCTCTCTTTCTTTTTGGGTTCTCTCTTTCTCACAATACTAGAACCAGGGGGCATCCATTGAAAATGCTGGGGGGAAGAATTAGGACTAATAAAAGGAAACATTTTTTCATGCAACATGTGATTGGTGTTTGGAATATGCTGCCACAGGAGGTGGTGATGGTCACTAACCTGGATAGCTTTAAAAGGGGTTTGGACAGATTTGTAACGACCCAAAGGACCCCCAGAATATTATTTATATATATTTCTGCTTTAAAATCATATTGGCAAAAGCCAGTTGCCAAAAGCACTCCTATGGGTGTAGGTAGCCGCATGATCACCTGACCACAGCCAAAAGGTCAAAACTACTTTAACAAAAGCTAAGATAATGAGCCAGCCCCAGCATAACCTGGAGGTCTCATTTTGTTTGTAAGCAAGAAGCTTCGATTACCTCAATCTTTGCAAAGATACTGTTAAAGACAAAGAATATGGAAGTTTCACTTTCAGCATCAGATACTGTCATTTCCTATCTCTTTCTGAAACCAAGTCATCAACAGATGGTTGCTTCTCTGCATCTCCTCTTCCCATTGTTATGACTCCTAAACCATTCACCTTATCCCGATCTTAAATGTCTCCCAGCTAAATCTAGATTCCTGGCAGTGACTCTCAAGAGTTAATCTAGTATGGAAGTCTTCTAGCATTTCATGAGCTTAAAGCAATTTTGGCCCCACAAGTCCCTCGGTTTAGTGCAGATTTTAGCTGACTAATTGTAATTTCTGCACCCCAAACATCACAGTACATGGAAGTTCCAGAGAATTTAGAAAAATGAGCTTAAAACTCACTCTCGTTCCTGCCCCTTACCTGGGCAAAGAGTATAAAGTTCAGTTCACCAACACATGTGCTCTTACTTTAGCCTGTATCTTCCTTGGTCTGGCCAGTTTGAGGACACTCCATATCGCCCTCCTTCACTGATTCAGATGTTGGTCATTTGAATTTTGCCTTCTACAAGATCTTCTTCAGCTGAATTTAGGGTAACGTAATTCCCTGGAAACCCCCCTCCATTTCTATCATCCAATCTATCTTTTAAAACCTTTTTTATATCTTAGGAACTTGAATGTATGTGCTCTTATGTCTCACTGTGTCTTTGTATTTTTAAACAAATATATATAAAACTTTTAAATTCAATTTGGACTCTTGCATTACTCTGTGGAATATCCATTGTCAGAATTCCTTCCCTGTATTATACAGTCTAAAAGATCTCCTCCTGGCCCCTCTCGATGCCAACGTGAGAGCTCATTCCCCTTTGCTACTTTTAAAATCCTATGTGTGCTGTTATATTTTTAGCAGCTGGTGGAGAATCCCTTTAATAAAATCCTTACCCCTGTTAAGGCCATAACAGATTTATGGAGGAGAAGTCGATCTCTGGCTACCAATCTTGATTCTCCTTGATCTCAGATTGCAAATGCCTTAGCAGACCAGGTGCTCGGGAGCAGCACCAGCAGAAGGCCATTGCTTTCACATCCTGCATGTGAGCTCCCAAAGGCACCTGGTGGGCCACTGCGAGTAGCAGAGAGCTGGACTAGATGGACTCTGGTCTGATCCAGCAGGCTCTTTCTTATGTTCTTAGGGGCAGATTTTATACCAAGCACCTATCGCAGCCCTCCACAGTGGTGGGACACCGTGCTGAATGCCATAGCAGTGTCCCTGAGCTACAAAAACTGTCACTCTGATTTTGTGTCATAATTTAAGAAAAGAAAGGTGTATCAATTTTAAGAATTAGACTTTTGGGGTTTCATTTCCATTAAGACTACATCGGGTATCTGACCATTATTTTTCATGTCAGATTTTACTAAGAAGAGACTATTTTCTCCAAATGGTATCAAGATATCAGAGAACCTAGTTCACTCTCTCTACTAAAGACTCCCTAAGTTTCCAGTTGATTAGACAAAAGGATAAGTCAGGCAACTGACTGCATATCCCTACCCACTGCTCCCAAGGAACCCTTTTAAATATGGGCCACAAAGGTGCAAACTGTTGTCATGCTTTCAACTGGGGTGGGGGCTCCTCTCTAAATAGGGATGTCATATAGGCCATTTAAGTTTAAGTTTGCAAATGTCCCCCTTCCTCCCTATTCTGTAGCTTTTCGCATGTTAGATTTCCCTACTAGCTTGTTTTTTCTGTACATGGAATAAAAATCTTTGTTACAATTTCTTCTTTCGTATTCAAAAAACTTGTTGGGTTATACCCCACTCCTCAATGATCTAACTGTTTTAAGTTCACTCAGCTCAGTCGATCCTGAAAAGAGCAATAAAGATGCCTTTCTTATCAAATGCACCGAAATATGCACTTCAGGGGAGAATTTAGTGGTTGGCCTTGGGCAAAAACTGTGTTGCTTCCCATAGCTATTGTTCATCTAGTTCAGTGATTCTCAACCTGGGGGTCGTGACCCCTTTGGGGGTCGAACGACCCTTTCACAGAGGTCGCCTAAGACTCTCTGCACCAGTGTTCTCCATCTGTAAAATGGATCAATGTCAGGGTTGGGGGTCACCACAACTTGAGGAACTGTATTAAAGGGTCGCAGCATTAGGAAGGTTGAGAACCACTGATTTAGTTCATCTGTTGTTCAGGCTCAAGTCCCAACCGCAAAGTATTTTTGATAGCAAATTGAGAACTTTAGCCGAATATGTCCTCCTGCAGCCACATGCCTGGACTAGCTCCCTGCTCAGGTCATGTAACTAGGGAAAAGAGGTGCCAGTGGCGGAGCTACAAGGGGAAGGAGGGGTGCGTAGTGCACCGGGTGCACACCTGGGTGTGGAAAATCACCCCCTCCCCCCACTGCACCCCCCTGCGGTGCCCCCTTTCAGCACCACACCCCACCCCCTTTCCCACACTTACCTTAGTTCCTTTCCTTTTCCTAGAACTTTTTCAGGCTGAAAAAAATACCTATTCGCAGTTCAGGCTTTAAAACAGCCTGAAAAACTATAGTTCCCAGGAGACCTTGGGGCTCACAAGGTCTCCTGGGAAGTATTGTTCCCATCAGGCCATTTTTAAGCCTGAACTGTGAATAGGCATTTCGTTCTTTCTAGGAAAAGGAAAGGAACTAAGGTAAGTGTGGGATGGGGGCGCCACGGGGGGACATGGGGGGGTGGGCCGCCGCAGGGGGTGAAATATAGACTGTGCACTGGGTGCAGTTAGGCCCAGCTACGCCTCTGAGAGGTGCACTCCCTCTCCGGATCTTTCTTCACCACAGCAAGGAGCCACCATTTTTCCTTCATAAAATACACTTGTGAATCACCACGAGGCGCAATTGCTGCCGGGGATGGGGAAGAGCGAGGCCAGTGATGCCCCTCCCCATTAAAGGAGGGGCGGAAGGGAGAAGGACCCATGCTAGTGAAGGGTGAGCGTCACCAGAAGAAAGGAGGGGCGAGCGAGACTTTAAAGCGGCTTCCCCTCCTTTGTCTCGGGCCATGTGCTCGTCAGCTTACGATTTGCCCACCCACCTCTCCCTAAATTTTTTATGTTAATGCATGCTTATTCTGTCATAGCCCTGATGATTGGCGGTTTGGCGCATGGGTATGGCTCTGGAAGGGAAGGGGAAGGGAGCGAGGGAGCTACGCCTTCCCCTTGGGAACGGCAACAGCGGCAAGAGGCGACCGCCCCTGTCGAACCGGGCCAAAGGGGAACATCTCTGGCCAGGAGCGTCCGCCCGGCAGAGCCCCGCAATGGAACGAAGCTCGGAACGAGGCATCCGCCCTGCTGAGCTGTCGCACGTCACCCGTATGACCAGACCCAGACCTATGCTTAGCCTCACGCTTCTGCTCAATAAAATGGCTATGGCCAATTTATTACCCCAGCAATTGAGTACTGTGTATTATTGGTAAAAGGGACTCGCACAAAAAGAGATCCACCCTCGGACAGCAACAGCCCACAGTGGGAAGGTGGGAGGGACGTATCGTATAGAGGACCACTAGATGAACAACAGTTATGGGTAAGCAACACTGTTTTTCATCATTGTGGCCTCTGGGTATATCCTAGCTGCCTAGAACACTTCTTTGAAAAATATGGAACTTTTCCTGTAGCAGCAGAAGGAAAGAATCTTTCCCTTTGGGAAACCAATTTATTCCTACAGCTGGGACTGTTCTCCAGCTGTATGTCTAACTATTCCAAACCACTAATGAAAAGCTTGCATGAATACTTCATTTAAAAATAGTTTTCCCATCCTGTAAACAGTATTCTTATTAGTCACATGTTGCACAAGAGAGGCTGAAAAACACTTTAGCATCATGTGGAAATTCTGTAATCTGTTCAGTTCAGTAACCTTTATTAGGCATTTTCAAGAAGAAAAGACAAAGTGTCAAAACATAATACAAGGCTAAGCTTAGCAAAACCTGAGGTATGTTTCTAACTCCACAAAACTTTCAAAAGAAATTTAGCTACAACTTCAGATAGCTCGGCTTCTGTACTGTTAAAGCAAATTAATCGTTTTAACGTTGTCTGATAATGATATTTAAAATTTGATTCTGTGCCAAATAATGATAAACCAATATGGTTTAGTGTACTGGTATAATATATATAGATATGTATTTTTAAAATACAGTTAAAAGTAATAAAATGGGAATAAATTAGCATTTTAAAATGGTTGACAGGTATAGAGCTACCTGAAATTGTTTGAAGACCTGTGAGGCTATGGCAAACACACACACACACACACACACACACACACACACACACACACACACACACACACACAGAGACGGGGGTACAAATCATTTTTTCTCAATTACTCTGTTTAGTTTCTTAATGAAATACGAGTACAAAATTGTGAACAGCTCTTGTGGAACAGAATGCTACAAATGTCCAGGTTGAGATTCAGACTGTGTTGATGCTTTCCTGTTTTAAGATTTGTTTTCACAAAAGCCCACAGAAATTTGAGACCGCCGTGACAGGATCAGTCCCTACATGTGGTGGCCCTTGTGACAATGTTTTTATTGGCACAGGCATAGGTATAGTTAGCATCCTTTTGCGGTTTTGACAAGGTGTCTTTTGCAGAAATGGGAATTTGCTTTTTATGTCAGATACAGAATGGTTCAGGGTCTAACTTCAACATTTTGAGCTGGATCCACTGGAAGAGATTTCTATCAACATCATGGGATTTTCTCACCTCTCCCACCCCACTCTTATAGAAAGGACTCCCCAAAATGGTCCTCCTAAGGGGCAGGGGACTCCCAGGAAAAGCATGAGAGACAAATCTGCAGTGGATGGAGGAGTACAGCCAAAATCTATTAGTGGAAATCGTGCACTAGATTTCAAGATATAGTGTCTCCACTATAGATTATTATTGAACATGGCACTTTGATACAAGAGCATTTATAGTTCATCAAATGACTATCAAACAGATGAGCAGAGCAGGGCTAGGTCGGCACTTGTAAGGTTTCGTTTGTTGCCAGCAGCGGAGAGTGGCCTTGAGTAGAACTCCTCGCCGGGCGCATTGCCCTCTGTGAAACATATTTTTGTTATCTACTTGCTTAACCTTGCTTTCTGTCTGTGTGAAACCTAAGATAAACAGGGAACCCGTAAAAGCGGCTACTTGTGAGGGGGGGGGGGCTCCAGATCCTGCATTGTCTGTAGTCGATCAAGAATGCCAGCTCAATAAAGAACTACTATAGTTACTTTTGGTCTGGACCTTGCTGATTCATTACAGCACTAGGACCCAAATGGAGCATTCTATAACAAAGAAGGTCCGGCATGTTGAGTTCTGTGACGGAGGAATATACAATCCCACTCACATCTTTTTCTGAGACAGTCTATAACAGCTACCATATGTATAAAGCTTTGGAGAAAATATACACTGTAGCCATCTAGTGGCAGGAAGTGGCACTATAAGCAGAAAATAGTGGTTTTAGGCTACGTTTCCTAATTTGCATGCTTGGAAGAGTTTAGCCATTCCCGTTATTAAATTGTCAATATGACACAAAGAGTAAAAATGACAGACTGCATGGTTGTGATGAGGCAACTATATTCCTGTGCTAGTCCACACTGGCTCTGCACATTCAGATCTCAAGAAGCCCAGAACAACTAAACTAGAAAAGTGGGGTTCGTTTTTACATACAAGTGGCTTGGTGGCTAAGGCAAGGGATCGCTCTATTCTTGCAAAAGACTAGCAGCTGTCTTTTAAAAAGATGTGTAGAAAATAAGGTGTAGGATGTAAAATAAGGTGTAGCAAAATCAGCAAGACATAACAAGTTTGGTCTCACCTGAGATCTTTCTTAATGCTTATTGTTCAGCTCAATTCTAATCTGAGCCCTTCTTTCCATTTCACTTCCTGAAATCATTCACCGTGGACAAGGAAAGGCAACAAACCATGCTGGGGACATCCTGCAGAACTGTCTGTCAGGTGGTTTTACCTTTTGCCTCTACAAAGAGCACCACTTCAAAACATTTCAGCTAGACTCAGAGCATCATTTCAAAAGGGGATCAATTTAAAATGTTTTGAAGCTGGAAATAAAATGTTGGGGGAATAAAATGTTGGGGGAATGGTATAAACAATATGGAACTCCTTGGAGGAAATGTTTTATTTCCTACCTCAAAACATTTTAAAAGGTTTGTGCGGAAAGGGCCATTGTCTGCCTTTCGCTAGGAGACATGCTTCAAGATGTCTTGTCAAGAGTCACTAGCAGCATCTCAAAAGGAACTAAAAGACTGCATCTTCTAGGATCTCCCCTTGTCTGAGAGATTTTTGGATGGGACCTTAATATTTTGAATTTGGGGAACAGCATCTGATCCTACTCGTGTTATATCTGTTCTAGCTTGAAACAGATGTATTTGTTTTGCACTACTAAAGTGTATCAGTGGGATGCAGCATTAAAACATTTCAATGTGGTTCTAAGTTTCCTGGATGAGGGCTTTAATTCGTAAGGGTTATACATAACATAAGTTATTTGCAGGCACTTAGAAGCCTGTTATGAGGACAGTTTGACCCTTGTAAGGTGTAGAAAATAATAGCAAGCCTAGAAGAAGCCGGCAAGGGGGGGGGGGCTTCAATGTATGCTTCTTCATGTGCTCTCAGATGGTGATTTTCTAGAACATACCTTTCTTCTCCCTGCTGACCTAATATCTTAAGTAAAGCTGATTTCTGGAGGTGCCAATGCAGAGCGTGACAAGCGATGAAACAACTGTGTGAAAATCCATTTTATAAACGAGTTAACAGGTGAGTTTAGTGGCCCACCAGTTTTAAAAGATGCCATTTTAATTCAAACCAATGGGCTACAATGTGCATATAGAAGCAGATATTTGCTGCCAGTTCTGATGTCTAGAGATTATTCTTTTGTGTCAGTGTTCCAGGATCAGCTTAGCACAGTGTTGGACCAGCAGTTGGCATATGCCCAGGCAAACTGCCCATGAAGCAATTCATGAACAGTTGCCTAATTCTTGATCCAATTCCAGCTGCAGAGAATATGGAGGGAAACGATCTTGCAGTCTAAGTGGATGAAAGGAGCACCAGGGAAACAAGAAGTCATTGGTTGCAGAAGAATTATCATCAACAATTATAAGAATGGACACAGTAAAGAATTATGCAGGTAACTGCTATTATGTGAAGAGGAGGGAGAGGTAGGGTATCCCCACGTGGTTGGATTCAATTTTGTAAATGAGCCTAGTGTATGAGAAGCAGCTATATCTGAGGGGAAAGTCAGTGGATGCAAGTGGTGATCTCAATGAACAGGAGATATTTGCATATTATAAACAGACTTCCAATAGTGGGTGCAAAATTGTTAGTTCAGTTGCTGTTGGGATGTCTGTGGTTAAATTCAATGACATCACGAACATCCTTGGAGCATAAATAAAACTGTGGAATTGATCATCCTTGAAAGCCCATCAGCCTTGATACATATAGCACAGGGGTCCCCAAACTACGGCCCGGGGGCCAAATGTGGCCCCCTGAAGGCATTTATCCGGCCCGCCAGGCATGGCAGCGATGGCTCCACTCATGTGCAGTGGGGGCTCGAGGGAGAGGAGGAACCGGCCCCAACGGCTGTTGATTGCAGTTACATGATGACACCCCCAAATCTCCATGAATTTTCTGACCCAGAGTTGGAAACCTTACACGTGGCAACGCCTGCTCCGCCCTTCCCTCTCGGCTACTCCATGTGTTGCTCTCAGGCTTTCTGTTCCGCCTCACTCCCATTGGCATCAGCCAGGCTGGCGAATCGCTCGCTGGCTGCTAGGGAGGAAGAACCCAGGAAGATACCTGATCCTGGGTTAGATGGAATGTTTCATTGGGAAAGTTCTGCTTTTTTTTTTTACAGGGGAAGGTATTCCACAGCCTCCCCAACAATATTTGGAGCCCACCCTGTACTTGACATACTTTGGTCACTGTTCCAAAAATAGACCATGACAGAAAGGCTGAAAGGTGAAATCAAACATTTTACAATCATTTGTGCATAGGAATTTGTTCATAGTTTTTTTTTAATCCGGCCCTCCAACAGTCTGAGGGACAGTGAACTGGCCCCCTGTTTAAAAAGTTTGGGGACCCCTGATATAGCAGAAAGCCCCCAAGAATGCTGAGGAAAGGCTTCAAGATCATGTGCCCCATGATCTCTCTTCCAAAGAACTGGGTTTGGTTCCCCACTCCTCCACATGAGTGGCAGACTCTACTCTAGTGAACTGGATTTGTTCCCCCGGTCTTACACTTGAAGCCTTGAAGGGTGACCTTAGGCTAGTCACAGTTCCCTCAGACCTCTCTCAGGCCCACTTACCTCACAAGGTGTCTAGGGGTTTCATTTTATTTGGAGGATGGGAGTGAGGTAGAAATAAGGTTTTTTTAATAATTTTTTTTATTGCGTCACCCAAAAAGACAACAAACAAAACTCACTGACAAAAAAAAAAACCCACAACACATTAGCCATCACAAAATGATATCCAGCATGTCATCGTTGACTAAAACTAACTCTAGATTCATGTATATAATGAAAACATCCATTCAATAGTTTTTACCCCAATGCCTTCTGGTAATTACAATCTACTTTTTTCTTTAGATTTCCAACCCTGCCACTACTTCTCTGTACAGACGTGTAGCTATAAGGGGCGGGGTGGGGACCGGCGCACTGGGTGAGCGCCGGTGGGGTCATGTGGGAGTGGAAAATCTCCCCCAGACCCCACCCCCTTCCCCCCTTGCCCCGCTCCATCAGACCCGGCAGAGGCTGCTGTTGGGACAGCCTCACCCAGCCAGGCCCTGTCGAGGCTGCTGCCAGGCATTCCTGCCCGACCCTATCCCAGCGTATCTATGCGGTACCTTCGGGGCCGCATTACCCCATATGTCCCTACTCGGCCTCTGCGCTCGGCAGAGGCCAATTTGCTGGTGGTCCCTGGCCCCTCGATGATGCGGCTGGCCTCCACACGGGCCAGGACTTTTACAGCACTGGCCCCGGCCTGGTGGAACACTCTGCCTCCAGCTGTCCGGGCCCTGCGGGACCTTGGCGAGTTCCGCAGGGCCTGTAAGACTGTATTGTTCCACCGGGCCTTTGGAGTGTCCAGCTGCTGATATGGTGCCCCCTGTTGCTCTTACCTGGGTGCTACATCAGGGACCCTCATATTGAGGGCCCGCTGCCCCCCCTTTTTTGGGGGGTAGGTTTTAAATTGGGGTTTTGGACGCCTCTTGACTATTTATGTATTAACTGTATTCACTGTTTTATGAGTTTTAGGTTATTTTATTGATCATGGGATGGAGCTTATATATTTATATTTTGTATACGACCGCTCCTGCTTAATGTTTGTATTGTGTTGTTCACCGCCCGGAGCCATTCGGGGATCGGGCGGTATAAAAATCGAAGAAATAAATAAAAATAAATAAATAAACATAAGGGGGCGGGGTGGGCACTGGTAAAAAAAGAGCAAATCTCTTCTTCTCTCCTCTCTTCCCCTCCCAGCCCTCCAAGCAGAATGCCAGGTAAGTGGGGCGTGGTGGGGGTGGCAGGGCTCCTGGGAAACTTGGAGTCTGCCCCAGGCTCCATTTCCCCCAACTATGCCTCTGTATCTATGGGAATAGTTTTTCATATATATTCTGTAAAGGATTTCCAGTTTTCTGAAAAAAAAATTCCAAACTGTAATCTCTTAATAAGGCTGTCAGGTTCACCATTTCAGCATATTGTGTAACGTTCAGAATCCAGTCCTCTTTTGTTGATGTCTTATGGTCTCTCTATTTTTGTGCACATAAAGTTCTTGCCGCAGTCATCATATCCAAAAACAGAGCTTTGTATTGCTCAGGAAAGTACTCCTCCATAATTCCCAACAAAAGGGCCTCAGGGTTTTTTTTTTCAAAATTCTTATTTTCAAAATCTTTTGCATTTCCTTAAGTAGCATATCCCCAAAAAAAATCTTAGTCTTTTTACGTGTCCACTGCATATGAAAAAGACACCTCTTGCTGTTGACACTTCCAACATCGGTTTGACACACCTTTCTACATCTTTGCCACAAATTTCGGCCAATTATAACATGCTGCAAATGTTAAGCCATTCTTCCACAGTCTCTCCCGGGGTGAGGTAGAAATAAATGGTTCATAACTTTTGGCATTGGGGCCAAATCTGATTGCTATATGCACCTGGTTAGGAAGAACCTGGAAAGTCTGAGGGAAGCCAAGAAGGAAATTCAAAACCCGATTTGTGATTGAAAAGAAGTTGTGGGATACTGTTGCCAGAATATGAGGATTTTCACATTGCTCTAAAGTAGGCAGAGAAAAAAAGCGGTCAACATTTAGTGGGGCCGCCGTTGCCGCCCGGGAAAGGGCAACAGTGAAGAGGTCCTGCTGCGCTTGCCCTTAAAAGGGCAGAAGGTGGCCAGCGGCTATGCCCATTAAGGGCAGAGTCATCACATCGCTGGTGTTACCTAGCTTAACAGTTAGAATATTTTTTAAGTAGCTTAATTAGCAAGCCTTTATTGGCATAGACAACAGTACAACACTAATAAAAAACGAATTAAAAAGCATATACAACACAGGAAATTAATGTTAGGTCGAAGGAAATCTACTGGCGTTTAGTAATTTCCAGGAGAAGGTCTGCCACTATCATACAGAGAGAAGGATCAGGATTGTCCAACAAGTAGTGTAATCTAATTAAATCGGGGAGATCGGGTAAATGTTTTTTAAAGTAGCAATGGGGAATAACTCAGCTTGGCAGTGTGAGAGGCAAGCTAGGTGGGATCTTTTAGACAGCTATACCAGAACTGGCTTTTGAAACGTTCTGCAGAGAATACAAAGAGACCAGATTGAATTTTAATATTTTTATAAGTTTTTGGTGCAAACATACAGTGAGGCATAAAGGAGCATACACACAGTTCCTATGAGATATAAAAAGGGTGAAAAGTAGGTTTGGATGATAGAGTGGGAAGGGAAGGGTAGGTTTGGATGATAGAGTGGGATAGAGTGGGCAGGGGACTTATACGTTACCTAAGTTCTGCAGAGAAGTTCTTGGAGAAGGCAAGGATTCAAATGGCCAGCATGTGAATCCAAGCAAAGGACGATATCGTGTCTCAAACCAACTTGACCAAGAGAGGTTCAGCTAGTACAGAGCTGGAGCGAGCCAGCGAGCTTGCTAGGAGCTGGCTAGCTAGCCAGCTAGCGCTAGAGTAGAGCCAGCCTCAGCAGCATGGAACTTGGGGTGTGCTGTATTTTTATACCCCATAGCATAGTTAGGGGCAGGAGCAAGTAAGTTTCTATTCCTGGATTTTCTGGGTTTCCATGCTGGGATTGCTGGGTTGAGCTAATTAATAGCTCATCTATTGTTTTCTAAGTACCGGGGTATTGGAGCCAATTGTCTTTTGATTAGATCAGGGTAACACTGAGTGGTTTGTGTGGAGTTACTTCTTGGAGTCTCTGCTCAGGTATTTAAATTTGGCTGAAGCTTTCAGTGGATGAGGAAGGGAATGATTGTTAAGGAAATGGTTCTAAAAGGCAGAGGGAATGCATAGTCTGGTATCAGGGAGTTCTCTAGGTTCTTTGTGTTAGCTAACTTCTTTGGTGGGGTGTGGTAATCAAGATGCATGTCCATGGGGCTTCCAGTCTCAGCTGACTGCATTAACCCTTTTAATTTTCTCATTTTGCTAACAGACCTTTTTGCACATTTTGGCCTGTATTAATATTTGGACATTCTGCTACACACACACAAATATATGACTGTTGGCATTTGCCAATACACATTGCAGGAAAATCATATGAAATCCATATTCCAATAATGCAGGATATGAAGGGTAGGGCAACACTGGTGGCGACATGACCTTTAAGAAGGGCTGGTCGAGAGCTTACAAGGCTCCGACCAGCCTGGGGCCCCTCCTTGTGCGCAGGGGGCAACGAGTTTTTCTCACCCACCTCACCCCTTTTGCGCAATGTTAACGTATGTGTTCACTGTCATCGCCAGACTGGTGGGTTGTGCATGGAAACTGATCTGATGGTGAGGGGAGCTGGGGAGTTACCTTGGAGCAAGCCACAAGTCAGGACACCCAGACGGGAACTACTGAGGCTTGCGCCCCTTAGTGCTATAACATCTGTTTCTGCCTCCTGTAGCCTTAGTCCAGTTCCCTGACATGCAGTAATGCTTCTGGCCACCACCCAGGTGGTAAATTTCATCTGGGTCTTTTGGCCAGTCAGGCACTAGGGATGGAATAACCCCAGATGCTACTTCACCACAGGATGATAAAGTGAAGAACCAAATAGTTGCATGTTCCACGTTTCTGCACCTGGCTTGTAGCAGGAATGCCTAGAAGTGTTCAATTTTGTTTTCACTTCTATACAGAGAACAAATTGGGAACACAATTTTATGCAAGGAATCTGAGGCTTTAGATGCAGAAACGTTGGTGTTGGGGGGGGCATCAAAAGGTGAAGCTTCAACACAACAGCATTCACTACATTCTACTTTTTCCTACACTCTTAGGTTTTATCTCCTATGTATCTATTTGCATGCTGCCAAACTAGCATTCCAATTTTTAAGAAGGTTTTTGGTTCATCACTCCGAACAGAACAGTCTGTCACTGTCTTAGACCAGCAATTAGACATGCTAACAAGATTCATTTTTCAGAATAAATAATTCAGAGCAGTAGGATTTAACTGCTCTTAAAGTATTTTGGAGGTTGGGGGTTGGCATCCCTTCTTCCCTTCACAGGTGTGCATATGTGCGGCTACACACTGGAGAGTTTTTTAAAAAATAAATCCCAGTTTTCATTTTTTATAAAAAGTGAGTCCAAGGGTTCATGTGTGCTCCAAAAGACCACTAAATTCAGATCAACTGCCAGAAACCACATGTAATAAAATCTATAATTGCAGTAGCACTTTTAAAGAGTACAGCCAGGATCTAAAGGGGTCCGTTTTGTTTTTGCTTCAGGCCACACATCCAGAGGTGGGATCCAGCAGGTTCTCACCAGTTCCCGAGAGTGGGTTACTAATTATTTGTGTGTGCCGAGAGGGGGTTACTAATTGGGTCCACTTTTCCGTCTCCACGCCCTCGCCTCCCCGAGAGGCATACTGCCTTTGAATGTGAAGGTTCCATATAGCACTTGCGACTAATAATGTAACTCCCTGAACTGGGTTAATCCCTTTCAGGTACTGCAATTCATTGATTCTCAGCCTTTCGTGCCTTTTATCTCACCAGTCTCTATCAAAGAACCTGTGTGTTTCACCATTGCTGTGTTCAGATTTGTGAGTTGGGGCATTTTCTATAATGTGATGATGATTTAGAAATGACCTGGTGCAAAAATATTTGGGGGGGTCGTGGTGGGGTAGCTGCCCATGGCAGGGGGGGCGGGCAATCCAACTCAGGTTTTGCCCAGGGCTCAGGTTTGCCTAGGTATGCCTCTGCCCCCTTTGCTGAGGGGGGGCTGGCGAGGGAACCTGTTACTAAAATTTTTGAATCCCACCACTGCACACATCCCTTTGGATAGTGCAGGTGATGCTGTCTCTGCTTGCCTTTAGGAGGAACTAGGTAAGAACATCATGCCCATCTTGTTATTGTCAGGGTCGCGACCCTCACTTAAGTCTCGGTTGCATGTTAAGTTTCTGTTTCCCCAGTTCTCCCCGTTCCCGCCACTGGGAGGGACCGCCCACTCCTACCTGTATATATACTGGAACTGAGGGCAAGAACCCTCAGTTCCAGCACCCTGTACCCAGGGTGATACATTTCAATAAAGTTTGTTCCTTTGTTGCAAAGTCGACTTCGTTTGAGTATGTTCAGCCTTACATCGTGCTGGAACTCACTTTTCACACTCTACGGCATCCAGATCTTCTCGGAATGGTTGGACCAAGAGAGTGTTCCATTCCAATAGAACTCTCACCGATCCACGAAGGGACAAGGCTCCCTCGTCGTGAATCGTGGACGAGAGTAGGCACCCTCCACGGAGTGGGAACGGTGGAACAAATCTGCCTGACGTTTCTTGCGAGATCCAAGGAACCGGTGCAACGGGCGGACCGCGAGATGGTCAAGCAGCAGCAGGCCTACGCAGCACTGCAACAACGGACCTCAGAATTGAGTTGAGAGCGAGACCAACTTCGAACCGACCTATCAACCCTACAGTGTCAAGTGGCGTCATTAATGGCTGACTGCGACCGAGAGAGACCCTCTCAGGCCGAGAGGCCGATGGCGGACTACGCCACCGACGTCCTGACTGTGGCCTCCAGCCCTTTTGCTCAGCGAGTAACTAACCAAACGCTCCGCTACCCAGCTGACTCAAGCACCAACCGACGACCCTACAGAAGCTTCTGGGTGACCTTCAGTGGAGATCCAGACGACCCAACCCATCGACGAGAGAGTTCCCCGAACGACAACCCCCGAAACCAGCCGTGCTCATCACCGCCGCATGGGCCTCTGCCTGCTTTGTGGAGGGATGGGCACTTTGCCGCATCATGCCCGGAGCGTCGCCCTCAAGCTGCTCCTAGAGGTGCCGACAACCGGAACCGCACACGGAACCCACTGCCAGCACCGAAAACAGCAACACACCCACGAACCGTCACTGCCCCGGTCGCCTCCACCCAGACCACCTCCGAGGCATACTCAAGTGACTCGGAGGCCTCGGTGTCCCAGGACTACGACCCGGTGGGAAACAACAACGACCTGGTGTGAGGAGTGCCAATGCCCAGGTCACACCGGCAGGTGCAATGACCCGGATGAGTGCCCTTGCCACTAAACCTGTAGTGGTATCCGTCACCCTATCGGGCCCGGGGTCCCTCTCCACCACACGATCCGACACCCTTATAGACTCTGGATGTTCCCATTGCCTGATCCACCTCGACCTGGTGGAGGCGCTAGGCCTAAAATTGGTCGAGCTAAAGAATCCCATTCGCTTCGAGCAGATGGATGGGTCCCTACTGGGGGGGACGTTGGCCACACACAAGTCAGAGCCAGTGGCCGTTTCATTTGCGGGACTCACCGAACGCCGCCAGTTCGTGGTAGCCAAACTGGGCAGCTTCCTGCTCATCCTGGGCATGCCTTGGCTGGCCCACCATGACCCAGTCATCAAATGGTCGGAGCACCAGGTGCTTCTCCCCGGCAGTGCGACCCAGAAAGTACAGCCAACTGACCCACCGGTGACGGGCTCCGCATCGGCAGTGCATGACTCTCCTCCTCCCATCCCACCCCCCTACCGGGATTTGCCCAGGGCATTCAATGAGGCGGAGTGCGACAAGCTCCTGCCCCACCGGAGTACCAATTGTTCCATAGAACTAATCCCAGGGGCGCAGCTACCCAAGGGGAGTATTTACCAGATGAGCCCCCACGAACTCGATGCCTTGCGAGAGTTCCTGGATAAGAACCTGGCTAGGGGTTTCATCCGGCCGACCACCTCGCACATGGGAGCCCCGGTCCTGTTCCAGAAGCAGAAAGATGGGACTTTGCGCTTGTGCACGGACTACCGGGGCCTTAAGCGGTCTCGAGGACTAATAAATACCCCCTCCCGCTAGTCAAAGATCTCCTCGGCCATCTGTCAAAGGGGCGCATCTTCACGAAACTGGACTTGTGGGAGGCGAACTTCCGCGTCCGCATCGTGGAGGGACACGAACACGTTACCGCTTTCAATACCCCCTGGGACAATTTGAATATCTTGTAATGCCCTTCGGGTTGAGCGGGCCCCCCGGGGTGTTTATGAATGTAATTAATGAGGCCCTCCATGACCTCTTGTTCAAGGGGGGCGTCGTATACTTGGACGACGTCCTCATTTACTCTGAAAGCATGGTGTCGCACACTGCGTTGGTGCGCACGGTGCTCCGCTGCCTCGTTGACCACAAGCTCTACGCAAAGCTCTCGAAGTGCGAGTTCCACAAGGAACGGGTGGACTTCCTGGGCTATTGCATCTCGGGGAGGGGGTTGGAAATGGACCCCGGCAAAGTGCAAGCGGTCGTTGACTGGCTGGCTCCCCGCACCCGCAGACACCTGCAGTCCTTCCTCGGGTTCGCCAACTTCTACCGGGATTTTATCCTAGACTTTGCTGCCATCACACTCCCCCTCACCGACCTCCTCCGCACAAAGGGAACTGGACCTGGTGGGGGGAGGCTGCATGGTCCCCCGCCTGCCAAACAGCGTTCCAAACCCTGAAAACTGCCTTCACATCGGAGCCAGTCCTGACCCACGCAGACCCGACTAAACAATTCATTGTGCACATCGACGCCTTGGACATGGCCATGGGGGCTGCCCTGCTTCAGAGGGGGGGAATGGGAAACTCCATGGCTGCGCTTTCCTGTCGTGCAAGTTTTCTGGGTCCGAATTAAATTGGACAGTTGGGGACAAAGAGACAAGCGCGATTCGCCACACCTTGGCGACCTGGCAGCACTGGCTGGAACGGGCCCTCCACCCATTCGAGGTATGGACAGATCACAAGAACCTCTCGCTTTCATGAAATCCCCCAGTCGACTCTCCGCCAAACAGCTGCAGTGGGCTGCCTTCTTTGCCAGATTTAATTTCACCCGGGAAAGAGCAACCCGTTGGCTGATGCTCTCTCCCGCCTCCCGGACTCCTGCCCTGCGGAGGAGCGACCTGTCGGAACGGTGTTCTCCCTCTCCCAACTTGGCCTACAGGCATTCACCAGATCTCGCACCGAGCCGTGCGGCTCTAGTCCGGGCGTTGCGCCAACCCTCCCTCTGGCCCTTGAGGCAGATCTCCGCACGCTCTCGCCGTCCATCCCCGATGCGGATCAGGAGGCTGGCGCTCTCACCGAAAGGGGGGGCCTTTGGTGGAGGGGGCAAGGTTTACGTCCTGGCGACCCTGCGTGGGAGGATCCTCATCGGTTGCCATGATGCCAAGTCGGCGGGGCACGGGGGCTTCGTCAAGACGCTCCACCTAAAGAGACGGCAATTCTGGTGGACCTCCCTCTGCAAGGACGTAGCCGATTACGTAACGGGGTGCCCGACCTGCACGGCTGTGAAAAATGTGACGGGGAGGCAACCCGGGTTGTTGCAACCCCTCCCCAGCCCTGATGCTCCATGGTGACACATCTCCATGGATTTTATCACAGACCTGCCGGCCAGTGGGGGGAAAACGGCTGTTTGGGTAGTAGTGGACCTCTTCTCCAAACAGGCCCATTTTATCCCCTGCAAGGGACCCCCGTCGACTCCAACACTGGCACGCATGTTCCTCGCCCACATCCACTGCCTACACGCCCCCCCGAAAGATCATATCTGACCACGGGCCGCAGTTCATCTCCCGCTTCTGGCGGGAGTTCATGAAACTGCTGGGGGTAGAACTGGGACTCTCTTTGGCATACCACGCAGCAACCGACAGCCAAACCGAACACGTGAACGGGATTCTGGAGCAGTATCTCCGCTGCTACGTAAACAGGCATAACGATGACTGGGCGCCCCTCCTCCCCTTCACAGAATATGCCTACAACAACGCGGTGCACTCCAGCACAGGACAAAGCCCTTTCAAAATCATCTATGGACATGACAGTGCACCTTTTCCCCTAGAGGGGGACCCCACGAACGGGCCTGCTGGAATGGATCACCTCCCTGTGCAACATGTGGTCCACGGCAGTGGCGTCTCTAACCAAGGCGAAGGCGGACTACAAGCGCTTCGCGGACCGCAAACGCCGCCCCGTGGACTATAAGGTGGGCGCCCGCACGTACCTATCCACGAAGAACCTAAAGGGCCTCCCGGGCACCCAAAACCTGGGAGCCCGGTTCATCAGACCTTATCGCGTATCTCAAGTCATCAACCCATTCACGGTGGAACTCGAGCTCCCAAAGACACTCGCTCGTGTGCACCCGGTATTCCACATCAGCCTTCTGAAAAAGGCTGCCCCCTGTGACAACTGGCACCCAGATGCATCGCCCCCAGAAGTGTACATAGTCAATGGCGAAGTGCACCAGGAGGTTGCCGCCATTGTGGACTCACGACTGCACAGGGGGACGCTGCAATATCTGGTTGAGTGGAAAGACCTCCCCCCTGGCTACAATGAGTGGGTGGCTGCGCAACACGTCGCAGCTCCGCGCCTCCTCCGAGCTTTCCATCAAGCTTACCCTGATAAGCCGAGTGGGAGGGGGCCTTAAGGGGAGTGGGATGTCAGGGTCGCGACCCTCACTTAAGTCTCAGTTGCATGTTAAGTTTCTGTTTCCCCAGTTCTCCCCGTTCCTGCCAGTGGGAGGGACCGCCCACTCCTACCTGTATATATACTGGAACTGAGGGCAAGAACCCTCAGTTCCAGCACCCTGTACCCAGGGCGATACATTTCAATAAAGTTCATTCCTTTGTTTCAAAGTTGACTTTGCTTGAGTGTGTTCAGCCTTACAGTTATTAGCAACTAAAGAGAAAGAGAATGAACAGGTTAAAATTGGGGGAGAGGAGGATCCAAATGGTAAACCATTTGCCTAATAAAGATTTACTGTACTGTACTGTACATTTGAGGGGTAGATGGTGTGTGGAAGACTCAAAATAGACTTCAGATAGACTTCAACAGTTCCTTGAGAAGGCAAAAAATGCTCAAAGGCTGAAATGCAATTATAAATTCACCATCAAACATAAGAACATAAGAACGTAAGAACAAGCCAGCTGGATCAGACCAAAGTCCATCTAGTCCAGCTCTCTGCTACTCGCAGTGGCCCACCAGGTGCCTTTGGGAGCTCACATGTAGGATGTGAACGCAATGGCCTTCTGCGGCTGTTGCTCCCGATCACATGGTCTGTTAAGGCATTTGCAATCTCAGATCAAAGAGGATCAAGATTGGTAGCCATAAATCGACTTCTCCTCCATAAATCTGTCCAAGCCCCTTTTAAAGCTATCCAGGTGAGTGGCCATCACCACCTCCTGTGGCAGCATATTCCAAACACCAATCACACGTTGCGTGAAGAAGTGTTTCCTTTTATTAGTCCTAATTCTTCCCCCCAGCATTTTCAATGAATGCCCCCTGGTTCTAGTATTGTGAGAAAGAGAGAAAAATTTCTCTCTGTCAACATTTTCTACCCCATGCATAATTTTATAGACTTCAATCATATCCCCCCTCAGACGTCTCCTCTCCAAACTAAAGCATGGCCAGGAGAAAAAAAAATACTTTCATCTATAAACTTCCAAACATTTAATTCCAGGCCTATCGCAATGGGAACAGTGTCACAAATCTAACCTACAGACCATTCCTCCAAAGTTACTCTCACCTGTTAGTTCTGTTTCAAAAACTTGTAGTATTCTTGTAAATAACGTACAGCATTTTGTTGGAACTATTTACCAAAATATGCTTTTAAGAACTCAATGCTGGGGTAATCAAGCAGAGTAAAATTCTAGAATAAAACAATGCAGGCCCTTTGGAATAAGCACGTTGTTACTTGCAGGTTTGACGTACAAAATCAATTCATTTACAACATCACAGAATCTTGACTCTTTCCCAAGCTCTGTATTACCATTGTAGAAACAGGAAACACTCAGAATGTATTTGCTGTGTATTTACTATCTGCATACAGAAAGGGAACCCAATCCAATTCTGAAACAGGCAAAAGGCTAGAAGTTGGCAACACTACAAAGCACTGACAGAGAGGACCTCAACCTCTGGAACCTCCTTCCACTATTTACTAGGATTTCGGGAAATTCTGAGCAAAAGCAAAACAAGTATTGTTGAGAATAGTGACTGAAACAACTCGTTGAGCAGAAATGACAGTTCTCAAAACAGATCAAAATGCAAGGACATCTCACACCCAAGACTTGGGGGCATTACGTACAATTGGCTCCCAAACAAGTATTTGTTTGACAGACTGATTGCTTATTCCACTGCACCCCAGTATACAAATCAAGGTAATTGTCAGGTAATTTGCTTTGTAGCCTGCCAACTAAGAAATTAACCTCTATATCTCTACAGCAACAATAAAAAATAAATGCCAATCAACTAATCACTAAATGACACTAGAATGAGACAGATACTTTCAACTGCTGAATAACAAAAAGGTTATCTTCAGTGACTGCTAAATTATTTATACTTTACAAAGAAAGTGTTTTTCATCTTTACTAGCTTCTAAAAAAGGCCAAGGTTCTTGGTAGTAGAATAAAAATACATGGGCAAGTTCTACAGAGCCCAGACTCCAAAGCAGGGCTTTATCTAATATCTTTGATCCAAACCTGGAAGTCAACAAATGACACGTACACAGATCATAACATCTATGGTGAACAGCAAGGCTTGTTAAAGCTCTCAGGCTGATAACTATGGAGGGCCCTCTCTAATAAAAAAACAAAAGAACTCTGCAAAAGCTTCCAAAACATGCTATAACCCTGTCCTATGGCCAAGATAAGCATGGCTAATTTTGTAGACTTCAATCCTTATCCCCCTCAGGCGTCTCCTCTCCCAAACTAAAGAGTCCCAAATGCAGCCACTCTCACTCCTTGGGAAGGTGCTCCAGTCCCCTCAATCGTACTCGCGTTGCCCTTCTCTGCACTTCTTCTTCTGTCTCTTTCTGATATCCCTTATGCTTGTTCTATAGCAACTTCTTACCCCTCATGAAAATAATGCTGGGGATCCATGTGAGCTTGCAGAAACGGGTGGTGGGAACGGGTGTCATCTTCAATGCCCAGCCAGGGCATGGCAGGGGGGGGGGAATGGCACCTGAGGCAAAATGGTGCCTGGGCACCGCCCCCCACGGCTCCCCTACAGCCCCGCTCCCCACCCCCACCCCCCCATTTACCTTTTTTGCTGGCTGAAAACTGCTTTCTACCAGCTTAAAACAGGCCAGGCTGGTAGGGTGGGGCCAGGCCTGGCAAGACAGGATGTGTCAAGGGGGAAGGGGCAGGGGGGCAATTTTCTGTCCCCACAGGCGATAGCACAGCACCCACACCCTTTATAGCTACGCCCAGTGGTGGGATCCAAAATTTTTAGTAACAGGTTCCCATGGGGGTGGGATTCAAACTGTGGCGTAGCGCCAATGCGACACAGGCGAGGGCCACACTGATGAAGCGTGTCCAGACATTCCAGAGGCGGGGCATTCGGAGGCGGGCCACGACGCCATGGCAGTGCACCTCCTGCTAGACTGCTTCAAGTTCTGCGCGCTACTGCTGAGAGGAGGGGCATAACTAAGGCAAAAATCATGTGGCAAAATCACCCATTAGTAACCCCCTCTCGGCACACACAAATAATTAGTAACCTACTCTCGGGAACCTGTGAGAACCTGCTGGATCCCACCTCTGGCTACGCCTCTGTGCCCACCCCAAGTATTAAATATTTGTGTAGTCAGCTAAAGGTTTCAGTATTAACTTTTTGCCATCCTTTTTTCACAGTGCCTTGCTGGAGCAGTCTTGTTGGCTCGCCATGTTCCAACACACAAAATGTTGCTTTAGAGCCAGCGTGGTATAGTGGTAAAGAGCAGGTGGATTTTAATCTGGAGAACAGAGTTTGATTCCCCACTCCTCCACTTGAGTGGCAGAGGCTTATCTGGTGAACCAGGTGTATTTCCGCACTCCTACATTCCTGCTGGGTGACCTTGGGCTAGACACAGTTCTTCAGAACTCTCTCAGCCCCACCTGCCTCACAAGGCAGGTGTTGTGGGGAGGAAGGGAAGGAAAAGGAGCTTGTAAGCCACCTTGAGTTTCCTTACAGGAGAGAAAGGTGGGGTACAAAATCAAACTCTTCTTCTTCTTTAGTACCTTTCTATTTTTATGTACCTTTCTATTTTTAAGGGATCCACCAATGCTAAGGAACCCATTGAAAGTTGAAGTATGGCCATGGGGAACTGAGAACTAGTGGCCAGAAGGATGGCTCTCCCTGTTCTTTTTCCCTAGCTTGCATGCACAGGTGATGGGAAAATAAATTACGAAGTGACAACTACTTTTTTTTTCTGCCATGCAGTTCCCATCCAGAATTCTTGAGTTTCATGTTTTGTGTTTTATTCCCTTTCTCCTTTCGTGTCTCAACTCTTTCCTGCAACAACTCGATGCATTTTTCTTGCGCAGTTAATGCAAATAGTTTTCTGCACTGGTATGTTATTCTAGGAAGTAAAATTTCAAGTCAAGTCAAGTAAGCCTTTATTGGCATAAGGGAAGTAAAATGTACTAATTCCCTCAGTATCTTTGTAAAAAAGAATAGAACATGTGCAGGGGTGGGATTGAGCAGGTTCGCACCACTTCAGCAGAACCAGTTGTTAAAATGGTGCTTGTAAACAACCAGTTGTTAAATTATTTGAATCCCACCACCGGAACCGGTTGTTAAATTATTTGAATCCCACCACTGAACATGTGGGGTTCTCCAAAACTGTTAACTCCACAAAGATTCTTACACATATATGCATCCACGCAAGGTACTCAGTCCCAACTCAAGCGTTATAGGGTTTACTAAAAAATCACATGACTTGCTGAGATGCACGGGTGAACAGGACCCCTGGAATTTATCTTCATCACTTGCCCACCTTCCTCCACCCAGGCCCTGTGAGGCAGCCGCAGGAAGATCTTCTTTGTGCCATTTTACATCACTAGGCAACAGAAACTGTGTTCATCTACTTTTTGGAGCAGCAGTGGCGTAGGAGGTTAAGAGCTTGTGTATCTAATCTGGAGGAACCGGGTTTGATTCCCAGCTCTGCCGCCTGAGCTGTGGAGGCTTCTCTGGGGAATTCAGATTAGCCTGTGCACTCCCACACACGCCAGCTGGGTGACCTTGGGCTAGTCACAGCTTTTTGGAGCTCTCTCAGTCCCACCTACCTCACAGGGTGTTTGTTGTGAGGGGGGAAGGGAAAGGAGTTTGTAAGCCCCCTTGAGTCTCCTGCAGGAGAGAAAGGGGGGATATAAATCCAAACTCTTCTTCTTTTGCAGAGAAATAGGAAACAAATGAGCAGCAAACAGAGGTAACCTCTGTGGGCAATCTTCACGGGAAATCTGCTGCAACACACCAAATGGCAGGCACCACTGTGAAACTGACAAGAGCTACATGCAGCAGGCGAGGAAAAAAAGATCCATTTTCACTGATAACACTTGTGTTCTCCCATGCTGTGGAAACACAAAATGCCAAAATGGATCTTTTTGAAATGTCCTGAGCAGGGGCGTACCTAGGCAAACTTGAGCCCTGGGCAAAACCTGAGTTTTGTCTTCCCCATGGACTGACCCACCCCTCCCCACCGTGACCAAACAGTTTTTTTCCACCAAGATTGGTCTAAAGTCACCATCACATTTATAGAACATCCCCAGCACAAATCTAGACACAGCAGTGACCCATGCCACACAGCAGAAATAATTTTTGGAAAACATTTTTCAAAATGCTTTCCAAGATGTTTATTACTGCTATAGAAACGATACATGAATTATTTATTGTCCAGTCCCCAATTGGAAACAGCATCACTTTCAATGTTATTTGAACTGGGGACCCCCAGATTCTCCCTTTGGGTGGATTTAAAGGAAGATCTGGGCTCCTTGGTTTTAAACATGCTGGAATCCACCACAAACTGCATCATTTTCAATGAATTGTTCAAATTAGAGTGGATTCTCCTTTAGAGTCCATTGCGAGGAGGGTGGGTTAATAATAATAATAACAACAACAAAGGAAACCCACCACCACCACCACCTTTATTGGAGCTGGAGAATAAAGAAGAGAAAACAAACATTGGTGGGAGGGAATTGAATTTTCAAAGAGAATCTGGGAAATTTGGGGGTGCCTGTTGTCAGGGTGCAATTATTAGGATAGCAGCACAAAAAAATTTCAGGGTATCTTAAGTGAGACCCTACTGGTGATACCACTAGGTTTGGAGTGAAGAAGTTTTAATTTCCAGGATTCAAAGTTGGACCTTCAAAGAAAGTGTAGCCACCATCTCCCTATTAGGTCCATTTGGAAACAATGGGGATGAGGTACTCCTTTGGGAGTTCATAACTTTGGACTCCTAAACCAAACCTCACCAAACCTGGTGATATCATCAGGAGAGTCTCCCAAAAAATCCCTGAAATTTTGGTGCTGCAACAAATCACATACTCCTGCAGACCAAAATGGAAAAAACACTGAAATACAAAGTCATATTTTAAAATGAACCTGCAATTTTGTCGCCCACCACAAGGTGGCGCCCAGGGCAGCTGCCCACTTTGCCCAATGGGAGGAACGCCTCTGGTCCTGAGACATTATATTGATGCTGTGCAGAATCCACCTTCGTGTTTTCCAATCTGTAATCTCCATGTTTTTAAAATCTTGATAATAGACTGCTATAGATAAGAACTTTAAACCAAAAATAATATTTTAGAAGAACTTTAAACCAAAGATAATATTTTAGATGAAGAAAAAATAGAAAGAATTATGGGATAGTATGAAGAAGTTCAAAGATTGAAAATATGTAGGAACTAGAAAGAAAAGATTTTACTTAAATGGTACAGAACCCCAATACAACTAGCCCTATATGCCCAGTTAAAGGATTGGCCCAAACATGTTGTGCATTGTGGGAGAAAAAGGAGCATGTTATACATATATGTGGATAGAATGTAAAATGGTGAAAAAAGTTTCAGGAAAATATTTTGAGAATATATGTAGAACAGGTTAGTAAAAGAAGTAAAAAAATTGATGTAAACAAATGATTTATTAATTTGTTGGGAATAATAGATGATATAAGAGTGAATAGAAGTTTGGGGACCAATGAATATAATAAGCCAGATTAGAGAGCAGCACACGCGTAGTGTGGCGTTGGGCGCATGGAAAGATAACAAAAGTGTGACAGTTTCAAAAAAAAATGGCTGGAATATATATACAGGAACAAATACAGTTAGGAGATCTTTGAGAGACTGATACAAAATAAATTATGGAAAGAAAAAAATGGAAGATGATATGAAACTATGGACAAAGTGTATTGAAAAAAATGGATGGAAGAACGGATTTTAACAAAGAACTATGGAATAAGAGAATAAGAAGAATGAATCTCCTGCTGCCTGCATAAAATAACCAATAGAAAAGGGGAGGGGGGGGGAGAAAATGGAAAATGTATAAATGAGAATGAAGATATTGATTGTAACAAAATGTATCGAATATTCTATACAATACAAAAAATTATATTATTTTAAAAAAAAAAAAGATAATAGATCAAGTTATATTTTGTTTCCTTAAACCTTGGTGATTCCATTGTTTAGCTTCCTTGAGTCTGCCCAAAGAGATAAGGTGCATAATCTACCTTTTTTTTAAAAAGCGAATAAATAAAACATATTAGAATTCAGACAGATAAAGAATAAAAATCCCCTTGCTTACTCCTCCTTTGCTAGCCAAGCCTTCATTATGGAATAACAGAGCTTTTAATGGTGGTATGACAAAGAAGAAGACAACTACCATATATACTCTAGGGACAAGGAGCTGACCGAATATAAGCCGAAAGCCAAGCATGAATTTCTACCACAAAAAACTAGGAAAACTTATTGATTCGAAAGTATAGGTCTAGGGAATGGGAAATGCAACAGCTGCTGAGGTAAAATTTCAAAATAAAAAAAGATAATAGATACCAATAAAATTACATTAATTGAGGGCACCAGTAGGGTTAAATGTTTTTGAATATTTATATTTCAAAGAAAACAGTAACAGTGGAGAAAAGAGGGCCGTAGCAAAAAACAATACATAGGTATCGAACAATAACTTTAAAGGGCTACAAAACCTTAGCTCCTCAATCAGCAAACCAAAGCTAAAAAAAAAACACACACAGAGGTTAAAATCCTTCAAAACTGGATCTGACTCCTCATCATCTGTATGTCCAAATGTAACCCAACTTAGATTTTAAGAGAGGGATATTATCAGAAATGAAAAAGGAGTTCAAGTTCTTGATGACAGTGTGGATCCCACCTTTGTGACCTTTTAACATTCACCAGGACTTGTACAACAAAAGAAACTTTAAATCTGTTTTCTGTTTCATAAACAATAGTGTGCAATATAACAATGAAATATGGCAAACCAATACAGAAACAATAATCAACGTATAATAGTTCTGGCCTGCTATGCAAAGCAGGGTCTCAGTCCTTTACAGTTCTCTCTAGCTGTGTCCTGTGGCACTTCGTTGAGAATTGCAGCTACAGGCCTCTTTAACAATTCATGGCAGAAATGGAGCCTTTTCTTCCCTTATATAATGGAAAATCCTGAGCTCTTTGAAAAGCTTCCCCTAATGTGGACCTCCTCCTAGGTTACAGCAAGAGGAAACTTCAGCTATAGCACATACAGTTATATATAAATACCGTATATACTTGAATATAAGACCCGAATATAAGACAAGGGGGGCTTCTTCAGCATAAAAAATGTGCCAAAAAAGTCGACTTATACACAAGTATATATGGTAATTAAGTGTGTCCCATAAATCTATCTCCTCCCTGCTTATAGGTCCCCAAAAAGGAAGAAGTGCTTGATTATTGGTTCCACTGTAGGACCACTGTTACAATCAGAAATGTTCCACTCAGATTCTTCTCTCCTGCACATGAAGCATGTTAGATATAGTCCTGCCCTCTAGAAATGCAGAGAACACACCTATATTCTCTTTCATTTGACAACCCTTCAGTATTTAAACGGTTTAATCATGTCTCCCCTGCGTCTTCTCTTCTCCAGCTGAACATATGCTTGTTCCTTTCAACCTGTCCTCGTGGAATTTGTTTTCCTGAATTCTAATAATCATTGAGGCCTTCTTCTGATCCCACTCCAGTTTTCAAGGATCTGTCTTTAAGCATAATGTCCAGAAGTAAACCTTATCTGGCATTAGGGTTTCCAGGTGGGGCATGATCTCCCAGTCAATTAATCTTTGCTCTTATATAGTCAAAGACCAGCATAAACTTCTCAGATTCCCTAAACATTAATAACCCATAAACCTAAACATATTTTCCATATACAAATTCATAAGTTCATAAGGGTAAATTATAAATACAAAAGTATGAAAAGATTTTAAATCCCAATATGTATATTTAAATCTTAACCCAACAGTATCTGATAAAAATTTCTAGTTACAGTGCAGAAACACTCAAGAGTGGGTTTTTATCCATAGATAACATCTTGAAATACACCAAATCCAAGTGACTAGGATATCTGTTAAGAAGGGGAGCAATAAACTTAAAATGGGCAGAAAAGTAAAACATGTTCCACACTTTCAATTTCCCCCAAATCACAGGAACATACCCTATTCTTCACGGAAGTCTTTCTGTAGATTTTATGCAGAACTGTAAGATGGGAGTATTTGGCATCTAGCAAGGGCCAATGCCTTCCTGTGGCTACAAGTCTCCAAATGAAAAAGGTAGGTATCAGGGGAGACTACATATCTTGCATTTTCAGGAGGTAGAAAAGCTGGTAACCACATAGGCCAATAAACACGGGTGTAGGACAGTAAAAAAAAACCATGGGGGGGGGGGATTTTGCACAGATCCCGCAGCTAAAATGAATCTGCCCCATGTTATTTCCCCTGTAGAGAAATGGCTTTCCCCCTTCCTTTTCTCCCCCCACCCCCCTCTCCAACCAGGCACCAGAGATCTGGAGGACTCAGATTGGAGGGCAGAAAATGCAGTGTGCCAGCCTGGCAAGCACCTCGGTGGTAGAGAGGGCACCAAAGGGGTGAGTGTATTATAAAAGCAGGCTAGAAACCTGGTAGAAAGGTTCTTTTGGTTTTCTCTCTGGGCTGTCTTCGCTGAGTGCTTTGTTGTTAAGAGAGATGGGCTTGAGGCAGTGGCCATATTTCCAGGCCGTGTGCTCAGCCTAGAGATGTGAGCTCGCCGTGAGTGGTAACTGTTTAAGCTGAGGACCTACCCTGCTTTTGAACATCTAATAGGCAGGGTATGTGTTAGAGAAAGGGAAAGGGGATTTGTGGTTTGTCTCCTTTTATTTGTTTTTCCTTGTGTTATCTCGCCAGTCCGCTGCTTCGAGAGTTCTTTATGATTGTTTTTCTGTTAATAATAAATACTTGTATTTTCAAACCTTACAAAAAAGTTCTCACATTCGTGCCATGTATGCTTTGGTCTAGAGTCGTGAAATTTGCTTGAACCTTTAGCTGCCTCCAGATGTTATGGACTACAATTCCCATCAGCCCCTCCCAGCTGGGAGGGGCTGATGGGACTTGTAGTCCATAACATCTGATAAAGCGATTCTGGCCAAATATGTGATTAAGAAACTGAGGCAGAGGCCTTTGTAAATCCCGGAGAGAGGAAGCTGGGAAATCCTGGTCTTTCCCAGTGGGCAGTCCTCAAAAGATCAAAGTGGGTGGCAGCATGCCCTCCCCAAGGGGAAAGTTGATAACCCCTGGGAGAGATGCAGGAAGCATGGAAATGAGACCTGCACCAGCCATGAGCAAGCCGTTTGTTTCGCCACTCCGATCCCCAAACTGGGTATGTTTAGGAATTATTGCTGTTTAGTCAGGATTCTTTCAAAATCCCAGGTTGCAGCCGCGAGTGAGTGAGCGGCCAGACAGGAGGCGCTTTATTTGCATCCATTTTCCTTTTTAAAAAAAATCATATAGCTTATATCTGCGTAGCTACGCAGGGGCAGATGGTCATATTGTGGGACTTCCAGCATGGCTGTGGGGGGGATTCATTGGTGCATGCCTGTGTAGCTACTCATCGATTGGGAAGTAAATTTTGGTAAAATAGACTGGCCTTCATCGACGCAAACCTTAGCAGCAGCCGTAGATTGTTTCTGTGGGTTCCAATTGCTGCCTACTTGCACGGATGCATAAAGGCATTTAATGCAAAAACAAGGAAAATGGGTAATACTTTATCCAATCGACTGCAGCCCACTGCTTACATAAGCATTTGCTGTTTGGACAGTCAGGTCTGCCGAGGTCTGCCTGCCGGTCAATGGTCCAATATCCGCTTTGCTGCTTTAGAGCTTTTGCTTTTACCTGTCTTGCTCATGCTTCGGTATTGACAATAGAATGGAAATTCTTTGTGCCAGCTGACCTCTAACTGCTCTTAACCACGCATCTGAAAAGATCAAGGGGGTTAGGCCTTGGGGATTATAATTTAAATTGAACTAGAGATTGATCAAAGCAAGCCACACCCTAGTCTTTACTATAACCATGGCCTGCCAGTCTCCAGACAAGGTATAAGGCATTGGACGATGCATTGGGACAAAGCTGAAGGCAGCTGCTTTCAGAAATTTAAACTTCAGTGATTTCATAACAAGCCAGAAAAGTTCAACAGAAAGGCAAAAGGTGCTATAAATCATCAATAGGGCATCAGAGCGCATTACACATGTCACAACAGATAATCTCTGCGACGCCAGGGAACTTGTAAAACCTTCCAGCTGGACCAATCTTAGGCCGTTTCTGCAGACGTAATGTAATGGCGTGACCTGGAGACGGCAAAACGCATGCGTCTCAGGCGCCATATTGGCGACAGGCGCTTTATTGCAGAAAGTGCAGCATCGCGAATGGCCTCGGATCACGCCCTTGAAGGCGAACAGAGAGCGCTTCGGGAGTTAATTTTTTGGTTAAGAGGCGCCGCCACCGAAGCCGCTGCCCGAAGCGTTTCCAGCTTAACGCAGCGGCCGCTCTCCGCCACCAGCATTCATGTCCCTCGGTTCGCCTGTCCCGGCGCATTGCGATTACTTCGGACCATACCCTCGCCGCTGGAGCGAAGCGCGCCAGAACCAGAGGCAGAAGTCCCCAGGCCTTCGGGCATACACGCTTCGGAGAGTCCCGGGGACATCTGACTCTTCCAGGACCATCCACCGCTGCCCGATTTGGCCCGGTCCGCAGACGTCGTCGCAAGCCGGCGTCGGGCGAGGAAAGCGCGCTGACCCGGCCGCTTCTGCATTCGTGCGGAAACGGCCTCAATGTTGTTGTCAGTATCAAAGTTTTAAAACACGTACATAATAAATGGTCCCTTATATTCAGCTTCTAAGCCACGTGAAGCGTTGTCCTAGAAATATTCCAGCCTCTGGGTGAAAAGTAATAAAGCCGTTCACTGCAGAAGTTCCCGGTGTGCTGGCAAGTTGCCTAGAAACATTCCAACATCCGGGTGAGAAGTCATTAAGTCCTTCAAGTGCAGAAGCTCCCAGCATGCTGGCAACTGCTAGAGATATCCCAACATTCGGGTGAGAAGTAATGAAGCCATTCAGTGCAGAAGCTCCTGGGAAGGCTGGCGACAACATGTTCAGGGGTTAGACTACATTTTTGAACAATTCTTCCTCAGCATCTGAATTCACGTATCTTGCCTTTTGTTCTTTTAAGGCAGGGGTGTCCAACTCTGGCACTCCAGATGTTTTTGCACTATGGTTCCCATCAACCCCTGCCAGAATAATGCCAGTTTTAAGAGGTTTCATTGAAGTTTTCAAAATGTGGTTTCCGCCTTGTTCAGCCATACACAGCTAAAGATGCACACTCTAAAATGCGTGACAGCATCCATAGAGTCCAGAATTGCAGGAATGCTGTTACATCGTAGTTTGTTCCAATGTTTTTGATTGAAGAAAGATTAATGGAAATTTTACAAGGAGCCAATCTAAATGGATTCAAAACTATTGCAGATAAATCCTGCTTCAGCTTAAAGGCTACCCTAAAATGCACAGAATATTGACTATTCAATGTATTGTCGGCTTTCATGGCCAGAATCAATTTGGTGCTGTGTGGTTTCCGGCTTTATGGCTTGTTCTAGCAGCATTCTCTCCTGACGCTTCACGGCATCTGTAGCTGGCATCTTCAGAGGATCTTGTGGAACAATTTCTCCGTGAGATACGTTCAATGTATTGTCGGCTATTTTCACGCCGGAATCACTTGGGTGCTGTGTGTGGTTTCCGCCATGGCCATGTTCTAGCAGCCGTCTCTCCTGACGTTTCGCCTGCATCTGTGGCTGGCATCTTCAGAGGATCTTGGAACACTTTCTCCCCGTAGGGATGTTCAATGTATTGTCGGCTTTCACGTACTTAAACCACTTGGGTGCTGTGTGGTTTCGGCCAGGCGTCGCAGTTCCCAGCGTTCTCTCCTGACGCTTGGCCTGATCTGTGGCTGGCATCTTCAGAGGATCTTGGAACAATTTCTCCCTGTAGAGATGTTCAATGTATTGTCGGTGCTTCACCGCCGGAATCAATTTGGGTGCTGTGTGGTTTCCGGGCTGTATGGTCGCAGGTTCTAGCAGCAGCCTCCTGACGCTTCGCTTGCATCTGTGTATTGGCATCTTCAGAGGATCTTGGAACAATTCTCCCTCGTAGAGATGTTCAATGTATTGTCGGCTTTCACGTCGAATACGAAAGTTGTGGAGCTGATCAAGGGTCATACTTAGTAGTATTCTGCCAGATCTGTGGCTGGCATCTTCAGAAGATGCCACACAGATGCAGGCTAAAACGTCGTGGAGAGAATGTTGCCAGAACACGCCATACAGCCTGGAAACCACACAGCACCCTATTGACTATCTTCATTATGCATTCTGTTCTGCTCCAGGGTCTCAGTTTTCCTTTCTTTCAATTCTTGACACTGGAGAAGGGTTGGCATCAGGCCAGTCTTTCAAAGCCATGCAATGAAGTATATTTAAAGAACGCCAGGATGAAGAACATAAACATCAGGCTAACAAACCCGTGTACTTCCTGGTCATTTATTGCTATGGCTACTGTGTTGTTTTCCCCTTTGTAAAATATGACTGGGATCCACTGTGCTTGTTCCCTGCAATATTTCCTTCCTGCTTCCTGTTGCAAAATGCCAAAGAAATGTATGCAATAGGCTATAGTGCAGATGACACCTGAAGTTATATAGGGCCAGGAAGAACATTCTACTGGAGGTCAACAGAAACAAAAAAGAGACTTTATGTAAATAGAGAAAGCTTTGAGAACAAACCATCCTTATCAGATCTCCTTTGATTCATATCTGCAGCAGGCTTGATGTACAGCGCAGCTGGGGAACATTGGTTTTAAAGTGAAGTGCCACAAGACCGAGGGTGTCTTTTTGCGTGTGTGTATTTGGTAGGACATGCTGGACTGCATTCCCTCTTTCCAGAACGAACCTCATAGACTATACTGCATATCTGTCAGGTGAGAATGCCGCTTCCCCGGAGAACGTTGCAGAACAAACGTGACTGTTCTGTTCTCCAGATTTTATCTGACCCTCCTCTTCTTTTCTCTTCCATCCGTTGTATTTCTGTCATTCTCTTCTTATGTCTTCAAAGCAGGGAACAGGATGGATCTGAAGAGGCTGATTTGAAATATGTTGTGCCCAGTCACTCTTCACAAGCTGACTTTGAATAGACAGTAGACAGACTTTGTGAGCAGAGCTGGTGGAAAAAATGACTTCAGCTAAAGTAAACATTCCCTGATCTGTGTTGGGTGGGGGAGAGGGCGGACAAAAGATACTAGGATTTCACTTGCTTAAAATTTTCCAAACCTTGCTTATCCTTCTTGTGGACTAAAACACAAAATGTTGGTCTTTTATTTCCACTAATCGGAATCCGTGTTAAAATAAAATATTCCACAGGAGATTTTCAGACAGGCCTTGGCCTCCGGGGGAGGGCGGTTTATAAACCCAAACAATAAATAAATACAATAAATTGGTCGAGGACAGGGTATGGAAAACTATAGGATCCTGCTTCCGCAATTGGTTCTGTTTGCACAAACCTGTTTTTGTGTGTGAGATCAAGGATCCCCAACGTAGATGCCCACTGATACTTTTCTTGACGTGTACCAAATGTTTCAAACATTGGATGGGGCTTTTGCCCAACAGGGTTTCTGATAAGCAACAAGTAGGTAAGAAAATATTTTCAAACAATACATTCATTTTAAAAACAAGATGTTCCTGCTAAACAGAGCATCTGTTTATTGGTATTTCTGCCCTTTCCCTCACTTTATTTGCTCCCACGCACCGAGGGAGAGTCGCTGTCCTCGCACTTCTTAATTGAGAGGGTTACGCTACAGTGCAGCCGCTTCGACGCTGCTGCTGTCAGCGCTTCTCAGCTGAGAGTAGCATTCCTGGCGCTTCTTTCAAAGGGCTTTTGATGACTCCTCAAGACAGAGCGCAGGGTCGTGGGGATCCCGGCGCTGGGCAAGCAGGGACGCGCTGGGAGCCGCGCCGCAGCAAATCCTCGAAAAGGGTAAGTGGGGAAACGGCCACTATTATGAGGGAGTACACTCCCTGACATTTTGTGCTTGGCTCTGCCTCCTGCAGCAGCCATTTTGTGTTTGAATTCTAAAGGGACTTGCAGACGAAAAGGGGTTGCCGACCCCTCTGTTAGGCCACCAATGCTCAACTGGAAAAAGCTGATAGAAGAACTGAAATTGCCCAGTTCTTTAGCAGAGTAAAACGCAACAGAGTTGTAAAAAAAAGAGGAATTATCCTTTAATAAGATTCTGGATCTAAAACGTTAGGCTACAAAATATATTTTATTAAAAAAGAAAGACAAAAAATAGTCATGTGCAAATGCTCAAGCAAGTAAACAACCTTACACAATAATCAAACAGGAAAAAACAGCATCAACGATACAGCATAAAGACAAGGAGGAAAGAATGAGGTAGAGGTAGGGGTGGAGCATACAAAACGACACCATAATATGTAGACAATGGCCCTTTCCCCCTTGTCTTTAAGCCCTCAGCTACTACTCTCCTAAAGTGCAGCTGGGTCCAGCTGCATCTCCCCACTTCAGGGTGGCGAACACAGCCTCGACGCCGGGCTTCACGTTTTCCCTCAGCTACAGAATTCTGGCTTTGAAATGGCAATTTTTTGACATCCACGCCGAGCATGGGGTCGGGAAGCCGGGCTTAATTCAGGACCATGACGCTGTGAATTGCGCACAGCAACCCTCCGACAAGGGTAAGTGGGGAAAGGGCCAATAGTGACCCCCAATCAACCCATTAACAGCTCACCTGCCCTGCATTAACAGAAACAAACCAAATGGTGCAGCTTCCAGGGCATGCTGGCAACTACAACATCTATATATATATAAAAATCTATCAGTGCGTTTTTCTGCTGACAGGTAATCTCCCAAACTACTGGACCTGCATTGCTTTGAAATTTTCACCCAACGTCAAAGATTCGGGCGCGCCGTAATTTCCATACTGTTTCAGTCTCCTGTTGTGTACATGTCACAACTGTGCCAGTTATTGTTTACATGCCACACCTGTGACAGTTGGAACCACAGTTCTGTTCCGCAACAGTGCCATCTGCTGGCCATCAAAGCAACACCCTCTGATACAAGGGAAACAATTATGCCTTCCTTGAAAACCGCTGGACATGGCCCGCCACCCTAGCGAGGAAGGGGAAGGTGAGGAGGGTCCAGGGGTTTGCCTGAACCAAAACACTCTTGAAATTTGAACACAACGAGCTCATGCCCTCCCAGCGCAGCTTACGCTAGGTAGTTCGCCTGCAAGGAAGGGAGTGAAAAGGACATGGCTCCACCCTACCAGAGGAAGGGAATATTAGGGAGGGATGGGGCGGGTGCCATGCAAGGGAACGGAGAGAGGGAGGGGAGCCAGGCCCCTTTGCCCTCAAAAGCATTGTACACACATGTTCAAACCGTCATTCTTTCTTTCTTTTCCACTTCACCAGACTCAGCCACAGCAACGCGTGGCCGGGCCCGCTAGTGTTCTATAAGTTCTTCCTAACTTATAGGAAGAATCACAAGAGATGCCAAATATTCTAACAAATGCCACCCGAGAAAAATACTCTAGCTCTTTAACTTTGGAGTTCTACACAGAATTATACCCTTCTAAGTTCATTAAAGTCAATGGGCTTGGTATGGTATACTTCTGTTTAGGATGGCACTGCAAATGCTCTTAGAGGAGCATTTGTTTTGTTTTACTGACAACATCAGCAAGTATTAGGTTCGCCAACCTCCAGGTACAGGCTGGACATCTGCTGCTCTCCAAGTGATCTCCAGGCGACTGAGATCAGATCACCTAGCAAAAATGGCTGGGGGACTCTCTGGCATTTATACCTCATTGAAGTCCTTCCCCTCCCCAAACTTCCCCTATCCCACTGGCGTAATGCCCATTGGGCAAGGTGGGCAGCTGCCCAGGGCATCACCTTGGGGGGGGGGGCATCAAAATGCTGGGTTCGTTTTTGGGTATTTTAGTGGTTTCATTTTGGCCTGCAGGGGGCGCAGCTTTTAGGCTAGTGGTACTGTAATACTCCTCAGGAGATTGTCTCTATGCTACCTCTGCGTAGACTAGGAGTCCAAAGCTATGGACTCCTCAGCGGGGTGCCCCTATCCCCATTGTTCTCGATGGGAGCTAATAGGGAGATGGGGCTACAGCTCTTGAGGGTCCATAACTTTATCTCCCTGAACCAAACTGCACCAAACTTGAGGGGTATCATTAGGGCAGTCTCCTGATGAGACCCTGAAAGCTTTGAGACTGTGACTTCAGAAATGTGCCCCCCACAGCCTGCTACTCCCATTGACAGCAATGCAGAAAACCAATGCAGAACAAAAGATTCTGGGCAAATTTCTGTGGATGTTCTGGCAGGGGGCGCATTTTTGGATGCATTAATGGCACAAAATTTCAGGGTATCATCTGAGATGATATACCCTCGCTTAGTGCAGCTTGGTTTGGGGCAAAGTTATGGACCCTCAAAACTGGAGCCCCCATCTCCTATTAGCTCCCATTGGAAACAATGGGGGATGGGGCACCCCCTTTGGGAGTCCATAACTTTGGACTCCTTGAACCAAACCTCACCAAACTTGGAGAGTAGCATAAGGACAGTCCCCTGATGATATGCTGAAGTATCTATCATGTATCGCATGCAAGAAACCAGACAGCAAAGGAAAGGTTAAGTGTCCCATGTTGCCATTTTCAAAAAAAAAAAAAAACCCTTCCCAACAACTTACAATCAATAACGGCCCTAGAATCAACTAGGCCGTAATTGCGACAGGGGGCAGAGCACAGAGCACATGGTGAGCTCTGGAGCAGTGAGCATGCGAGCCCTGGGCCGGTTGGGCAGCTGAGCCATACCCGGCCTGATCGTATTATTGGCCATACACGAGTGCAAGAGGTGGAGCAGGCTCCCTATATATTAGGCAGCATGCGGTTGCTCCAGCCTTCTGTGTCCTGTGGTTATTCACCAGATGGAATCTCTGCACATCTGGGCACAATATACATTGTTAGTGTTGTGTCGATCAAGAGGAAATATACATACACTGCAAAATTCAAATAATATAGCTCCATTTCGACCTATTCAAATTAAAAAGGCTGCTTCTTGCCTATCCACCTATCCTTTTTAGTATTATTTTCAAATGTCAGAGAAAAAGGCCTTCTTACAGTGTAATCCTGAATAGTGTTACACTCATTTAAGACTACCAACTTCAATGGCCTTAAAGGTAAAGGTAGTCCCCTGTACAAGTACCAGGTCATTCCCGACCCTTAGGGTGACAATACATCACATTACATCATTACTAGGTAGACTCAGAGGTGGGATCTAGCAGGTTCTCACAGGTTCCTGAGAGTAGGTTACTAATTATTTGTGTGTGCCGAGAGGGGGTTACTAATTGGTGATTTTGCCACATGATTTTTGCCTTGATGGCAGCCCCTCCTCTCAGCATTAAGCGCCAGAACTTGAAGCAGTCTAGCAGGAGGTGCACCGGCGATGCGTGGCGGCCTCTTCATGCCCTCGTTAAATTCGTTCCCACCTAAGGATCGGCGCAGTGGCTGTGTCGCTTGCCACAGCCCACGCCCCAGGAATGCCCATTTGAATGACTGGCCACACCCCGTCGTTGCCCAGCCCAGCCCCATTGGCACTACGCCACAGTTTGAATCCCACCACCATGAGAACCTGTTACTAAAATTTTTGGATCCCACCACTGGGTAGACTATGTTTACAGGGTCATTTTCCATTGTCTTCCCCAGTCGTCTACACTTTCCCCCAGCAAGCTGGGTATTTGAGTGGCCACCGAAAGGTATATGGTACATGGGGACTGCACTGTTAGGATCTTAGTGAAGTCTCCTCCAGTTTCCTCCAACAACTGACAATGAAAAACATATAAACTATGAGGAAGTCATATGAATGACAGTGGGGTGTTTTTTTTAAAAAAAGTCGTAGCAATCAAAGAATGAACATAACTAGCTTTTAAAACAATTTGACAGGTAACTTTTTAAATCATGACCCCAGCCGCCAGGAAAAAAAAATGTCACTAATACTTCTTGTTTTTAATATACCTTAAGAAACTGAACAAAGCAAATGCGTCCACTGACTCTCTCAGGAAAAGGCCAGTCACTTCCTGAGCAGCAATCTGCCTGTTTGCAGCAGATAGATCTTCATTGTTTGCTACTTCCAGTTTCCAGTAATGGGAATGATTACTTGACCAATATCTGGGCAGCTTGTACTAGGGTCCTGGAAAAACATACCAGTTCTACAATTTCCATCGTACACGGCACCTAATACGTTTGGGAAAAGGAACTGAAGGTTCTTCACAACTGAAGGTCCGTAAAGGAGGGGAAAACTGGAACTAATGAACACTACTTTATTCTGGAATTTCATATCTGCTCTCCAATGACGAGATGTATTGTGTATTGCTCTTGATCCTCCTACACTGTAAGTTGCAGAGTCTCCATTGAAAAGAAGTTACTAACATTTGTCCTCGTATCAACACCTGTAACCGTATTCCCTTTGATTTTTACAGGTTGCAAACTGAAAGCTCAGGAAAATGGTGAGTGGGCGATTTTTTAAAATTACATTTTTGGTGTCTGAACATTTTCAGAGTTAAAATAGGGTTGAGTAGAAGCACGTTGGTCTCTCCACGATTTGCTTGCACATAACCAAGAGAAGAATTTGGACCAAACAAAACTGGAAGCACCTTATTTCTTTTTCCTTCCCATTATTATATTTTATCCTGTGATTCTGGTTTCGTATTGCAACCCAAAATGGCCAGTATAATATTCAGCTTGAATCCTAATTCACATAAACTAAAGTGGCAAACCTATGAACCACTTTCCTGGTAGTAAATCCCGCTAAATAAAATGGGATCTACATTTGGACAAACTGGTTCAGGTCTGCATTCCAAAATAGTTATATGTTGTTTACCAATACCTTTGTTTTGCTTTCAGTCTGACTGAAGTGTATTAAATTTACAAACTCTTCATGTTAAATGAATTGGGTGGGCTACTAATTTTACTTCAGCCTGATAATAACAAAGTTCTTTAAAATTCTTTGGCTTCACTCTAAAGCAGGTTAGGAGTGGATATGTAAACTGTCAGCAGGCTTTGCATCAGGGACAGATATTAGCATTTATTGATTATGTACACAACTTTGATCCTTTGGAAGCTTTTTTTAAATATTAATTAACTAAAAAAGAGCACACTGCTATGTTAAGGGAAAACATTTAACTCAATCTTTTTACTGATTCATTTTTTTCCCCCTTCCACCTGGATCAAAGTGGCCAGGGCTGGCTTTCTTCAATAGGAAAATAGCATAGGGGAAAATAGTTTAAAAGCCCAGTTCCCCTATCATAACAGCATCCTCAGCAGCTGCGTTTGGGAAAGATGAAATTGCAGAACATATGGTTCTTACCCTAAATCTCAAAAAAGGGGCTTGCAGCAGATCTGTTTGTTTAAAACTAGGGGTTGCCTGAATTACGTGTTAAACATAAGGGTTCCCCACTCTTTGCTTCATGAATTTGGGTTGCATAAAGCTGTAATTTGCCTCTGAGCTACTGAAAGTGATATTAGTGCTATTTCAAGGGCTTGAATCAAAACAAAACTGCAACAAACATCTGTTACAGCCGAACTGAAACTAGGAACCAAATTTAAAATTTGCATTGGTCTAAGAAAAGTGTCAGGTTTATTTTCTGAGGTCATTCAGCAATGCCTTCTTGAAAAGCAACATTTACACCCAATTGGAAAAGACAGGAGTAGAACATAGCTCCAGCACATCCTTCAGTTCACTTGTTGAATTTTCAGAGGCCGTTTTACGGCCCATTGGGCGTTGGCGCAGGCGCGCAACGCTTCACGGCACGGCGCTGCGAAGAACTGCTGCTGCTTTCGCATACACGGAAGCGGCGCATCTTTGACCGCGCCCCCCCCAGGGCGCATCAGGTTACCTTAAACAACAACCCTTTAAAGGGTACTTTCTAGAGGAAGCGGGCAAAGGAAAAGCGATGCTAGCGAATCAAGGCGGTCAGGCAGCGCGCCGAGTGCTTTATCTCCCTCTCCCGCCCCACTCACGGTGTCACTCCTAAATTAGCCGTCACAGCCCGCCCACACCGTCACTCCGACTATCCAGGGGTCGGAGGGCAGCGTCGGCGAGGCACAAATATGCCCAGCAGGCGACGAGGAGGACATTTTATGAAGCGGAAAAAAGCTGCTCGTCGGAACCGCCTGCCGTCTACCCGGCACTCCTCCTTAAGCTCGCTGCTCGCGATGCTTGCATGCGATTCGCAGGCTTCCACGCCGGCAGAACCACCCGCCGCAGGCGTGGGGAGCGCCTCGGCCGATGCAAGAAACGGCCAGAAAGAACTAGAAGCAGCCATCAAAAATTCTAGCATTGTACCTGAAAATTTATGACCTATCACTCTCCTACGCATGCAAATGCAACGTTGTGTGAAAATTTCAAAGCAATCGGTCCAGTAGTTTGGGAGATTACCTGTCAGCAGAAAAACGCAGTGATAGATTTTTATATAGACAAGGGTAGGGCTTGGGTGGCCAGGTGCCTGTCCTCAATCCAGTGAGCAATGGCAGAAAAATATGGGGAGGGCAAAACACAGCCAGCTTCATGGCTTGGTGCGCCAGAAAAAAGACGTTTTACCTGGCTCAGGTGTGGACTTTCAGTGATTGGAAGGTCCAATTACCTGTCCGCAACAGGGAGGGACATCCTGTGAAAATTTGGGGGCGATCCATCTATCAGCTTCTGAGGGAGACCATCAGGGTCAAACACACTGTTAGATTTTTATATAGATAGATAGTATGCCTTGTCATGTGTCATTTGGTATTCACATCGTTTTCTAATTCTCTAATCATAATCTTACTGAACAGTCCGTTGGTTGCTGTCTGGCTTTTCCTGCAATCCACCTTGAGTCTCCGTGAGAAAGACAGACTGCATTGTGTGTCTCAATGGGCAATAGACCTGTCCTCCATGGTCCCAAAGCTTTTCAGTAGGAGTCTTCCGAGCGGCTAAGATTCTATTACCGTATATACCGGCCTATAAGATGACTTTTTAATGCAGGAAAATCTTAACAAAAGCCGGGGGTCGTCTTATAGGCCGGGCACCCCCCACCCCCTGCTCGGACTTGCCACCGCCTAGCCCAAGGCTCTTCCCTGCTTGCTGTGCGGCTCTTGCCCGCCTGCCCGTCATCGCTGCCGCACTTACTGGCTACATCCTAAACAGCTCAAACTGGCTCCAGGTTGCCCTTCAGGCAGTCAGCCTGAGCCTCTGTCCTATGCATTGTTACAGCAAAGCTGGCGAATTCCCCAAAGTTTCCCCTTTAAGCAATCTTTGGGGAATTGCCCCTTTAAGAAATTCAGAGCCGGGAACTGACTGGCGGGAGATCTCCTCTTTAGCCAGCCAGGCAGCCTCCATTGCAAGAGAGGAGCTCCGGCTAGCTTGGCACCATACGAGGACTGCAGGCTGGGGCACCCTCATTTCCCACGGAGGCTGCCTGTGGTGGATGAAGAGTGGACATCTCCCCTCTTCCTTACCCAGCCAGCCAGGCAGCCTCTGTGGCGATGTCCGCGCGTCCCGTCCCTGCAAACAATCGGCCGGCTTCCACCGAGGCCAAGGAGAGAACCACCCGGGGTGCCGCCGCTGCTCTGTCCCGCCCCGCGACGATCGGTCGGCCTCCGCCGAGGCCAAGGAAGGCCATCCGGGGTGCCGCTGCCGCCGGGGCTCTGTCCTGCCCCTGCAACGATCGGCTTGCCTCTCCTGAGGCTGAAGGCCACACAGGGTGTCACCACTGCCTCGCGCAGGAGGTAGTCTTATATGGCGAGTATGTGCCGAAATCTATAACAACTTCTGGAAAAGTGGGGTATGCGTCTTATACCCCCAGTCGTCTTGTACGCCGGTATATACGGTATATGTATTTGCATATCTTCGAAGAATATCTTTGAAGGCCTCCCAAAATTTTAAAAAGTTAGAAAACTATATAAATCAACAGGATCAGCTGAATACAACTACGTACATTTTGGGCTGAAAAGGTGCCCAGGATTGGAGCCAGCAGAGCAAATGTCCTGGGGCAACCTGCAGCAAATGGGGGAAGGATTATAGACGCAACGCTAGATGGATACTAAGCACTAGATTGCTATCATCATAACAACAACAATGCTGCTCACATTAACTATTTGCTACTGGCACACGAATTGCCGACCTTCTACCAACAACCTTTGGGTTCACGGGTCCCCCCCAAAGTCAAAATATGGGTGATTCATTGAGGGATGTCGTGAACATTGTTATTGATTGCTAGATGGAGTGAGTGACAACTGAAGGCTGTGGCAGCCTAACATGGGAGTCAAATCAATTGTTTGCCCATTTCCTCGCCCCCCCTATCCCTTGTTCTGTGATAGGTTACCACTCTAACAAACTCTGTGTTTTCTAATTAGAGTGTTGATACCGTATGCTGTTGTGATGCCTGGGCTCTGTTGGTGGGTTTTCAGTCTGGTCTGTGGAGAGGTGTATAGGAATGGCACTTTTGACGAGTCCATTTGGACTAAACTATCGACGAGACTCTGAATGGCTGCTGTAACTATCTGTCTTTTATGGACAATTGTTTTATTGTATTTATTGTTTTATTGTATTTATTGTATTTTGGAATGCCAATAAAGGCTATCATGAATTTAAATGGGGGAAGGGAGAATCCCTGGAGATGCACACAAAATGTTGGGTGCAAGCTGATGTTAAAAATAACCAGAAAAGTAAAATGGTCAGACAGAAAAAACAAGTTGCCTCCTGAGCTCTGCATTCCACCCAGCCAGGCAGGAAATGTCTTGCAGGAGACATGGGGGGAAATCTAGGGGGGGAAAGAAGCCCTTTGAAGCGTTCTCCAAAAAAGACACCTTGAGCTAAAATCAGGTTTCCTTGAGGACATCTTGGGAAGAAAGCTGTGCAGAGTGCCTTCCCGGGACCCACTGGCGTAATGCCCATTGGGCAAGGTGGGCAGATGCCCAGGGCATCACCTTGTGGGGGGGCATCAAAATGCTGGGTTCGTTTTGGGTATTTTTAGTGGTTTTCCATTTTTTTTGGCCTGCAGGGGGCGCAGTTTTTAGGCTAGCGGCACCAAAATTGCAGCATATCATCAGGAGACTGTCCTTATGCTATCCCCCAAGTCTGGTGAGGTTTGGTTCAGGGAGGCCAAAGTTATGGACCCTCAAAACTGTAGCCCCATCTCCTATTAGCTCCCATTGGAAACAATGGGGGATGGGGCACCCCCTTTGGGAGTCCATAACTTTGGACTCCTTGAACCAAACCTCACCAAACTTGGGGAGTAGCATAAGGACAGTCTCCTGATGATATGCTGAAATTTTGGTGCTGATATGTCTAAAAACTTCACCCTCTGCAGGCACCAATGTCCTGGTGCAAAAAATGTTTCTAGTCATGATGAATTAGCCGCCCGGAGGGCATCCAACCTTGTTTTGCCCAGGGTTGCAAATTTGGTTGCTCCAGGGCTGCTCTGGGTGCCTTACCCGGGAGGACCCACAGCATCCCCAGGACATCTTATTTAGACTGTGCGAATGGACCTGAGTTGAACAACTTACCTTTTCTTAAATTATAACTGAAAAAGAATATATCATTAACATTTCTCCTCTTTTCCAGTGTTCACCTTAAACAGACTTGTACTCAGTGCCAGTCCATCTAAGGAAGTACAGAATGGCGAGTCAGTCACGCTCAACTGTTCTGTGGAGACAATTAAAAACAGCAATTTCGTGCTGAATTATACATTTAAAATCTTCAAATATGACAAACTTCTGGTCACTATCACATCAGAGCAAGAATGGGTATTGTATACCATCTCCCCAGCTAGATTTTCTCATTTTGGGGATTATCAGTGTGAGGTAAACGTCAAAGGAAAATCAAAGACCAGTGATTATTTGCCTCTTCGAGTAAAAGGTAAGCATTTCTTCATCACTATTTATTTTCCAGCTAAGACATTGGTCTGGATCCTGAAATAATAGCTTTCTTTCAAGACAGGAGAAAATAGTTTGACACAGGCCAATATATGATACTTGTAAGAAAGGGACCAAAATAATACCTCTTATCTCCCTGACCCCAGGCAACAGTATTTAACACTTTCAATTCCTTTCATCCCTGTTTCAAGATCTGAGATTGATCACCATATTTTCTGTTGGTATTTATAGGACGTAGGTTTTCCCCTCTGTTTTCCTTCTCTATTTCTGCTATTGATTGGTGTCCCCAGGCAATTATCTCTGGTTGTCTACTCCTTTGGCATCTTCCACTTAGCTTCCATAACATTGGGTTACAATGTGTTGCATTTGACCATCTGCTGTATATCTTTCTTCTAGGTCTTGTCTATTCTCATTATCCCTTCTTCATTATCCCTCCATAGGTGTGCTCTTACTACTTCTAGGGAATCTCCAGGTTCCACCTGAAAGCTGGCATTCCTAATCCCAAATTTGTCATTTCAGATAATAATGGCTTCCTTCCTTCCTTCCTTCCTTCCTTCCTTCCTTCCTTCCTTCCTTCCTTCCTTCCTTCCTTCCTTCCTTCCTTCCTTCCTTCCTTCCTTCCTTCCTTCCTTCCTTCCTTCCTTCCATGCACGTAGGTAAGGGGGGGTTCTCGGGTTTGAACCCCGCCCAATCATGTCCGAAGCTCCGCCCACCCGTTTGTGAGTTTTAAAAACATTTTAGTGCTTTTTCGGTTTTTGGCCTGCAGGGGGCGCATTGTTTGGGCTAGCAGCACCAAACTTTCAGGGATTGTTTGAGGACTCTCCTAATGATACTACTTTTCGGGTTTGGTGAGGGGTTTGGTTCAAGGAGTCCAACGTGCTGTGGGCTCCCAAAGGGGGTGCCCCCATCCTCCATTGTTTCCAATGGGAGCTAATAGAAGATGGAGGCTACACTTTGAGGGTCCATAACTTTGGACCCCTTGAACCAAACTTCACCAAACCTGGGATGTACTATTGGGAGAGTCTCTTATTGATACCACCCAGGTTTTGTGAAGTTTGGTCCAGGGAGTCCAAAGCTATGGTCTCCCAAAGGGGGTGCCCCCATCCCCCATTGTTTCCAATGGGAGCTAATAGGAGACTGGGCTACACCTTTGAGGGTCCATAACTTTGGACCCCTTGAACCAAACTTCACCAAACCTGGTGGTATCATTAGGAGAGACTCCTAAAGATACCCTGAAAGTTTGGTGCTTCTAGCTCTTTCGTGCACTGATGACAGCACCCAGAACCCCCCAGATTTATCCTTTAAACTAAATCCACCCCTTCGGCATGGATTTAAAGGGAGAATCTGAAGATCCTCAGTTTAGAAGAAGTAGTTTGGATTTATATCCCCTTTCTCTCCTGTAGGAGACTCAAAGGGGCTTACAATCTCCTTGCCCTTCCCCCCTCACAACAAACACTCTATGAGGTGGGTGGGGCTGAGAGAGCTCCGAAAAGCTGTGACTAGCCCAAGGTCACCCAGCTGGTGTGTGTGGGAGTTCACAGGCTAATCTGAATTCCCCAGATAAAGGCTCTCCACAGCTTCAAGTAGCAGAGCAGGGATCAAGCCGGTTCCTCCAGATTAGAATGCACCTGCTCTTAACCACTTTCATACATTGAAAGTGATGCTGTTTTCGAGGTGGGGATAATCCACTCCAAAACAGCATCACTTTCAATGTTGTTCAACTGGGGACCCCCGATTCTCCCTTTAAGGTGGATTTAAAAGGAGAATTTGGGCTCTCTAGTTTAAACACCACTGAAAGTGATGCTGTTAGGGGGTGGATTCCAGCATCACAGCGGCTGCCGGGGCTGGAAACTAAAACTCAGATTTTGCACCAGGCTCCATTTTCCCTCTATGCCTCTGCCCAGAAGGGAGGGGCAGGGAAGGGCAGGGCAGGTAAGTCTGTTATCCCCGACCTCGGAGAGCGCTAGACCAGGGGCGGGGCTTGGGGAGGCGTAGCCATGCCCTAGGGGTGGGTGGGGGTGTGGCCCCAACCCCCAACCCCCCATAAAAATCTATACCAGGGGTAGGGAACCTGCGGCTCTCCAGATGTTCAGGAACTACAATTCCCATCAGCCTCTGTCAGCATGGCCAATTGGCCATGCTGGTAGAAACTGGATAAGGTATTGTGATTCCTAGAGCATCTGAGAGCCGCGCAGGTTCTCTACCCTCTCTATATACCTAATGTCCCTGCTTCCTTCCTTCCTTCCTTCCTTCCTTCCTTCCTTCCTTCCTTCCTTCCTTCCTTCCTTCCTTCCTTCCTTCCTTCCTTCCTTCCTTCCTTCCTTCCTTCCTTCCTTCCTTCCTTCCTTCCTTCCTTCTACTAAAATGCAGTCTTCAGTTAACAAAATACCTCTAGAGTTTGCCAAAAAAGCTTTCTTACTCTTGTTCTACATTCATCCCTCTGTCTTTTTGTACTTTCCCTTGATTTGGTATCTTTCCCACTTAATCCTTTTCTGCAGCTTCTATTTCCCATCACTTCAAGCTTCCACTTTTGACCTTGCTCCATCTTTTCCAATCTTTTCTAATCTACCTTTTCCCCAACCCTAAGTCCCAATTGATTTCATGGGCCCCATATGGCTACTATGAATAACATTTAAAATAAATAGAGATTTGATCTCAAACATCTAAGTTTTTTTTTTAAAAAAAAAAATTGGCCCTCGTATAGCCATGAAACCAAGCATGTTCTGATTAATGGCCAGTGATCGTTTTCTCTTCAAAAGGAATAATGAAGCCAAAACTGACTGTCCAGAAAACACAAGTGACAGAAGGAGAAAATGTTTTGTTACGTTGTGAAGCAATAGGAGAAAATCCTCCTTTTTATTTCACGTTTTATAAAATCCGACCTTCTCCAAGTACTTCCTCGGTACATAAGACTAAGCCTGAACAAACAGAAAACTTTGCAGAGGTGGAATTCCCAGTGGATGAAGGGGACACCGTTTTGTTTTTTGAATGTACCGTCACAGTAGCTTTAGTAAAAGGGTCTGAGACATCAGAACCCAGTAACAGAACAACTGTTGGTGTTGCTGGTAAGTTAGTCTATTTTTATTTTGCTTTATATTGTTATTCCTGTATTTTAAATTCATTTTGTAGTTGCTTATTCTTGTACCCATTAGCTCCGTTGACTAAATATCTTTTTACCCTTTACTATATTGTCATCCATGATTATTATGAGTTCATAAATTGCAGCCATAATTCCTCTGTCTTTTTTTCTAGACTTGGGTAGTAATGACAACTGGAGCCCCTTAAAATTTGTTGTGCAATGCTTTCCCCCTTGAGGCTGGTCATCTGATTTCTTTTTTCTATGAGCCCAGCTCATTCTGCATGATTCAAACTACTAAATGCAGCAAACAACTTACGTACCACATTTTAATCCTGCTTATACGTTCAATCAAGCTCACGGGAAGTGTCCATCGGTCCCTTCCGTTTTACCTTCACAACCCCTTTGTAAAGTTGGTTATACTAAGGCCGTTTTTGCATGGCACAATTACACCAGGGTTGTACTGGGATCATATATACCTGCGCTTTTTTATCCCAGCTTCTGCTTAAGCACGGCTCCCTGCTTCTGCCCAGGAGCAGAGTTAAGACCAGTAGAAAATGCTCCGATTTGGACTTCTGTATTTACTTTGGAAGCATGTTTGAGCATCCCCAGTATCCCGCATTCTGATTGGCTGCTGTTTTTGAGTGGCAGCTGCAAGTACATGTGAGCTTGCCCAGCGTGCCACCTTCTGATTGGCGGTTGTTTTTGAGTAGCAGCTTGAATGAACATCAGGCAGGGAGAACAGGTGATTAGGTGGGAAAAACAAACCGTTCCTGCTCCTGATTGGTTTTTGCACAGTAGCAGGAACAAGCAGGGTCACACCTGGATTTTTAAAAAGAACCCCAGGCTAGGGTAAATATCGTGGGGCAACACTGGGGCAGACCCTGTGCAGATTCAGTAGCCATGCAGAATTCCTGGCTGCACAGGGGTATTTTCCATGCTCACCCTGGGATATTTTGACCGTGCAAAAGTGGCCTAAGAGTGAGATGAAGGGTGCCAGGCCTGCTGCAAGCAGCCCTGGAATGCATGCAAGGCAACTGGCATTCCAAGCTCCCAGTATATCCAGTGGGCTTTCCTCCATCTCCCATTGTTCCCAAAGAGCATTCTTGTCATTCATTTTAGTACATCCCCTCTCAATGCACACCTGGCCATCCCCAGTGTCCCTTGTGACATCCAGGAGCCCCTCCGAGTGCCTGGCAGATGCTGCCACAAATGCTGCCAACATCTCCATGTCCCGGGACAGGTCTCCAGCAGCTCCCACTCAGTTGCCATCTTAGGACCGCAACAAGAGCTTGAAGCTCCTGTCATGCAATTGGAACCAAACAGATAAAAAGACATAGTTATGGCACAAGCTAGATTTTATTGAACTGCAAATCATGGTGGGGTCTAATGGCATAAATTGTTACCCTCCGCATGAGGCCATGGGGAGATGGACTTGAGCCTTCCTGGGCATGGCATGCATCTAAGTGGCATGGAGTTGCAGGTGGAATTTGGAAGGGTTGAGTGGGTGCAAAACTTAGTTCCAGGAGGTGGTCTGGGTCAGCAGAATGAGTAAACTGTGGGGCAGTGGAAATGGCAGTAGCCATATGCAGAGGTCTCCCTGTTGAATCATCACCTGCAGGAAAGCAAAACAGATATGTGTACAGTGGCAATGGCCAGAAGTACCTTGCTGGGGGCAGGCATGTCCACCACTACCCACCAGAGATTCCACTCTGTGGCCCATGGGGCAGAACTCTACTGCAAACCCTTCAGAGGTCCAGGCCAGCACCACCCAAACCATGCTCACCTGTTCTGCATTGAACTACTCAGCGACTGTTTATTTTTATTATTATTATTATTATTATTATTATTATTATTATTATTATTATTATTATTATTATTATTATTATTATTATTATTATTATTATTATTATTATTATTTATTAAACTTGCTATACCGCCCTATCCCCGGAGGGCTCAGGGCGGTGAACAACACAAAATCATACAGAAAACATAAAAATCTTGAAACAAGTACATTCTAAAATAGGGGCCCACGAGACCCATATACCACCCTCTTCCAAACATGAGGAGGGGTCCCAGTGATGTTAGGGGACCCTACTAGTGGGGGGGGAGGGCGGGCATCATGGGCGGCTGGGCTCTCCAAAGGCCTGGTGGGACAATTCGGTTTTACAGGCCCTGCGGAACTCTCCAAGGTCCCGCAGGGCCCGAATAGCTGATGGTAATGTGTTCCACGAGGCCGGTGCCAGAGCTGTAAAGGCCCTGGCCCGTGTGGAGGCCAGCCGCGTCATCGAGGGGCCAGGGATCGTAGATTAAGCCTCTGCGGTTGCAGAGGGACAGGCCATTGAACATATGGGGTAATCACGGTCCCGGAAGGTACGAGGGTCCCGGGCATGGTAAGGCCTTAAAGGTCAACTTACCCACACCTTGAACATGATTCGAATTAGATGGAAGTAACCAATGCAGAGTATGCAACACAGGGGAGATATGTTCACAAAAGGCACCCCCTGTGAGCAACCGGGCCGCCCCATGTTGGACCAATTTCAGTTTCCGGATCAGGCGAAGCAAAGAGCCAGCGATAAAGAGCAAGTTACAATAGTCCAGTCTGGAGGTGACCGTTGCATGGATCACAGTGGCTTATGCTGCTGCACAGGGCTCTGTTCTTGCAAGAGAATGTGTTCAAGGATTGCACGGCAACCTACTCCACTTAGAATGGAGGGACCCCACACACACATACCACAAAAAAGCCACTATCCAGAGGGAAGCCTACCAAAACAATGATCTTAAAGCCCAGTTTGGAGCTGGAAACTTGGGCCTCCTCCCCAGCAGCTCACCAGGAGTATACCCCACACATCAGTCCCCTTGTACACAAGGAGACTTTCCTCACTGACAGAGTTGTACTGGTTTCTATCTAGGTTCACCTCAGTGTATCCGCACTGCAACTGAGCTCAACGTTGTTTTGTCTCAGCCCCCCCCCCCCAGAACTGGGCGACATATCCCCTATCGCAGTTATGAACTACACCTTTCTGCTGGAACAAGGTCGATGCCGCTTCGAAGCTTCGAAGCGCGGACGCATCGAAACGACACCTCATCCGTTCAACCAATCAGGCGCCACTTTTGTGGCATGCGCAGAACGGGAGAGTCGTGGTGGGCATGTAACTGTAAACTGTCAACTGTAAAAACTGTAAAAAAAAAAAGAACGCTCCCGTTTCCCGTGGTAACACAAGCTCCAATCATGATCGAGGAGCGAAACAGGCACCAAGATGATCCCGCCCACATAGCTCGGTTCCAGGGGCAAAGTAAGTTGCTGTGCAGACAGCCTGGAATCGCTCCCCACTGAAGGGAACTGAGTCGACCTTAGCTCCCTTCTGTAGTGCGGAAAGCCCCAAGGGGTCATGGTGCCTGGAGGCACTGCTGGTCAGGTGTGAGAGGTGGCATCACTAGTGCAGTTCCCAACCATGGACAAGGAGAACAGGGATGAAGATTTGGGAACTCTGCTCAGTCCACAGCTGCCCCTTTGGGTCCTGGCTCCAGAGATGGGGTTCTGAATGGGAGAGGTCAACCATAGAGTTGGAACATTTCCTCTACCCTTCAAGTGTTGGTGCAAGTCTTTTGCCACCACCCAAGAGACTCGCTACTCGCTTTAAGACGACATGACAGGGAGATCTGAGTCAGTGCCCCATGCCACAAGCCCTACTTCATGTGTTGTGCAGCATCCTAGCTGAAGGTTTTTAAGGCTAGGGGTGCCATGATTGGATGCTGGGGAGGGGCTTGTCTGCCACTGTGGAGTGAAGCAATTGGTCGTTCTCATAGTCAGAATCCCGATCAGGTCCAAGATTTCTGGGTATGTGTGCACCAGTGAAGACTCTTGGGTGCCTATAAGCTGGGCTGCGTTTTTGATGGCTTCTTTAAATTAGCCAAAGCAGTCTTTTATCAATTGATGTATGCTACAGTTTTTCCCACAGTCTGCTCGTAAGTATGGTGTTGAAAGCTCTTTTAAAGCCTATGAATGCAACATACATTTTACCTCTTGGTGGGAAGGTACATTTTTTGGCTAAATGAGCTAGAGTTAAACAATGGTCTTGAGTGGCAAAGCCCTTCCTAAAGCCTGTTTGTTCCAGTTCTAATATAGTAATGGAAGTTATCCATTCATCTAATTTGAGGTACAGGTATGAAGCGTATAGCTTTGCCACTGTCAAGAGAAAGAAAATGTAGTTTTCTGGATCTGCTTTGGAACCTTTCTTAAAGATTCAAACATTAAAGGGGTGCTTCCCAGGGACGTATGCATAGATTTTTTTATGGGGGGGTTCAGGGGTGGGGCCACACCCCACCCGCCCCTAGGGCATGGCCACACCTCCCCAAGCCCTGCCCCCGGCCTAGCACTTATAAAAGCAGCTCTCCGAGGCCGGGGACAGCAGACTCCCCTGCCCTCCCCTGCCCCCCACCAGCTGGGCTCCCAGCTGGCAGCCAGCAGTTCCTTCTGCCCTCCCCTCTGGGCAGAGGCATAGAGGGAAAATGGAGCCTGGTGCAAAATCTGAGCCCCCCCCCCCCCCGGCAGCCGCTGTGATCCTGGAATCCACCCCCAAACAGCATCACTTTCAGTGGTGTTTAAACTAGAGAGCCCAAATTCTCCTTTTAAATCCACCTTAAAGGGAGAATCTGGGGTCCCCAGTTAAACAACATTGAAAGTGATGCTGTTTGGGGTGGATTATCCCCCACCCTGAAAAAGCATCACTTTCAATGTGGCGTAGTGGTTAAGAGCAGGTGCATTCTAATCTGGAGGAACTTGGTTTGATTCCCTGCTCTGCCACCTGAGCTGTGGAGGCTTATCTGGGGAATTCAGATTAGCCTGGGCACTCCCACACACGCCAGCTGGGTGACCTTGGGCTAGTCACAGCTTTTCGGAGCTCTCTCAGCCCCACCCACCTCACAGGGTGTTTGTTGTGAGGGAGCAAGGGCAAGGAGATTGTAAGCTCCTTTGAGTCTCCTACAGGAGAGAAAGGGGGGATATAAATCCAAACTCTTCTTCTTCTAAACCGAGGACCTCAGATTCTCCCTTTAAATCCATGCCGAAGGGGGTGGATTTAAAAGGAGAATCTGGGGAAATTTGGGGGTGCCTGCTATCAGGGGTGCAATTGTTAAGCTAGAAGCACCAAACTTTCAGGGTATCTTTAGGAGACTCTTCCAATGATACCACCCAGGTTTGGTGAGGTTTGGTTCAGGGGGTCCAAAGTTATGGACCCTCAAAGGTGTAGCCCAATCTCCTATTAGCTCCCATTGAAAACAATGGGATGGGGCACCCCCTTTGGGAGTCCATAACTTTGGACCCCCTGAATCAAACCTCACCAAACCTGGGCAGTATCATCAGGAGAGTCCCCCAAACAATCCCTGAAAGTGTGGTGCTGCTAGCCTAAACAATGCGTCCCCTGCAGGCCAAAAACCGAAAAAACACTAAAATGTTTCTAAAACCCACAAACGGGGAGCGGGGGGCCGAGCTTCAGACATGAATGGGGGGGTTGAACCCGAGAACCCCCCCCCCTTACCTACGTCCTTGCTTCCAAATTGGAGGGATCTTCCCAGAGAGGTTGATCTCAGAGAAGATTTGAGCTAAAATTGTAATCCATCTTGCTGGATTAGTCAGGAATAAGTTATTAGGGACTAGATCCTAATAACTATTATTTCTATCAGAGCTAGCATTGTGTAGTGGTTAAGAGTAAGATTCTGATCTGGAGAACCAGTTTTGACTCCCCACTCCTCCACCTGAGTGGCAGAGGCTTATCTGGTGAATCAGATGTGTTTCTGCACTCCTACATTCCTACTGGCAGCAGCCTTGAGGTAGTCACAGTTCTTGAGAACTCTCTCTCAGCCCCACCTGCCTCCTACAAGGTGTCTGTTGTGGGCAGAGGAAGGGAAAGGATCTTATGGCCCACCTTAGGGTCTTCTTACAGGAGAGAAGGGTGGGGGTATAAATCCAAACAGTTCTTCTTCTTCTTCTTCTTCTTCTTCTTCTTCTTCTTCTTCTTCTTCCTCCGAGGCCGGGGACAGCAGACTCCCACTGCCCTCCCCTGCCCCCCACCAGCTGGAGAGACCGGGCTGGCTGCCAGCAGTTCCTTCTGCCCTCCCCTCTGGGCAGAGGCATAGAGGGAAAATGGAGCCTGGTGCAAAATCTGAGCGCCCACCGGCAGCAGCTGTGATCCTGGAATCCACCCCCAAACAGCATCACTTTCAGTGGTGTTTAAACTAGAGAGCCCAGTACCACTTTGAAGTCCACGCATAAAGGGAGAATCTGGGGTCCCCAGTTAAACAACATTGAAAGTGATGCTGTTTGGGGTGGATTATCCCCCACCCTGAAAAAGCATCACTTTCAATGTGGCGTAGTGGTTAAGAGCAGGTGCATTCTAATCTGGAGGAACTTGGTTTGATTCCCTGCTCTGCCACCTGAGCTGTGGAGGCTTATCTGGGGAATTCAGATTAGCCTGGGCACTCCCACACACGCCAGCTGGGTGACCTTGGGCTAGTCACAGCTTTTCGGAGCTCTCTCAGCCCCACCCACCTCACAGGGTGTTTGTTGTGAGGGAGCAAGGGCAAGGAGATTGTAAGCTCCTTTGAGTCTCCTACAGGAGAGAAAGGGGGATATAAATCCCAACTCTTCTTCTTCTAAACCGAGGACCTGCAGATTACCCTTTAAATCCATGCCCGAAGGGGTGGATTTAAAAGGAGAATCTGGGGAAGCTAAGGGAGTGCCTGCTATCAGGGGTGCAATTGTTAAACTAGAAGCACCAAACTTTTCAGAAGGGTATCTTTAGGAGACTCTTCAATGATACCACCCAGGTTTGGTGAGGTTTTGGATTCAGGAGGTCCAGAGTTATGGAACCCTCAAGGTGTAGCTTAATCTCCTAGTAAGCTCCCATTGAAAGAGACAATGGGATGGGGCACCCACAGGAGTCCTTAACTTTGGACCCCCTGAGCTGACCAAACCTGGGCAGTATCATCAGGAGAGTCCCCCAAACAATCCCTGAAAGTGTGGTGCTACTAGCCTAAACAATGCGCCCCCTGCAGGCCAAAAACTGAAAAAACACTAAAATGTTTCTAAAACCCACAAATGGGGGGCGGAGCTTCGGACATGAATGGGGGGGTTGAACCCGAGAAACCCCCCCCCTTACCTACGTCCTTGCTTCCAAATTGGAGGGATCTTCCCAGAGAGGTTGATCTCAGAGAAGATTTGAGCTAAAATTGTAATCCTTCTTGCTGGATTAGTCAGGAATAAGTTATTAGGGACTAGATCCTAATAACTATTATTTCTATCAGAGCTAGCATTGTGTAGTGGTTAAGAGTAAGATTCTAATCTGGAGAACCGGGTTTGATTCCCCACTCCTCCACCTGAGTGGCAGAGGCTTATCTGGTGAATCAGATGTGTTTCTGCACTCCTACATTCCTGCTGGGCAACCTTGAGCTAGTCACAGTTCTTGAGAACTCTCTCAGCCCCACCTGCCTCACAAGGTGTCTGTTGTGGGCAGAGGAAGGGAAAGGATCTTGTAAGCCACCTTGAGTCTTCTTACAGGAGAGAAGGGTGGGGTATAAATCCAAACAGTTCTTCTTCTTCTTCTTCTTCTTCTTCTTCTTCTTCTTCTTCTTCTTCTTCTTCTTCTTCTTCTTCTTCTTCTTCTTCTTCTTCTTCTTCTTCTTCTTCTTCTTCTTCTTCTTCTTCTTCTTCTTCTTCTTCTTCTTCTTCTCCTTCTCCTTCTCCTTCTCCTTCTCCTTCTCCTTCTCCTTCTCCTTCTCCTTCTCCTCCTCCTCCTCCTCCTCCTCCTCCGCCTCCTCCTCCTCCTCATCATCATCATCATCCAGGCCAGGAGTTTTCCCTGTTTATAGATGCTTGATCATAGATATAACTTTTTTTCTCAGTGATTGCAGGCCAAATAAGGAGGTCAGCAGGGGTCAGTGTACTGTTTTCGGAAGATAATATTTTCAAAAAGAATATCACCCAATCAGGTGCAGAAATACAAAATGGAGAGAAAGGTCTGTTGTTCAAATTCCTGGATGTCAGTGACCAGAAGAGACTGGAGTCTTTGTTTTCAGTTGCCCCATGCTCAAAAGACCCCATGCCCTATGCATTTCCTTCCCTTTTTCTTGCTAACTGTATTGCTGTGTTGAGCTTGAAGGTTCAACAATTCCTTAAGGACTCCCAACGTATTAATCATTTTAAATTCACGATGTTCATGGTGCATATCTTTATTTAGGCATTTACCCTTGCCATCAAATCAACTATTATTTCTATTAGTTTCTTGAATACCCAGGAAGGGGTTAAATATTGCTAATCACTTTATGCTCAAAGCCATTTTTTATTTTTATGATTATTCATCAATAATAGCATTATAAAATAATAACAGATGACTTGGCTGCAAATTAAAAGGCAGTGCTTAATATTTTCCCCACTCTCCAACAATAACTGATAGTTAATAATTAATGTATTAAGCAGCCAGAGGAGAGAACAGAAACAACTAACAGAATGAACGTTTCACAGAACTATGATTTTCAGAACATGAAAATCCATTTTTGGATTTTCAGAAGTATGTGATAATAAAGTCTTGGATGAAAGTCACAGAGAGCAAAACGTTGGGATTATCCTTAAAACTCTTGCTTTTTAAAAAATATAAATTTCAAATGAAAAAAAATCTTGACAAATTGTTTCTGCATGTGTATTAGGCCCTTTTTGCATGACAGCGGAAACGAGCCTCCACCGGCATAAATTATGTTGGTGGAGGCTCCAGGACTATTCGCACCGTAGCATGCGAGCAGTCCCAACTTCCTCCCCAGCCAGAGAGGTGGCTCTGCACTGAGCCGCCTCTCCTCCGGTCCCCTCCACTGACCTCTTCTTCCAACGTCGCTCTGGAGGGCTGCAGGGACCCGCCCACACTGCCCTCTGACCTCCAGGACAGGTTCCTACAGCCCTCCAGAGCAACACTGGAAGAAGAGGTCAGTGGAGGGGACGGGAAAAGCGGCGTCTTCCCAGCAGTGCAGTTCACACCGCGCCAACGGGAAGACGCTGCTTTGCAAAAACCTCGCTCTGGGGCGACCAGGACGGCACTGCTGTCCCTGGGTCGCTGTATTTCGCCCATGTGGAAAGGGCCTCTGAGTGTCTAGTCAAAATTAGCTGTAGGATTTAAAACTACAGAAACCATGTCTTGTAGAGCTTATAATAGTATTTCTTCTGTCTTGACTTATTCTTTTGCAGAACCATTCTCCGTTCCCAATATAACTGTCTATCCGCAGAACGTTGTCGAGGGGGACAATATTGTGATACAGTGTACTACTATCCTAAGTCATTGGCATGAGATTGAAATGATCCTCCAGAAGGACAAAAATATTCTTAATAATTCTAAGGGTGGAGAGTCTGTGTCGTACTCTGCAGTAGCTACCATGGAGAACAGTGGCAATTACACTTGCAAAGTAGAACTCGGGAGAGTATCCAAAACCGTCACAGTGAATGTGGTAGTGGCAGGTGAGTGTTTTCAGTCTCAACTGTGCTAGGTCGGAAGGGAGACACTTCTCTGTGTATGGCCTTAGCATAACTTGTCTTTTCTTTTAAACCTGTAATCTGAAATTCTGGGGAGCTCAGATCAAAGATCTGACTGAAGTATTTCAGAAGCACTGTAGCCACTTTGGCAATGGATCAGCTTGAAGTGGGTGTTATTTGTGATACTTGGATGAAGGATCCCATCTGACCCTTGCAAGCCAGATACTGCCTCAGCTCAGTCTAGCATTGATACTCCTTCAGTTTATATCTGAGATAGAAATGAAACTATGATAGGCACAAGTTACCCTGTCCAAATGACCCTAGCCATAATAATTAGTATTTACCACAGTAATATGTTCCTGAGCTGCAGTGGCGTAGTAGACTGGGATCTGAGCAGCCCAGTTTCAAATCCCAGTTTTACTGTGGAAGCTTGCTGAGTGACCTTGGGGCAGTCACACACTTTCAGCCTGATCTACCCCACAGGATCGTTGTTAGGATGATATGAAGGAGAGGAGAATAATGTAAGTTGGGGGAAAAGGTAGGGTATAAATGAAGTAAATAAAATATATTTGTGTGCGTAGATGGAAATTCAGAAAAATATGGATGCAAACTAGGATCTGATTATGCCCAATGTGTTTGCTGTGTGGTGGGGGTGAATGTCCAGCACAGCAAGATCTTTTATGGGCTTATTTATGGAGCAGCAGTGGCGTAGTAGCTAAGACCAGGTGCATTCTAATCTGGAGGAACCGGGTTTGACTCCCCGCTCTGCCGCTTGAGCTGTGGAGGCTTAGCTGGGGAATTCAGATTAGCCTGCGCACTCCCACACATGCCAGCTGGGTGACCTTGGGCTAGTCACAGCTTTTCAGAGCTCTCTCAGCCCCACCCACCTCACAGGGTGTTTGTTGTGAGGGGGGAAGGGAAAGGAGATTGTTAGCCCCTTTGGGTCTCCTACAGGAGAGAAAGGGAGGATATAAATCCAAACTCTTCTTCTTCTTCTGAGACAAGGTTTTTCCTCAATTGAGATAACAGCTTGTATTTCAAGAGTTCAATATACTTTTAGGGCCTTTTGGTCACTGATCTGAGAACTGACAAACTGACCTGGAATCTGATAAAGGCTGCCAGCATTTTAGTAGCCAAGTATTGAGATCAGTGCTGAATACTTTCTGCCAGAGGAGAATTAGGTGGATTCTGCACAGTAGAAATATAACAGGTTGACGAAGGGCAACCCCATTGAGACCTCAAACGGCAGGTCCCTTGCATGCTACCCCTCCCTCCCTCCTCTCACTCCCTCCCCTTCCCTTGCATGCCATCCTTCCCTCCCCTTCCCCTCCCTCCACTAGGGTGGGTGGGCCATGTCCAGATGCTGGGCCCCCTCCCTCCCCTCCCTTGCATGCTACCCCTCACTCCCTCCCCTTCCCTTGCATGCCATCCCTCCCTCCCCTTCCCCTCCCTCCACTAGGGTGCGTGGGCCATGTCCAGATGCCGGGCCCTCTCCCTCCCCTCCCTTGCATGCTACCCCTCACTCCCTCCCCTTCCCTTGCATGCCATCCCTCCCTCCCCTTCCCCTCCCTCCACTAGGGTGGGTGGGCCATGTCCAGATGCCGGGCCCCCTCCCTCCCCTCCCTTGCATGCCACACCTGCTCTTAACCACCACACCACTGCTGCTCCTAAGATATTGTGGCCAGTTAGGTTTGCCAGTTCCAGGTTGGGAAACTCCTGGAGGTTTGAGGTTGGAGCCTAGAAAGGACGGGGCCCTCTATGGGATACTATGCCATAGAGTTCACCTTCCAAAGCATCAATTTTCTCCAATGCAACTGCTCTCTGTAGTCTAGAGATGAGCTGTAATTCTGGGCGTCCCCAGGCCCCACCTGGAAGTTGGCATCCACAAATCTAAATGAAAAGGTAGAACTTGCTGATTTCCTGAGCCAACGGCCAACTGTATGAACATGTGTAAAGCTAGGTCAGTGGTTCTCAACCTGTGGGTCGCGACCCCTTTAGGGGTCGAACGGCCCTTTCACAGGGGTCCCCGAAGACTCTTTGCATCAGTGTTCTCCATCTGTAAAATGGATTACATGTTAGGGTTGGGGGTCACCACAACATGAGGAACTGTATGAAAGGGTCGCGGCATTAGGAAGGTTGAGAATCTAGGTATTGATTCCCTTCTTGCATTTTCCATTATGTGAACATTATTTGCAATGTGTTTCGGTACCATGTTTGTTTTCTTATTTTAATAACTTTTGAAAACATTCAAAAAGGAGAAAAAAACATTATATTTCCATATCAGAAATGCCATATTCATGAAAGATGACTAGCTGCTATCCTTGAATAATAACTACGCATCTATCATTGAATAATAACTACACATTAGTGATGTGGAAAGCTGTAAATGCATTACCTTTGTGCCCCATCTGTCTCTTTTGCAGAGCTGTTTTCCAAACCAGAACTACACGTTTCTAAAGAAGACCTAGATGAAGGCAACATGTTACAAATGTCCTGTCTAGCTAATAGTTCATTTCCATTGAATGTCTCGCTCATGAAGGATAACACATTCTTGGCACACTCTACTTCCTATGCCTTTATGGCCAACGTCGCTAACAGCGGAGTCTATGATTGCAGGGTGGAGATAAAAGGAATCGTCAAAAAGAGCGACCCTGTACAGATACGTGTTTATTGTGAGTTGATTTATAGATCTCTAAAAGCCTCTTATTTAATCAACAAGGAACTAATCGATGCAGAATGAAGTCTGTGCAAATGTAGAGCGTTGCGTTGATTGCAGCTCTTCGGTGCGTCTGCAGCACAACTGGCTCAGTGAGAGACGTGAACATGATCCAGGATGACGTGACAATGCAGGTGGCCTGATGCAGGCGGTTGGAACTATATAGGCCAGGGGTAGGGAACCTGCGGCTCTCCATGGCCAATTGGCCATGCTGACAGGGGCTGATGGGAATTGTAGTTCCTGAACATCTGGAGAGCCGCAGGTTCCCTACCCCCGATATAGGTTATTCCAGGCTTAAGCAGTGGGGAGGCATATGGGGGAATGTACTTGAGAGACAAGTGGCAAGAGATAGTGAATGTACTTGAGAGACAGAAAATGTACTTGAGAGACAGTGGCAGGAGAAAAGGTGGTGATGCAATCCCATTGACTTGGAACCCACTAATGAGGAGACATCTCTGATGCTGCCTGGCAGAAAGGAGCAAGCAGGCATTTGCAGAGATGCTGTGAGCCCTTCAGAGCACACCAATCGTTTATGCTCTCACAATGCAGTCCCACAGAGAGTTAAGTCCATTTCAATGAGATTAGACTGGGATAACTCTGCAAAGGATTGCAATGTCAGGCCCCTTCTGCACATGTGCAATAGTTAAGGTGACCAGATGGTCACCTTTCCATCCCGGGACGGGGAAGCGGCTGTCTACAAGGGCGACGAAAGCTGGCAAACGCACGCAGAAGCCAGCGGCAGCGGTAGGAGAAGGCAGCCGTTTACCGCAGGCTCTCAGTCAAGAAACAGGGAAGCGCCCCAGAAGACACTGCGGCTGCTGCAGTGCCTTCTGGGGCGCTTCCCTGTTTCCTGACTGGGGAGCGCCGCCGCAAAAGGCAGTGTGCTGCTGGGGCCATTGTCCGTAATCGGGACAATGGCATAAGCCCAGTGGGACGCGGGACACTCTACGCAAAAGCGTGAGTGTCCCGCGAAAATAGGGACGGATGGTCACCCTAGCAATAGTGCACTTTCAATCCACTTTCAATGCACTTTGCAGCTAGATTTTACTGTGCGAAATAGCAAAATCCACTTGCAAACAATTGTGAAAGTGGATTGAAAGTGTATTATTCTGCATGTCTGGAAGGGATCTATGTGATTAGTGGAAGTGAATCCTTTAAGAGAGTTACTCTAAGACCATTCATTTCAATGGGACTAGACTGGGTTAATTGCAAAGAATTGCACTGTCAGTGAGTAATAGAACTGAATGTGACTGTGGGCAACTTACCCCATCTCGTTTTCCCACCTCAGTGACTCATTTTTAGGGGTCTTATTTTCACTCCTGGTTTTTACCGTGAGGTTGTTTGATCTGGTATGCTATTAGAGCTTTTCTTCCTTGCTTAATGTTACAGAAGGCTCTGTGTGTGTGTGTGTGTGTGTGTGTGTGTGTGTGTGTGTCTGTCTGTCTGTCTGTCTGTCTGTCTGTCTGTCTGTCTGTCTGTCTGTCTGTCTGTGTACAATATAGCTCAAATTGTAGATTGTTTACTCTGCCTTTCTCCCACCAGTCTTCTTTGTATTTTTTAATGTGTTATTCTTGTTTGTTTTGAGCCTTTGGGTCAACAAATACCTATCAAAGGGGAGGCTGTGTTTTTTGCATCCTGTACTGTTGGAGGAAACTTTTTCCCCTTGCATATAGTTAAAAGGCAGGGAAGTGAAGTAGGTATAGATTTTTTATGGGGGGGTTCAGGGGTGGGGCCACACCCCCACTCGCCCCTAGGGCATGGCCACACCTCCCCAAGCCCCACCCCCAGCCTAGCGCTTATAAAAGCAGCTCTCCAAGGCTGGGGATGGCAGACTCCCCTGCCCCCCACCAGCTGGGCTCCCAGCCAGCAGCCAGCAGTTCCTTCTGCCCTCCCCTCTGGGCAGAGACATAGAGGGAAAATGGAGCCCGGTGCAAAATCTGAGTCCCCGCCCCCGGGCAGCCGCTGTGATGCTGGAATCCACCCCCAAACAGCATCACTCTTCCAATGATACCACCCACGTTTGGTGAAGTTTGCTTCAGGGGGTCCAAAGTTATGGACCCTCAAAGGTGTAGCCCCCATCTCCTATTAGCTCCCATTGGAAACAATGGGGGCACCCCCTTTGGGACTCCATAGCTTTGGACCCCCTGGCCCAAACTTCACAAAACCTGGGTGTTATCAATAAGAGACTCTCCTGATGATACCCCCCAGGTTTAGTGAAGTTTGCTTCAGGGTGTCCAAAGTTATGGACCATCAAAGGTGTAGCCCCCATCTTCTATTAGCTCCCATTGAAAACAATGGGATGGGGCACCCCCTTTGGGAGTCCATAACTTTGGACTCCCTGAATCAAACCTCACCAAACCTGGGCAGTATCATCAGGAGAGTCCCCCAAACAGTCCCTGAAAGTTTGGTGTTGCTAGCCTAAACAATGCGCCCCCCTGCAGGCCAAAAACTGAAAAAAACACTAAAATGTTTTTAAAACCCACAAATGGGGGGGCGGAGCTTCGGACATGAATGGGGGGGTTGAACCCGAGAACCCCCCCCCTTACTTGCTCTTGAACATGGAAAGTATGCTTTTTCCTCACTGCTGCATAGCCAGGGATCAAATTGGGGATTGAGAAGATTGGCGTGGTTAGATCTTCAAGTGCTGAGTTTGGGGATTCCTAGCAGGCTTGTGTTCTTGCAGAATTTAGTTTAGGTTAGTTTATTAAGTTTGATACTCTGCCTTTTCCCAGCCATAGCCAAACATAGCATAAAACACATAAAATTTGTCATAAAATCAATTTATAGCAATAACGATATTTAAACCACCAAAACATTAAAATACTAGTTTAGCTAACAGAACTCTGGCTTTTTGTAGTCTGTTCCTAAAAACTCAGCCTCAGTTGCTTGATAATATGCAAATAAATGTTTTCCTGCAAAAAGACAAAACAGTAACATATTCTTTTGATCCATTCTAAAGCTGAAGAGTTAGAAGTGGTGTATGGGAGACACTTTACTGAAAAGCAGAATGAGGCAAACTCTAAAACAACCAAGTCATAGATGGGCCCTAAACTCATGTCACTTAAAAAAGCACCTCTTTCCTAAGGACAGCTTTGGGGTTTTTTTCTGATCACATGTTTAAACTTGATATGCAGATGCAATTGCAGTATCTGAAAGTGGCTGTGTTGGTAATTCTCTAGAAGTCAGTTCTCCTTGAGTCTGAAAAATTACTATCAAGTAAGCTTTGAGTTACAGTGGGCATTTTCGCACACACTTTTTATTCTAGAATAAAAGCAAACCGCATTGATTCCTGACCTTTTTGATGCAGTTTCGTCGCTCGATGGCATTCACACATGGCCAGGTAGTCACGCATCTTCTGCCTGCTTCGCAACTCCCGGGTTTCTGCATCGCCCAGGAATGCGAAAGCATAAGCGACCAGCTCTGATGATTGGCTGTCCAGCGCCATCATGGAGAGGCGTGAGGGCCGAGGGCTTCAAATTGCTTCCCATCCCGATTTCCGTGGGCCGGGCTGTTGAGCTACCACCGTGTTAGCGGAATGAAAGCTTGACGAATGAAGTCACCGTGCTGCAAATGTGATTAAAACAACGGTGCCCACGAGAGAACTTGGTAGCTCAAGCTATCAGAAAGCGCGCACACAACCAAAACCAGGGGAGGGGAGGGAGTCGAGTGAGACTCAAAGCCGGAACAATGGGATGTGCAGCAGCAGCAACCCGAGCAAGCCCAATCGCATTCCCCATTGGCTGGATCCAAATTCTGCGTCACACTGTGGGCGTCACCCCTGACTGTCGTTTACTCCAGATTTGTTTCGCACCTAGCCACCAGATTGTGGGGGGAAACCGGTTTTTCCAAGAAAGTTGCAGAAGTATCGAGCGACAGGAAAAATGTGGAACAACGGCTGGAATGTGGCACAGAAGGGGGGTCGGGACACATTTCGGCTTAAGTGTGTGCAAAAAAATGTGGGAAACAGCAACGAACTCACATGCTGGATCTGCAACAAACAGTGTGTGCGAAAACGCCCAGTGTATGTCTATTTGCTGCAGATTTCTGCAGGCCACTAACAATACATTCTGCAAAACTATGCAGGATGCTGGTTTCTGCTTTCCTGAACCTAGAAGTAAATATGGAAGCATGCAGCCTAAGCTGAACTCACGATCAGTACATCTGAATCCACCGAAGTCAATAGGAAGGGTGTAACTCCCCTTAGGATTGTACCATAAATGAAAAGCAAGTTCAGATATTGATAGATTCACTTTCACAGCACTTTCTTCTTTTTCAGCTCCAGTTTCAAAGCCACATCTTTATAGAGCCACCCGCTTCTCGGAGGGAGCTGTGTTGGGACGCCCTTTCCCTTTACGTTGCTATTCTAAGAATGGAACTCTACCTATAACATATACTCTGTACAGAGGAAACATAACCGTCGGCAAAACTGAAGTCAGAAAAGACACGCCAGCAGAGTTTAAGGACAATGCAACTAAGGAGCACATTCAAGGAGAATACAAATGTGAAGCTAAAAATGGCCATTCTCAGAAATCCCAAAGCAGTGGCCTCAATATCACAGTGATAAGTAAGTGTTTCTGATACATACATTGGAGAACATAGTTTTTAAAGCTGCAGAGGCTCTATAGTGAGGAGGACTAAGGTCCCAGGCTGGTCCTCAAAAGCTTTTCATCTGGCCCTGAGTTTCATGCCTGATCCAAAAGACCTGCCTACTCACATGCTCAAGGATTATGTACGGAAATCATTTTCTCCCAAACTGAAACATGGCAGTTCATACATTACAGAACACACACTGGCGAAGGCAGGGGTCTGCAACCTGCGGCTCTCCAGATGTTCATGGACTACAATTGGCCATGCTGGCAGTGGCTGATGGGATTTGTAGTCCATGAACATCTGGAGAGCCACAGGTTACAGATCCCTGGGCTATGGGGTCCATGCCCTATATCAGATATCTCAGTTCAATGTGATTTGCTGAGACTCATTAATATCTGTGTGCTCAGTGATCCATTTGGACCAAGGTCATGTCATACATGGTGAAGGAATCTCAGTATGTCCCCCCCTTCCCATAATGCTATTGTTGTAATATGAAATAGCCTAGGAAGTTCTGTTTGCCCAATGGGATACATGTGTGTTTTCCCAAACAGCACACACACACACCCAGCACTGCTATAGGATGGGAGAATGGCATTGGGACAATAGATGAAACCTGTTCTCCACACACACTATGGTCCTGTATTTGAATCAGTTACCATATACAGTCATACCTCGGGTTTCGCCGGTAATCCGTCCGGGCTGATGCTGCGGCCAAAACCAGCGAGGCCCGAAACCCGAGGGCTATGCCCATTATGCGCGTAATGCTTTCTACTTGCAAAGCAAGCGTAAGCAAATTTACGCCATTTACATAAACGAAACCTGAGGCAACCGGTGAAACCCAAGGTAAAAAAACGGCCAGGAGCAACGGGCAAAACCCGAAACCCGAACGCAACGAAACCGAAGGTATGACTGTACATGGAAATTGGGGGAAACCTGCAACTCACAACTGTCTGGGACATCTTACACCAGGGGTCTGCAACCTGCGACTCCAGAGCCGCATGCGGCTCTTTCAGCCTTATACTGCTGCTCTATGTGGCCTGGAGGTTGGAGAGCAGCGCTAGAAGGAAAGGTGAGTGGAGGGGCCAAACTGGAGGCGGCTCCGTTCATGAGGGCGCCGCTTTTCAAAGTCCCCTCCACTCACCTCTCCTTCCAGCACTGCTCTGGAGGGCTGAAGGGACATGCCCACGCTGCCCTCCAACTGCTGGAGGTTGAAAGGTACCATGGGCGCGTCCCTCCAGAGCAGCTGCCATCCCCCCTCTGCCATCCCCGCAGCCACCATTCCGTTCTGCCCCACAGAGCAGGCAGGCAGAGGGGGGTTCCCTGCCCGGCGCTGCTGCCTCCTGCAGCGCGAGAGGCAGCGGCCCCAGGCTGGCCGCAGACTCCATCCCCCCCTCTGCCCCACGGAGCAGGCAGCTGCCTGCTCCGTCGGGCAGAGAGGGTTTCCCTGTCCAGCGCCTCTGCTTCCCAGCGCTGGAAGGAAAGGTGAGTGGAGGGGCCGAACCGGAGGCAGCTCCGTAGATCTTCGGGGCCATGGAAAATGGGTCCAAATGGCTCTTTGAGTGGTAAAGGTTGCCCACCCCTGTCTTACACAGAATGGGGAGCCCAGACCATACTCAATGAATGTATGAACTGGCATAAAGTCTATTTAGCCCCTTCTCAGCAATCCATACCTTCCCCTTGCCTAGATATAGGGAAATGTTAGTGAACAGCTGAGAGAACTAAAGTCTGTAGTGTTTGGACTGAAGGATAACACAGCCCCTTAGCCTTTGTGACTTGAATCATGGGGGAGGCGAGTCAGTGGGTGGACGACCTGTTGTTAGCCTTTACCTTTTGCTTAGCGGAACCTGCAGCCAAGGTTAAAAATGGCTTGCCAACCAGTTTTCTGTAGTAATGCGGTGGACCAAACAGATCAGCCAGTGAAATTTGCTAGAAGTCCTTTCTTCAGCCCCCTGGCTCTTATCCAGGAAAACCCATCAGTGCAAACTGAGTGCAAACTGAGGCCCCTTCCACACATGCAGAACAATGCACTTTCAATCTAGTGTCTTCTACCACTATCTTCATACGTCTTCTACAACATGGCTGTCTTCTATAACTATCTTCATAGTCAAGTGGAACACAGTAGCTTAGTTCAGTCCTGGCTGCTGTTTCCTTGGCATAGTGCAGGCCAGGACACGAGCCAGGTCTTTGCAGGAGAGGTGGGAAATAGAAGAAGAAGAGTTTGGATTTATATCCCCCCTTTCTCTCCTGCAGGAGACTCAATCTCCTTGCCCTTCCCCCCTCACAACAAACACCCTGTGAGGTGGGTGGGGCTGAGAGAGCTCTGAAAAGCTGTGACTAGCCCAAGGTCACCCAGCTGGCGTGTGTGGGAGTGCACAGGCTAATCTGAATTCCCCAGATCAGCCTCCACAGCTCAGGCGGCAGAGCTGGGAATCAAACCCGGTTCCTCCAGATTAGATACGTGAGCTCTTAACCTCCCACGCCACTGCTGGTTGGTAGGGTTGCTAGTTGGTAGGGTTGCTAGCCTGGGGAGCTCCAGGAATTATGCTCTCCTCCAGTCTAGAGATGAGTTCCCTTGGATAAAATGAATGCTCTGGGGGCACTTCCACACATGCAGAATAATGCCCTTTCAATCCAATTTCACAATTGTTTGCAAGTTGATTTTGCTATTTCCCACAGTAAGATCTATATTATTATTATTGTAGATTTCACAGCTGCATGTTTATTATTATTATTGTTGTTGTTGTTGTTGTTGTTGTTAATAATAATAATAATAATAATAATAATAATAATAATAATAATAATAATAATAATAATAATAATAATAATAATAATAATAATAATAATAATAATAATAATAATGCAGTCCTTTCTTCATAGGGGGAGGGAGGGAGGGAGGGAGGGAGGGAGGGCAGGGGACCCCCTCTTCCTTCCCTCCACGAAAGCAGCTCATATTGTTTGGGGCGGGGAAAGCTCCTGGGTTGGGGGAAGGTGGGCGGGGACGGGATGGAGTGAGTCCTCCCCTTCATCATCATCATCATCATCATCATCATCATCATCATCATCATCATCATCATCATCATCATCATCATCATCATTGTATTTATAGGCCTCCTCACCCCTGAAGGGCTCGCTGCAAAGTGCATTGAAAGTAGATTGAAAGGGCATTATTCTGCATGTGCGGAAGTGCCCTGAAGGGTAAACTATATGCAGTGGTGGGATTCAAATAATTTAACAGTCGGTTGTTTACAAGCACCATTTTAACAACCGATTCTGCCAAAGTGGTGCGAACCGGCTGAATCCCACCACTGACTGTATGGCACTGTACTCCACTGAGGTCTCCGCTGCCAAACCTTCAGGAGTTTCTCAAACTGGATCTGGCAACCCTACCCAACTGGTGGCCAGGGGGACCTGGCAACCCTAGGTAAGGCAATTGCCTTTGAGAGTCAGCCTCGTGTAGGTGGTTAAGATCAGTGGCCTCTAATCCAGAGAACTGGATTTGATTCCCCACTCCTCAACATGAATGGCGGACTCTTATCTGGTGAACGAGGTTTGTTTCCCTTGCCCTCCACATGAAGCCTGCTGGGTGACCTTGGGCCAGTCACAGCTTTCTCAGAACTCCCTCAGCCCCACCTACCTCACAAGGTGTTTGTTGTAGGGATAGAAAGGGAAGGAGTTTGTAAGCTGCTTTGAAACTCCTTACAGGAGAGACCGGAAGGGTATAAATACAAACTCTTCTTAAATTCATAAAGTATTTGCAGCATCTTAATGTTCACAAATGAGCAAATAATGGTAATCCTTATACATAATTGCCTAATGGATGGAACGTCCAATGACAAACCCCAGCCAATGGGTGTGCAGGACTCACTCCATCCCGTCCCCGCCCACCTTCCCCCAACCCAGGAGCTTTCCCCGCCCCAAACAATATGAGCTGCTTTCCTGGAGGGAAGGAAGAGGGGGTCCCCTGCCCTCCCTCCCTCCCTCCCTCCCTCCCCTTCTTGAGCCCATTTTATTTTAATTTAAAATGGGCTTTAGTGCTAGTCATATATATTCTATTGAAAGCAATTACTTGTGTGCTCACGCCGGTTAGAAATTAATTCTCTGAATGCCCTTTTTGTGTATTCCTGCCAGCACAGAAATAATTTGCCAGACACCAAGACTACATTGATTCCTAAGAACGTAAGAACAAGCCAGCTGGATCAGACCAAAGTCCATCTAGTCCAGCTCTCTGCTACTTGCAGTGGCCCACCAGGTGCCTTTGGGAGTTCACATGCAGGATGTGAAAGCAATGGCCTTCTGCGGCTGTTGCTCCCAATTACCTGGTCTGTTGAGGCATTTGCAATCTCAGATCAAGGAGGATCAAGATTGGTAGCCATAAATCGACTTCTAATCTGGTCTAAAGCTGTTTCTTTGCATTTGATCCATAGCACCAGTTTATAACATAAGCCTGGAAAGCCCTTCACGTGGAGACGTGGAAGACGGCCAGGACCTTATCCTGTTTTGCACTGTCACCTCAGGGTCTTTCCCGATTGAGTTCAACTTTTTTAAAGAAAACGAAGCACAGTCCTTGAGTAAGGTGACCAAAAATAAAATCCACACTGCGATTTGGCACAAAACAGGACTTACAAGCCAAGATACAGGGAAGTACTTCTGTGCAGCTGACAACTCTGCGAAAGCACAGCTATGGAGCAATCCAGTAATCGTCAAGGGTAAGTATTGCTCATTGATTTACTGTGGTCGAACCACCGAGGAAATGGATTGTGTGTCTACAGTGTGTTAGAAGGGGTTTCCCTTTAGGGCCCCTTCCACACATGCAGAATAATGCACTTTCAATCTACTTTCAATGCACTTTGTAGCTGGATTTTACTGTGTGAAACTGAAAAATCCACTTGCAAACAGTTGTCAAAGTGGATTGAAAGTGCCTTATTCTGCATGTGCAGAAGGGCCTAAAACAGACAGGATTCCTGCATCTTTCAAACCACAAATTCATTCCAGGCTGATTTAATGGCCATTCCCTTTTCCATTTCCCTGTGTGGGGCCAGGACGGCGTCTCTGGTCCTACACAGCTGAATTAGTTTAAGACTAAGTTAGAAATAAATTCCCAAATAAAAGCAAAAGACATCTGACATCAGAAACAAACAGACAGTTTTTACTTAGCAGAATTTAGAAAGTTACAGAAGGCTTAACCCTTCCGGGTAGCTCTCGAAAGAGTCACACCCAGCATAGGAAGAACCTTAGTTTTTATAGATAAAAGGAATACAGACGTCATACAGTTCATCCCCTTAAGTTCCACGTACATAATCCATACCTCTTTCACGTGCTATAAGCATGTACCTTAAAATCCCATTGGATAGATCTGTCTCCTGGTCACATGAAGACAGCCTCTATTCTACATGTCAGTTTCCTTAGCTCATGCCCCTCTACCCATATGCAAAGGGCTGCAATAAAACTAGCCTGCTGTCTTTCTTGTTTCCAAGAAAAACTTGTTTTTCTAGTTTTCTAAGTTTGCTCCCAGAGAGAGAGATATCCCCTTAGGGTATGCAGCATTCCTTAGGATCATAAAACTTCCCTTTCCCCCAACATGATTCTAACAATTATTCCCTTCGATTCCAATACAGTAGAATTATAGTGAAATACTAATACATGTGAATCTCTCATTATCATTTCTGTGTTCATTTAACTATATAGAAAAACACTTTTTCATTTAACTAATCACATTCATGTAGCTATTCTAACAAAACAAAGTCATAAAATGCATATGTCTGCTGTCACGTTGGCCTTTTAGTGACAAGATCTTAAAGATGTTATCTTTGCTTGCCTGCATAATCACTCACAAGCTTCTAACATTCCTTTGACCTGCTGCAAACATGCAGGCTTCTGGTCACTATACAGAAGCTCCCATTTTGATTCTTCATATCTTTGGTTCATATGAATTTCCATATTCCTTAATCAAATACAATTTATAGACATTCTGATCCGTCCCCACACCTGGATGATAGTTCCCTGGATTCTTGGGTTAACCCTTGACAGCTAAACTGATATGCCAGTACAAGTTTATGTTCCCTAAAACTTCTGTGAAAATTTCATCAGGTGTAGCTTTTGCATGGAAGAGAAAAAGGACATCTAATGGTGTTTGCTTTTCTACATGATTCTGAAAGCTACAGGAACCCTGCCAGTTACAGCTTTTATCACCCTATTATCCAGAAAGTCACATGCAGAGTATGTAAAAGAAATGGGAAAGATATGCCTCTTAGTTCTGTGTGGAACATATGAGCCAATTACCCACTGCTGGCATTCCCCGGCCTCACAGGGCAGCAGCAGAAGTGCTCTTGCGTTCCCTGTGGAAAGCGAGAAGCACGGGCAGGTCAAGAGGAAGCACGTCGGGACAACATTTCTTGCCCTGATGTGCTTCCTGTCCCACCATGCACCAGAGCACCGGAGGGTAATCAGCCATGGTGTTCCTGTGGCCTCTCTGTTCATGTGTGTTTTCTTCCTCCTGGTGATTCCTGGCCCCTCAATGATACGGCTGGCTTCCACTCGGGCCAGAGCCTTTACAGCTCTGGCCCCCGCCTGGTGGAACGCTCTCCCACCAGCTGTTCGGGCTCTGCGGGATCTGGTTGAGTTCCACAGGGCCTGTAAGGGAACCAAGAGGCTGTTCCCACCCGAGGGCCTTTACAGGGGGAGCCCTAGCCGTTGATAGGGGCCCCCTCCCCCCTCTCCTCCCTCTCACCTCCTACTCCCTTATCCCTTAACATCCAAGTGGATCCACCGCCTCATCCCCCCTCTGGGGCTCTGGGTGAACTGAAGCTGGCGCCATCTTGTTTTAATGTTAGTTTAATGCTAAGTTTAATAATGTTGTATTTTTAATAAGATAGGGTTCATTATTAGAGCCATATTAACTTATATTTATTGGATTTTAATTTATTATTGTGCTCTGTTATATGTTGTTCCCCGCCCTGAGCCCTTTGGGGGAGGGCGGTCTATAAACCCAATAAATAAATAAATAAATAAATAAATAAATAAATAAATAAATAAATAAATAAATAATAATAATAATAATAATAATAATAATAATAATAATAATAATAATAATAATAATTCTGTGATCATGACCATAATAAATAATAGAGTTCTCTATGGTGGCAGTAGCCCTGAACTTGAAAAAAGGGTATGCTTATTGCTCAAACACAGTGGAGGGGACCTTCCGTTGCACCAAGATCACAGCCAGTTTGTTTTTTGAAGGGGGATATGGACATAGTTGGGTCATCAACCTTTGAGGTGGGGCAGATCATACCTGGTGGTGGGGGTGGTAAAGAATGTTGCCCATGACTAAAATGAAAAAGCGCTCAACTTTTACTGACAAAAAAATCCCTCTTCAAAAAGAACAACAAATTTACACCATTATGAGGATGGGGAAATTGTTATCAGTGATGGCATGGGCACCATTCAGTAGGAGCAATACCAGTCATACAAATGCATCTGTATCTCTGTCAAAGCGAATCGAGGACAAATGATTTCTCAGATTTTAGCTGATACTTCCTAAGCTGCCGTGAAACTTCTGATAATCAGTTTGACACAGAAGGAAATGAATGCATGCATTAGAAGGAAGCATGGTTCCACATTTCAGAAAAACAGTGCTGGGGCAACATCAGGACCCTCTATGTCAGTGATGGCGAACCTTTTAGAGACCGAGTGTCCAAATTGCAACCCAAAACCCACGTATTTGTCGTAAAGTGCCAACATGGCAATTTAACCTGAATACTGAGGTTTTCGTTTAGAAAAAAAGGTTTGCTCCTAGGCACGTGTTACTCGGGAGTAAGCTTGGTGAAGCAACCGTGCAACACTTTGAATGGGTGAATCACGACCCTAGGAGGGTTTACTCAGAAGCAAGGCCAGCCTAGATATGTGTGTGTGGTGGGTGATTTTCCACTACATGACAAACTCTGTGTGCCCGTGCCCACAGAGAGGGCTGAGTGCCACCTCTGGCACGCATGCCATAGGTTCGCCACAACTGCTCTATGCTGTGTTGGTGGGCCCTGCAGGGCATTTAGCTGCTGTGTGATAGGATCACTGTTCGATTCCCTCAGGGCTCATTTATTTGTTTATTCATTCATTCATTCATTCATTCATTCATTCATTCATTCATTCATTCATTCATTTATTAGATTTTAAACCGCCCATCCCCAAAGGGCTCTGGGCAGCGTACAGCAGGCCTGCAACAACAATACATAATAACATTAAACACAGCAGGCTACAAACATTTTGCGTTCTTATCCCCTGCGCAGTCCCTCAGAATACATTTCCTTTGTATCCAGTAGATGCTGTGATGAAGTTTATTCCAATTGTAATGGATCGTAAAGAATATCACAACTTCCATATGTGTGTGATGGATGTCACATATCATTAGATCTACTCTTATATGCTTTTGAAGGCCACACCAGATGAGATACCAAAGGATCCATGATCAGATCTCCTGTAGTTTTTTTTCTTTTTAATAGCAGTTGCTCGGGGGGAACAGTTTGGATTGGAGCAGGAGGAAATGGGCTTAAATTTTTCCCTTGTGCTGTTTTTCTAAGTTGAAATGGCCCACCCAGATAATTACACAGTCAGGGAAGCATACAAGCAAGGCTGAGTCAAGCAGAAATGCATAGCTGCCTGTCCTCCATGGTTCTATTTCATGCTCCACTGTTAATATAAGAATTAGGAAGAATGTTTCGGGAGGGGGAGGGGTCTAGGGGGCTGACAACTCCAGTATTAGAAAGGCAGTGCTGCTGTGACATGTTATCTGCATGGTCTTTCAGTATTATTATTATTATTATTATTATTATTATTATTATTATTATTATTATTATTATTATTATTATTATTATTATTATTATTATTATTAATTGGGTTTATAGACCGCCCTCCCCCGAAGGGCTCTAATTCATGCATTAGAATCATCAGCATTGTACTAGAATTATCAGCATAACATGAAATAGAACAATTTAATTATGACCTTTTATGTGGTTTTTAATAATAGAGTTGGAAGAGACCCCAAGGGCCATCAAGTCCAACCCCATGCAATGCAGGAACACATCATCAAAGCACTCCTGACAGATGGTCATCCAGCCTCTCTTTTAAAAACCTCCCAAGAAGGTTTCGTTGTTTTATTCTAGTTGTTTTAGAAAGAATTGTTTTATTTTTATTCTAAGCCACCTTGAGCTGCTCAAGGAAGAAAGGCAGCTAGTAAATGTTTTCAATAAATAAATATATAAATAAACCACTGGAGACCAGCAACTGTGTTCTCAAAGTAGCATCAGATCAGGTTCCTGGTGGTCATGATCCACTGGCTGGCCATATCAGTACACTTCATTCTCGGGGTAGTTTGGTATCCCCGATTCTCTGATGAGCACAGAACGTATGGGGAGGGATTGGGGTTGTGATAACGAACGGATGCTTGTGAACCCTGACCGGTTTTTCTCCTGACCTCCAGTTGTTCTGGCTTCGTGGAAGAAATGGCTTATTGCATTGTTTGTTATGCTCGTCGTCCTTGGCATGGGTGGGACTTTCTTGTGGTACTTCAGAAAGAAGGCAAAAGGTAAAAATATTACATTTAGTTTAAAAATATTCTATTAGCTTTAGCTGTTTAGAGAAGAGAACAGAAATCCTTCTTGCTATTGTATGTGATTATCAACCCCCCTCAATGGGAGTGCCCCTCAAGATTCCACTGTCCCCCCCCCTCTTTTTAAGCACAGGTAGTGTTAGCACTGTGGTTAGCTACAAGTCAAGTATGCAAACCCATTTCTAAGTTGCAAACTGTGGTGTGAAAATCACCAAAACTATTATTATTATTATTATTATTATTATTATTATTATTATTATTATTATTATTATTATTATTATTATTATTATTATTAGAATGTTTATACCGCCCCATCCCCAGGGGCTCTGGTACGATTATTACAACAAAACTAATACAACGAAATCAGGAGCGAACAATGAGTCAAAACAACAATAACGAAATCCACCAAAGGCTCCATCATTAAAACATACTAAAACATACTAAATTTTTGTTAAAACAGCAGTAATCATAATAAAAGGCGCCTGGTAAATCCTTACTCTTAAAACCCTCCCTAGGGAGTAGCCGGACTCCTCCATAGGAGGATAGTCTGGGTGTAAACGAGCAGGGGCGCCATACTCAGCGGCTGGTTACTCCAAAGGCCCGGCGGAACAACTCAGTCTTACAGGCCCTGCGGAACTCACCAAGATGATTATGTCAGTGAAGACATAATACTGAGAACCAGTGCGGTGAAGTGGTGAGAAGCGGCGGACTCTAATTTCGAGAACCAGCGGTGGACTCTAATCTCGAGAATCTCTAATCTTCCACCTGAGGGTTAGACTCCTAGATTTGTTTCCGTACTCCTATATTCCTGCTGGGCAATCTAAGATTGGTCACAGTTCTTCGGAACTCTCTCAGCCCCACTTACCTCAGAATGTGTCCATTGTGGGGAAAGGAAGGGAAAGGAGTTTGTATTTTATTTTATTGATTATATTTATACACCACTCATCCCAGTCCAGTTAAGGCTAGAATAGCTACAAAAATTAAAACATTAAAATCCCAGTAACAAATAACTTCGTTCTAAAAATGAAATACATATAGATGGTTATTCAATAGGAGTCCCAAGACCACAGGCCTAGCAATCTGTATCACCCCTCATCCTGATTTAACCTGTTTTCCTTGAAATTTCTGGATGGGGGAGAGAGGTGAAGGGGGCGAACAATAAATGTGCAAGCTGGAAATTGGGGAGGCCAGCCAGATAGATAGTATGGACTAATAGATGACCTCAAGTCAAAGCCCAGTGGTTGTAAGCTGCCTTGAGTCCCCTTGCAGGAGAGAAAGGTGGGGTATAAATCAAAGCAATTCTTCTATAGATAATATCAGTGAAAATATAATACAGTAAAGACACAATACAGTTAGCTATAAAAAATGACTGGAAGGGGAAAACTCATTCCCAAGAGAAGAAAAGGAATGAAGAGGTATCATGACCACCTTTGAAGTTCACATAATACTCCAACTGTAATTAGATCAAGCAGCATCATGGTTTGAATCTTGCCTAAAGTTGGCACAGATGCAAGGGGGACCATTTTTGCTGATTTCCTCCTGTCACAGGAGACCTCCAGCTCCTCCCCTCCCCAAGCTGTTTCTTCAGGTATCCATCACTCAAGATTATTATCTTGAAGGGCATTTTTGGTTTGCAAGAGGGAGTGAGGAAGGTCACAGGTGGAATTCTTTCCATGGGAGGAAATTTTAGGCAGAACCCAAGCCTATGGCCCTTTCTGCACCGCAATGGTGCAGGGGTCCGTCGGCATAAATAATGCCGACACGCACACACCCCGGGACTGTTCGCATGGATGGTCCTGGGAGGTCGGCAGGCAGCGGCGCAGCCTTCGCACAGGCTGTGCTGTTGCCGAACGCCTACCTTGTCTCCTGGCTTCCAGCTCGTCGCAGAAGCCAGGGGACACGCCCCCGCAGCCTGGAGCGACAGCTCTGGAGTCACAGGCCGGGGGGGCGTGTCCCCTGGCCTCTGCAACAAGCCAGAAACCAGGAGACAAGGTAGGCGTTCGGTAAAGGGGGGGAAATGGCGCCTTCCAGCCGCTGCCGTTCGGAAACGTTTCCACACGGGCGGAATACAGCGTCCCAGTGATGCTAAAAACAGTGTCCCAGGGGAGGGGTTCGCACGGCCGCCGCTGCTGCATCGCAGCGGCGGCGGCCTCACAACCCCCGAGCAGCGCGAAGCCGCTGATTCCAAACCTCGCTCCCTGAGCGAGGTATTTCGGAAACAGCGGCTTTCAAACACTGCCGTGCGAACGGCAGCAGCTGGAAGGCGCCATTTCCCTCCCCCCTTTCCCGAATGCCTACCTTGTCTCCTGGCTTCCGACTTGTCGCAGAGGCCAGGGGACACGCCCCCCCCTGGCCTGCGACTCCAGAGCCATCGCTCCAGGCTGCGGGGGCATGTCCCCTGGCTTCTGCGACGAGCTGGAAGCCAGGAGACAAGGTAGGCATTCGGCGACGGCGCCTGCCACCCTCCTGAGACCGTCCATGCGAACAGTCCCAGGGGGTGCGTCGGCATTGTTTATGCCGACGCACCCCCGCACCGTTGCGGTGCGGAAAGGGCCTTTGTCTATACAATATCATTTTATTCAAGTAGCTCATCCATTTATGAAAACTTCTGATGATCCAAACATTTCAGCCTCTTTGGCAGTCATAGCTTTGTAAAGGAAGGGACATTTCGTAAAGGGTGGGGAAGTATAGAAAATAATGGATTGGCTACAACTCCTCTGGTCAGCTGAGTGTGGAGTGTTCCTCCACTTTTCACTGGATGAATTGGTAGAAATAATCCAGTCCATTATTCCAGACAAACTGTTTTCATTCAAAAGAAGAAAAGTTGGTTTTTAGACTCCTGTTTTCTCTACCTTAAGAAGTAAGAAAGTAGATTACAATCTCTTCCTCTCTGCACAAACAGGCATGTAATGAGGTAGGTGGGGCTGAGAGAGTTCTGAGAAAACTGTGACTGGCTCACAGTCACCTGGCAGGCTTCTTATGGAGGAACCAGGAATCAAATCAAGTTCTCCAGATTAGAGTTTGCTTCTCTTTAACACTACACCTGGAGAAGTTTGGCAGGTGGACATACATTTATTTACAGAATTGTCTTTCCACCTATGGCCAGCTAGAGTAACTAATTTTAATTAGGTATTATCATAAACATTAATTAATTAATTTTTCTAATTTATTTTCCTCCCTACTTTCAGCTAAAGGCAATTCAATGGAGTTGGATGGGTAAGTTGCATTTTTTTTATTATTAATAGTGAGATGTTTACATGTGTGTAAGGGGCCATCAAGTTGGTTTCAACTCATGGTGATCCTTTGAATCAATAATGTCCTCCAGAATGTCCTCTCGTTAACAGCCTTGCTCAGTTCTTGCGAACGGAGATCCATAGATTCTTCATGAAGTCAGTCCATCTGACGTTGGGTCTTTCTCTTTCCCTGCTGCCCTCAACTCGTGTCTTCTCATAATGTGACAGCCTCAGTTTAGTATTTTTAGTTTCTATGGCATCAATTAACTTAATCCTTACACTTAAGAATCTTTCCATGGCCCTTCCTAGTATCAATCTTCTTCTGCTTTCTTAGCTGCAGTCTCCCTTTTGATTGATGATGGAGCCAAAGAATAGAAAGTCTTCAACAATTTCAATTTCTTTCTTTTTTTTATTTTAAAAAGTACTTTATTGAAAATTTAAGAGAAGTTACAAAATTAAAAAAACAAAAATAGGGGAAGAAAGGGTCAAAAAGATGAATCTGTACAGATTTAGTCTTATTTTATACATTTTCTCTCTGTAGAAACTTCATTAACATTATCAATTCATTCATTGTATGATCCCCATTTGATACAGAACGAAAATCGTCACATAATACAGAACAGAAGGAAAAAGAGTATATATATTTTATATATTTGTTGAACAGATAATATTATTAGAAAGGAGCAGAATGGAAAGAAGGAGAGTGAAGCAAGACAAGGGGGTAATAGTGGGGGCAATAAGGGAAGAAAGACGGGGAAGAGAAAGAAAAAAAAACATAATTTGACTTCTCCTTCAACAATAGATCAACGATCTTTTAATGTTTCAGATAATATGAATTAAAAAGCTAACTTTAATTATCCTTTTCTCTTGAATGTCAATATCTATCATCCTTATCCTTTATCTAAAGAAAGTAAGAAGAAGAAAAAACAAAACTCAACAGTCTTAACAATTTCAATTTCATCATTGTCCGCCTTAAAGTTGAATAATTCTCCAGTCGTCATTAACTTTATCTTCTTGATGTTCAGCTGTAGTCCTGCTTTGGCATTCTCTCCTTTAACTTTCAGCAGTAGCGATTTTAAGTGTTCATTATTTTCTGCCAGTAATGTAGCATCATCAGCATAACTCAGTTTGCTAATGTTTCACTCCACCTTCGTTCTAAATCCAATCCAGTTTTCCTTATTCTACAGACCGATTGAAGAGGCAAGGAGACAAAATACATCCTTGTCTAACACTTTTGCCAGTTGGAAATCATTCTGTTTTTCCATTTTCTGCCCTAACAGTAGTCTCTTGTCCAGTGTACAAGCTGCACATCAAAATAATCAGATGCTGTGGCACACCCACTTCCTTTAAAACCAGCCTTTTCATGATCTACACAGTCAAAAACTTTGCTGTAATCTAGGTAGGTAGGTAGGTAGGTAGGTAGGTAGGTAGGTAGGTAGGTAGGTAGGTAGGTAGGTAGGTAGGTAGGTAGGTAGGTAGGTAGGTAGGTAGGTAGGTAGGTAGGTAGGGTGGGTGGGTGGGTGGGTGGGTGGGTGTGTTGCTGGGTTAAACTATTGTGATTTTTATGTGCTAGAGATCAGCGGAGCACATGAATCATAAATGCATGAAGATGTAAAATATGGCTCAGTACTGGGGTGTATCTAATCTGGAGGAACCGAGGTTAAGAGCTCGTGTATCTAATCTGGAGGAACTGGAAATGAAACTATGATAGGCACAAGTTACCCTGTCCAAATGACCCTAGCCATAATAATTAGTATTTACCACAGTAATATGTTCCTGAGCTGCAGTGGCGTAGTGGTTAAGACCAGGTGCATTCTAATCTGGAGGAACCGGGTTTGATTCCCAGCTTTGCCGCCTGAGCTGTGGAGGCTTATCTGGGGAATTCAGATTAGCCTGGGCACTCCCACACATGCCAGCTGGGTGACCTTGGGCTAGTCACAGCTTCTCGGAGCTCTCTCAGCCCCACCTACCTCACAGGGTGTTTGTTGTGAGGGGGGAAGGGCAAGGAGATTATAAGCCCCTTTGAGTCTCCTGCAGGAGAGAAAGGGGGGATATAAATCCAAACTCTTCTTCTTCTTCTTCTTCAATCCAACAGTTTATGGTCCAAAAGTAGAACAAAGAGTACTTTTTTTTGCTAGCATCTCTAACTCTTCAGTGATTTGAGGGGATTCTTTATTCTCTGTCTTAAGCCATAATTGTATCTATATGGTCAGAATTAAGGTAGGCCTTTAAAGGAATTTATACTGCTAAAACACTAAAACTTTTCTCAATCTGTTTTGTTTCTAGCTCCATGGCAGCAACCAATTCAATGGGTGAGAAATTGACATCAGGACTGAATAATGAAGGGGAATTATATTATGGTAATAAATTTTGTTTTAAATGACTATTTCAATTTTTTTAACGAAATCTAGGCTAAGAAAACAGTTCACTTACCTTCTCTGTTTCTTCGCTTTTCAGTCATATTGATATCCTGGGCAGACCTAACACTTTTATTAACATATCCAAAGTGTATTCTGTTTTGTTATTTTAATAAAATAGGGACAGCATCTAGGATTGTGGGAATATTGCAATAAGGAAGTCCTCATAAATTTATTTGATTATTTTATGTACAAAATTAATATTCTGTGTTTTGACTATGATCAAGGCCACTAGGGGAAATGCAACAAGAAAAACGTGTCTTAAAAACCATTAAAACTAAACAAAAACACAATATTAAAACAGTAACCACTTGCCAATACCCGGCCATATTAGCAATGACCTGCTGTGAGGGCTAGTGCTCCTAGCTTCCCTTCCCCTATTGCCATTCTAAAGCTCTGATTAGACTGTTTTCTGGGCTGTGTGGCTGTGGTCTGGTAGATCTTGTTCTTAACATTTCGCCTGCATCTGTGGCTGGCATCTTCAGAGGTGTATCACAGAGGGAAGTTTGTTACACACTGTGTCCAGTGATACAGTGTGTAACAGACTCTGTGAGCCCCACCCTCTGGCTCTAAATACAGGCAAAATGAACAAGATCTACCAGACCCTATTCCCAGCCACCCACAACAACCAGTTGAATCTGGCTGTGAAAGCCTTCGACAAATGCTCTGATTAGAGGAGAAGGAGGAGTAGTTTGGATTTATATCCCCCCTTTCTCTCCTGCAGGAGACTCAAGGGGGCTTACAATCTCCTTGCCCTTCCCCCCTCACAACAAGCACCCTGTGAGGTAGGTGGGGCTGAGAGAGCTCAGAAGAACTGTAACTAGCCCAAGGTCACCCAGCTGGCATGTGTGGGAGTGCACAGGCTAATCTGAATTCCCCAGATAAGCCTCCACAGCTCAGGTGGCAGAGCTGGGAATCAAACCCGGTTCCTCCAGATTAGATACACGAGCTCTTAACCTCCGACGCCACTGCTGCTCCTAGAGTTTGATGTCCCATTATCAGGATACAAATTGCCAAAGGGACAGCTTATTGCAGCTGTGCACTTCCAAGGAAATAGTGATTCATCAACCGAATGTGCCTCCCTTCCCTTCCACCCATTTTGAATAGTGATACAGAGAACCAATTACCAACATATTAATAACTAATTTATTAAAAGTAAAAAAGGGTACACACATGCTCTCTGTGCAGCAACGAATTGAGCAAGGAATATAAAAGGAAGTTGTAAACATGCAATACCCCTGTCCCTCGCTCTGTACATAATGGTGTAGAATGTACAAAAAGGATATAGAAGAGATAGAAAAAGTGCAGAGAAGGGCAATGAGGATGACTGAGGGATTGGAGCATCTTCCTTGTGAGGAGAGGCTGCAGCGTTTGGGACTCTTTAGTTTGGAGAGGAGATGTCTGAGGGGGGATATGATTGAAGTCCATAAAATTATGCATGGGGTAGAAAATGTTGACAGATAATTTTTTCTCTCTTTCTCACAATACTAAAAGCACAATACTAAAACCATTGAAAATGCTGGGGAGGAGAATTAGGACTAATAAAGGGACTAATAAATTTATTCATGCAATGTGTGATGGGTGTTTGGAATATGCTGCCACAGGAGGTGGTGATGGCCACTAACCTGAATAGCTTTAAAGGGGGCTTGGACAGATTTATGGAGAAGTCGATCTATGGCTACCAATCTTGATCCTCCTTAATCTGAGATTGCAACTGCCTTAGCAGACCAGGTGCTTGGGAGCAGCAGCAGCAGCAGCAGCAGCAGAAGCCATTGTTTTCACATCCTGCATGTGAGCTCCCAAAGGTGTTTGGTGGGCCACTGCAAGTAGCAGAGTGCTGGATTAGATGGACTCTGGTCTGATCCAGCAGGCTCTTTCTTATGTTCTAATGTACACAATATGAATGCCACTTCCTTTTTTTAATAGTCCTATCTTGGTTATAAGATCAGGCACCCATGCCTTCAGATTCCTGGCCCAGTTTGAGGTGGACGAATTCTAGATATTAAGCATCAAAGTAAATTAATCTTATTAACATTTAAGTAGGAAAAAACAAGAGGGCAGGCAGACTATTCCATGTATTTTGTTCCCTAGGACCTAGTCCAGACAACATGCTATCCAGTTGTCTGATGTCTGATGTGATTGACAATGTCCAGTATTCTCCTTTGCTCCTCCAAACTCTGTGAGTTTCCCCCTTCCCTCTCTAGTTAGCTTCAACGATGCCATCTGGTTCAGAACCAGAATTATCATAGCTACCTCTAAACATAGTTTTGCTTACAAACTGCCAAAACCAGGATTATAAACTTGTTTCAATCTCTGGATTGAGAGTAAAAACCCAAATCAGAACAAGGGGGTGAATAGGAGGCATGTAGTGGCTAGGCTTCTAATCTACACTGCCTTTATGCTCCTCAAGTGGTGTTTGGATCTTTTAAAACGTCTGGCAGATGGGAGGTGCATGTGGAGACAGCCTGGGACAGCATCTTCGTGGGATCTTCAGGCAGTGTGGACAGGAGGGAAAGTTTAAATCCTGAATTGCCCCATAGAACAAGCAGCCTTACACCACACTGCAGGGCCAGGGGCTGGCATTCCCAGGCTGGAACACCAGTGGAAGTTGACTACCACCCCCAGGAATGCCACAGCCTGCCCCTCTCCATCCCAGCACTGGCATCAGTCTAGATCAGGGGTAGGGAACCTTTAACACTCAAAGAGCCATTTGGACCCGTTTTCCACGGGAAAAGAAAACACTTGGAGCCGCAAATAATTTTTGACATTTAAAATAAAGATAACACTATATATATAGGGGTTTTTTTTACCTTTTACTCCGCTCATTCTGAGAAGCGCATGAATGCACCCGCCCTGCTGCCTGCAGGGCGGGCAAGGATGAAGCCGGCGGCTCGGCCTCGCCGGCCGCTGGGAAAGCGCCCGCCCCACTCCAACGGGGCAGGCGAGAGGGGAAGCCCGCGGCGCAGCCCAGCTGACCGTGGGCAGTTGGTGCACCCGCCCTGCTGCCTGCGGGCAAGGATGGGGCCGGCGGCTCGGGCAAGGATGGGGCCGGCGGCTCGGGCAAGGATGGGGCCGGTGGCTCGGGCAAGGATGGGGCCGGCGGCTCGGCTCGTGGAGCCACAGTGCGAGGGCAGAAGAGCCTGGTCTAGACACCAGCATAGCTCCACAGTGGCCCAGACTTCCTAGTTTGCCCACTGCACAGCTGTGGGGTGACGGGATGTGAGAGTTTTTGCTCCCTCCATCAGCATGGCTCTGGCGGAGGGGAAAAACACATTGGTGCAGCCCTCTGCTGTTTTTACAGCACAATCCCCCCCCCCCCGGATTGGGCTGTAAACGTTGGCAATCGTTGCTGATTTATGTCTTGGGTTTTTTTTAAGGGTCAGGCTATAAGGACAATGACGAGAATCACATGACATCAAAAGAAGACAATAAAGGTATATTCATTTTCATTCCCAAGTACATTTCTAACATTTGCCAGTGGGCCTTTCCCCACTTTCGTCCTTCCCCTCTATGCCGCGCGCTGCTCTCAGAGCGCAGCATCCCAGGCGCGCGCTCGGCCGTCCCCACGACCCCGCGCTCTGCGCGGGGCCATCAAAAGGCGCCGTTGAGAAGAGCGCCTGGGATGCTGCGCGCTGAGGGGCGCGACAGCAGCAGCTTCGGGGCGGCTGTGCTGTCGCCGCCCCTCTCAGTGGGGAGTGCCGAGGGACCCCTTGCTACTCTCCTCCAGTAGCGCGGGGCTTAAGGGAAGTGGGGAAAGGCCCAGTGATGACTTTTTTTCCCTTTGACAATTAAAAGCATCTGTTTGGAGTGATTTTATTCCACCCACGTGTATTTTCTGGGGCTGCCTTTCAAATTATAATAAATGGTTTGTTTTTTGAAGGAGCGCCGAGTTTAGACATGCAGCAGAATGAAATAGTGAAAATTAGAGATGGCAAAACGGGCAGTACCACTTGAGACCGTGGAAGGGGAATCACATTTGCAGTGCTTCTCCGTGGAAAACCCCCCTGTCATTTTTGTTTTTAAAAATCACATCAGGCAGAAAGGTCTGAGCTTAGCCCTGCACATGGTTTGCCATATTCAAGGAATTGTTATTATAGGAACCTTTTTAAAATGTACTCCTTCACTCATAGCCAGAAGTGGTACCATGTCAACATTCTGCCAACTCATTACCATCTCATTCCAGTGCCTATGTACATCAAACCAAAGAAATTGCCCATGTTCTTAGAAAAGGGAAAGAAATGCTATCACACATCCACTAGCATAGAGCAGAGGTCAGAGTGTCAGACTAGGGCAGTGGTGGCAAACCTATGGCACGGGTGCCAGAGGTGGCACTCAGAGCCCTCTCTGTGGGCATGCGCAAATAGAGTCGTCCCCCCCCACACACACACACAAATCTAGGCTGGCCTAGGCCGGTGGGCTCGATTATTAGCATTAAACCTAAGACCTAGTTTTGGGGAAGCAGTGTAGGTAACCCTGTTAAGCGCTGTTAAACCCCACTGATTTTCATGCGAAGAACTAAAGCACGATCCTTTACCTGGAAGTAAGCTCAGTTGCTGGCAATGGGGCTTGCTTCTTAGTAAACCCTCCTAGGGTCGTGATTCACCTGTTGGAAGAGTTGCACGGTTGCTTCAAAGCAAAGCCGCCGACTACCACCAGGCTTACTCCCAAGTAACGCGCACCTCGGAGCCAACCGTTTTTTCTAAACTAAAACCTCAGTATTCAGATTAAATTGCCGTGTTGGCACTTTGTGATAAATAAGTGGATTTGGGGTTGCAATTTGGCACTCAGTCTCAAAAAGGTTTGCCATCACTTGGCTAGAGCCAGTGAGATACAGGTTTAAATCCCCATTCTGCTTTAAAAACTTACTGGGTAGCCTGGAACCAGTCATACACTCTTAGCCTAACCTATCTCACAGGGTTGACAATACAATGACAGAGAGGAGACCCATGTAACCCTCTTTGGGTCCCCACTGGGGAGAAAGGCTATATAGTAAATATAGTAAATAAAGAATTTGCAGAGATTCTTCTTTCCTCTCCTTCTTTTCATCAGCAGTAAGCTAATTATCTACCAAGTCTGTTTGCACCTTTGAAGTGTTTCCATTTTAAGAATTTTTATTTTTTCTGTCTCTCTTCCGCCTCTAACAAATCCAATTGACTCCTTAATTTTCACATTTCCTTTAAGCTTTTTTTTTTTACTTCCAGGGGCTTCATGTCCTGGTTCTACAATTTTCACTTATTCTGTTTGTCTTTTTTGTTATTTCCCTTTTCTTTTTTGCTGCAATTGCAACCCTATTAAGATTCCTTCAATACAAACTTTACTGGCTCCCCTAATAATTCTTGCTGTGAATATCTTTTATTGTATTGTTACTAAAATATTATTTCGGTTTGTCCTGACACTTCTGGACATCTTCTTGTCACAATAGCGTATCATTTAGTCAGCAGCCCCAAGTTCTTTAAAAGCAGCAGCACCTTATTTACTCTATCACCATGTTTCATTGACCTTGTTTACTGTGCAGAAGTACCTCATTTACTCTTGACTTATCCTTCATGTAGTAAATGTTGCTCCTCCGCTGCTTCATATTGATGTATTTGGGGCTGTGTAGGGATGGGTGGAGGAAGGGGAAAGTGAGGATGGAGTATGAGTCTGAAATTGTGTGCATCGAGGAATGCTGCTGTAAATTTCGTTGTGCGTGCACAATGACAATAAAATGCTTATGCTTATGCTTATGCTTATGCTTATGTAAGAAAAGGGTAAATTTTGCCAGAATGAGGTAGTACAGTTTTGCAACATCTGTTAAAGATGAAGACAGGTCAACCTGGAATGGCTTCTCCTCCTCTCCACATACATCAGTAAACTCTCTTTGGCCATCTCGGACAGGTGTTGTTATCGTTAGTGGGGAGTCAGACAGCGTGCATGTAAAATGAAGTCCCATCACACCTGACTGAAGGCAACCCTGTAGGGTTTTCCAGGAAAGAGACTAACTGATATCATTTGGCATTGCCGTCCTCTGCATAGCAACCCTGAACTTTCCTGAGGTTTCCCATCCAAATACTAACCAGCAGAGGTGTACGGCGGGGAAGTGGTGCCCGGAGACAAATTGTCTTTGGGGCGCACCCCCCGCTTGGGGTTGGGGCTCCGCCCCCTTGCTACCACCCCACCCCATGCCTGGGGGCGGGGTCCCACCCCCTCCCAGCCAGCAGCCAGTAGTCCCTGGGGGCATGGCCACACCTCCCCAAGCCCCACCCCTGGCCTCAGTGCTTATAAAAGCAGCTTTCTGAGGCCAGAGACTGCAGTCTCTTCTGACCTCCCCAGAGGGGAGGCCAGAAGGGACTGCTAGCTGCCGGCTGGGAGCCCAGCTGGCAGTGGGGGGTGGAGGAAGGGGGTGAAGAGGGGCAGAGCCGGGCACCCTCAACCGTGCCCATGTCCATGTTGATAATGACATGGGCGGGGGCAGGGCACTCAGAGACGACAGCAGCAGGAAGTCCTGCTGCCTTGTTCTCTTCGAGCACCCTTAACCCGCCCATGTGTCATTGACGGGCAGGGTCGAGGGTGCCCGGCTCCACCCCCCACTGCCATCTTCCTGGTCACATGGGGGGCCAATTTTGCACCCCCCACATGAGCAGAAGAGTGGCACCCTTGTCCCTAGGCAAAAATGCCACTGCTAACCTGGACTGAACCTGTTTAGCTTTCAATAACTGACAAAATTGGGCTAACCTGGGCCAGGCAGAGGGTGCCTCAAATCCATTCATTTCCTCATTAGGAGTGTGATAAATGCACACCCTGTTCCTGCTTCCATGAAAGACAGCAGGAGCATGAATAATTTGTAGCAGGTGCAACAAAGTGAGACACCCCCCCAACCCCTCCCCCAGCAAATTCAGATAAAGAAAACATCTTGCTATTTTGGGTGCTATTTTGGCAATAATTTCGGATTTCACTCTATTAGAGAGAGTCCTATCCACATTCCTTAGAGCTCTTTTTAACACTCCTAAATGTACAGCTAATGTAGTTCTAAGACAAGAAGCAGGGTTGGTTAAAGTCGAGACAACCTTTTGGAGGCTTATTATCAAATACTGGCTTAAAGTCCTTTCCCACCCCATGGGCTTATTGCCTTTGCTACTGGCAGCAACACCATATCCAAGCTGGCTAGAAAAAATAACACTTAAACTTACACAGTGTGGCTTGGATCCTGTACAACTATTGGAACTGGATCATTGCAGACAACAGCCTTGGTCTATCAACGGCTCAATGACATTGAAATGCAAACAGATTTCCCCTTGTTACCGGTGTTATATAAACCATTAAAATCTTGGACAGGTATCTCGGCTGCCCCTTACCTGTCCAATATAACATCTACGAAATGCCGCTGGGCCTTTTCCAGGGCCTGTTTTGATGCTTTTCCATCAGCCAATCTAATGGGCAGATTTCAAAAAATTCCACGACATAGGAGACTATGTGTTTGCAACTCAGGGGAAGTGGACTCTGTATTACATATTTTATTGCATTGTGAACTCCATAAAGGGGAAAGGGAGGCTTTAATTCATCCATTGTTTATCCAGTACAGAAATTTAACTAGAGTTAATTCCGATTCAGTTCTTGTGAGAATTTTGCTGGAAGACCGAGTTTCTCTTATATCTCAGCAGGTAGCTAAATTCTGTATGGTGGCATATAGTAAGAGAAGAGTCATGTTGGGACCAAGAGCCAGACCACATGAGGGTGACCGTAATAATGCTACAAGCTTGTTCTTCTCTATTCTTTTTTGCTGGCCTAATGGCTGTAATAAAACTGACTGACTGACAATAACTGACAAAATTGGGCTAACCTGGGCCAGGCAGAGGGTGCCTCAAATCCATGCATTTCCTCATTAGGAGTGTGATAAATGCACACCCTGTTCCTGCTTCCATGAAAGACAGCAGGAGCATGAATAATTTGTAGCAGGTGCAACAAAGTGAGACACACACACCCCCAACCCCTCCCCCAGCAAATTCAGATAAAGAAAACATCTTGCTATTTTGGGTGCAGGACCTGACCTTGAGAGCACCGAAGTGGAATATACTGAAGTGGAAGTGGCAGCTCCTGACCCTTACAGAGGTAATGAAATAACTTTCTCATATAGGTCGGTTTCCGTTTTCTATTGTCATGGTCATTCATCTTCATGTACGGGTATGGAAGGAATACCAAAGGCTTGTTGATCTCAAGGTGCAGAGATCAGTTCACCAGGTTCGTGATTTTACCTCAGGGGTCCCCAAACTTTTTAAACAGGGGGCCAGTTCACTGTCCCTCAGACTGTTGGCTATATGGTCTAAATGGATGTTGCTATGCCATGCTGGCCATGCCCCCCACCCCCTAAGAAAGCTCCAGAGGGTTGTCAGTCTTCAGTGGGCAACCGTAGCTTGGTATCACTCACATGATAGCAAAAACAAACAAACAGCAACTTGGCAAATAAAAAAGATTGTATCAGATGCTGAAGCTCATGGGTGGCCAGGCAGGAGCAAGTAGCCCAAGGCTCATTCCGCACACGCAAAATAATGCACTTTCAAGCTGCTTTCACAACTGTTTTTGCCATTCCGCACAGCTTCAAAGAGCCCTGAAAGCAGCTTGAAAGTGCATTATTCTGCGTGTGCGGAATGGGCCCAAGTCAAGTTGGTTGTTAGGGTAGGGGTCAGAAATCACTAATAGGACTGCAGGGCCTAGCAAAAGTAAAGTCAGGATCAAGCCTGAAGTCAGGATTCATGGGATGATGTATGCCCTTTTCAGCAAAAAGGACCAAGTAGAATTGTAACTACATCCACCACGTGTTGGACCATCTTTGTTTTAGAATGTTCCACTTGGTTCCTAGTGCCTGCCTAACAGAATTAGGAGCAATAATCCTCATGTTCAGTGGCCAAAACCAAATGGACACAACACTTGCGAATAGATGCTCTCGAAGAAAATATCATGTATATAGTGCCATCCAAAGCAAAATGATTCCTTTCTCAGCTATTTTGCCCCGCCCCCCCCCCCCCCAGTTCACTTCTAGCCATGTCTGAAGCAGCTCTGTGACTGTTCTCAGCTTTCTCCTAGGGATATTTTTCTTCGCTTATAGCCTTTCTTGCCTATTCTTGGCTTAGACCAGCGGTTCTCAACCTGTGGGTCGCAACCCCTTTGGGGGTCGAACGACCCTTTCACAGGGGTCGCCTAAGACCATTGGAAAATGGTCTTTTTATATTTTATATATACCAATTTTATGGTTAGGGGTCACCACAACATGAGGAACTGTATTAAAGGGTTGGAAGGTTGAGAACCACTGGTTTAGACTTTCATTTCGGCCTTCAAATAGGCAGACATTGTGCTAGTTTTCTTGAGTGATTTTTTTTTTAGCTTCTAGGCAAATCTCTATGTTAAAAAAGCATTTGCTTAATAGGGGAAACGTTACTGAGGTATGTTTCCATCACAGTTTTTCTATCTGGATGCTAACGTTGATAGGGAGAGAAGCAACACATCAGTCTGCATCAGAGCACATCACTCAGAGCAGGTTTAAATGACAGACACAGCTCTTTACATACCTGTTTCCTCTGAATACAGTCCTGTCCAGCATATTGAGATAAGGAGACTTTCAGCACATCCACTATTTTTGCAATCTACCTTTAACCCAGCTCTATCAATGGCCCTTTCCCCACTTACCTTAAGCCCCGCGCTACTCTCCCCATAAGTAGCGAGGTCCCTACTCTGCCTCCCCACGTCCAGGGGCGGCAACTTAGCGCAGCCGCCTTGACGGTGCAGCTCTTGCGCCAGCTCAAGCGTCGGCATCCCTAGTGCTTACAGCAAAAAGCGAAGTCGTGGGGGCCCAGAGCGCAGCACGCTAGGGATGCTCAGAACAGCGCGCAGCGACGGCGGCAGCAGGAGAAGTGGGGAAAGGCCCAATGTTGTATGTTATGTAACACCTCAATGTAGTTCTCCAATGTAGTTCTCCAATCTTTCAATGCTGCTTTCAATACTGCTACAGACAGTATTAAGTGTGTTCCCTAATTTATTGGCTCTGTGTATTGTACTATTCTTACTGTCTTGCTTTTAGCTGTAATTTGCCTTGAGGCTCAGGGAGAAAGCTGGATTTAAAATGAAGTAAATAAAATAAATACAGCACAGGACAGCATAGTCTGAGTTAGGGAGGTTTTCAGCAAATGCACAGAGTAATTGTTTCCATACTGATACATTTTCCAGGTCCTGTAACAAGGAGGAATGACACCGTTTATACTGAAATCAGAAAATCCATGAATGGTAAGTGAACTCATGAAAAAAGCCAATTCGTGTAGCAAGGGTTGCCAACTCGGGGGGAGGGGGGAATTCCAAGAGGGAGAAGTTTAGAGAGGAGGGACCTCAGGGGGGAGGGTATAATGCAATTCAGTCCACCCTCCAAAACAGCCATTTCCTCCGAGGGAACTGTAGTCTGGAGATCAGCTGTAATTTTGGGAGATCGCCATGTTATCCAAAGTGGTGGGAGTCTCTCCCTTTTAGTGGGGAATTAGTGAGAGCAGACTCTTGGCTTAGCAAAAGGTGGGGCAAACGCAAAATCTTGACTGTTTATTTTTACTGTAATCCACTTTTGCAAGAAATTCACAGGAGAGCGAATAAAGTTTCACAATTTTTATTACGGGATAATGGGGGTACACAAGAACACAATAAAATCAATGCAGCAGAACACACAGAGTCCTAGAATATGAGCAATCATAAAGGGATAGATCTGGAATAGATGAAGGAATTGGAGAGTCAGTATAGTCACATGATCTTGGAGCGGAAATCGTCCGATGAACAGAACTGAGTGACCCGCTCTGAACTCTGGAAGAACAACATGTTGTGGAGCAATATTAAAGATGAAGAGGAGTCCAGGGTGTATGGTCCAGAACTGGGGATGGGAATGCTTTCCAAGGCAAAAGCTTTGTGTTCACTTAATCCTGTTAGGAAGGGTGTGAGAGAGACATTATGCAGGGCTGATTTGGAGGAAGACAAGTCCAGAGATAGTTCTTTCTCCTTGTGGGTACACTGAGCGAATGCAAAGAATGGGCTCCCCATTTTGGCACAGCATTGCTAGGCACCCCAAGAGTTGGCTGAGATGAGGAGAAATACCACTGTCCTCCAAACAAGGTTCCCTTAGTCTACCATAGGCCTTACCTGGAGACTGGCAATCCTACGTATAGATGGAGTTATGCATGTTCTTATTTTTGAGAAGGAAAAGTAGACATTAACAAAGGGAAAGTCACTGAAGAGTGATTAGAGTATTGGAATATCTAGAGATCAAGGTTTAAACCCTCACTCTGCCATGATAGCTTGCTGGGTACCTTGGACCACTCTCAGCCTAAACTACTTCACAGGTTGTCATAAGGATACAGTGTAAGAGAGGAGAATCATGTACACTCCTTTAGGTCTCAACTGAGAGACAGGGCATAAATGAAGTAAATAATAGCAGCAACAACTATCCGTTAACGTATCTCAGTAAAATAAATATTTATTCCATTAAACCTATCAATGCAGTTTCAGAGATGTTATCCTATCCTTACAAGTGCATTACTGTTTCACCAGTTTTTTTTATAAACCACTTTCATGATCAACAGAGCTACTCTAAGTGGAGTTCTACCCATCTCTGTCAATTGAAATGGTCTTAAGAAGGCTGCATTTCAGTTTAGGATGGAACTGTAAATTGACCTATGGCCTGAACTGAACAATCAATTCCAGGTTTACAGCCATGTGCAAAGGTGGTGACCAAGATCATGCCCAATCTCTCTGTCTAATGTACTCATCTTCTTTTTCTCTGGCATCATTGGAATATAGGAACATATTCATATCACTGGAATGTAGGAATATGTTATTATTAATGGGTGCATGAGGGTGATATAACCTGATCTTGGCAGATCTCAGAACTGTCAGGGTCGCAACCCTCTATTATGCTTCTGTTGCATATTAAGTTTCTGTTTCCCAGTTCTCCCCATTCCCACCACTGGGAAGGACCGTCCACTCCTGCCTGTATATATACTGGAGCTGAGGGCAAGAACCCTCAGTTCCAGCACCCTGTACCCAGGGCGATACATTTCAATAAAGTTCGTTCCTTTGTTTCAAAGTCGACTTCGTTTGAGTGTGTTCAGCCTTACATTGTGCTGGAACTCACTTTTCACACTCTACGGCATCCAGATCTTCTCGGAATGGCTGGACCAGGAGAGTGTTCCATTCCAATAGAATTCTCACTGATCCACGAAGGGACAAGGCTCCCTCGTCACGAATCATGGACGAGAGTAGGCACCCTCCACGGAGTGGGAACGGTGGAACGAATCCGCCTGACGTCGTTCCTTGCGAGATCCGAGGAACCGGTGCGATGGGCGGACCACGAAATGGACAAGCAGCAGCAGGCCTACGCAGCACTGCAACAACGGACCTCGGAATTGAGTCGAGAGCGAGACCAACTTCGAACCAACCTATCGACCCTACAGCGTCAAGTGGCGTCATTAATGGCCGACCGTGACCGAGAGAGACCCTCTCAGGCCGAGAGCCCGATGGCGGACTATGCCACCGACGACCTGACCATGGCCTCCAGCCCCCCTGCTCGGCCAATGACTAACTCAACGGCCCACTACCCAGCCGACTCAAGCACCAACCGACGACCCCACAGAAGCTTCCGGGTGACCTTCAGCGGAGATCCGGACGACCTAGCCTTCTTTCTAATACAGGCAGGCTCGTACATGGAGGTTCATGGGGCTGGCTTCCGCACAGACCGCGAGTGACTTTTTGAACTCGGGACCCAGTTGAGGGGGGAAGCGGCGAACTGGTTGGTTGGCCTCGTGGAGGCGGACGCTGCAGAACTCTATAACTTAGAGCAATTCCTACTGGCCCTGAGCCTATGCTTTGAGGACCCACTAACCGAAGAAAAGGCCCGAGCCTCGCTCCAACGACTGCGACAAGGAACCCGCTCCGTCAGCAACTTCGCCGCGGAGTTCCGTAGACACGCCAGCCGCCTGCGGGGCTGGCCGGAGATGGTCCTAGTGCAACTTTTCAAAGACGCACTCCACCCGAAGGTTCTCCAATGGAGCCTGATAAACGGAGATCCGGAGACATTGCTAGAATGGATCTGGAGAGCGGGAGAAGCCAAACTTAGGATCCGGCAGGTGGAACAGTCGAAGCACCGATGGAACCATGCCCAGCATCCGCCAAGCCGCCCGGCTACCCAACCCATCGACAAGAGAGTTCCCCGGACGACAACCTCAGAGACCAGCCATGCTCATCGCCGCCGCATGGGCCTCTGCCTGCTTTGTGGAGGGGGGCCACTTCGCCACATCGTGCCTGGAGCGTCACTTTCAAACTGCTCCTGGGGGTGCCGACAACCGGAACCGCACTCGGAACCCACTGCCAGCACTGAAAACAGTGACGCACCTGCGAACCATCACTGCCCCGGTCGCCTCCACCCAGGCCACCTCCAAGGCGTACTCAAGTGACTCGGAGGCCTCGGTATCCCAGGACTACGAACAGGCAAGAAACGAAAACGACCTGGCGTGAGGAGCGCCGATGCCCAGGTCACACCGGGCGCAACAACCCGGGTGAGTGCCCTCACCACTAAGCCTGTAGTGGTATGTGTCACCCTATCGGTCCCAGGGTCCCCCTCCACCACATGATCCGACGCCCTTATAGACTCTGGATGTTCCCATTGCCTGGGCCACCCCGACCTGGTGGAGGCGCTAGGCCTAAAATTGGTCAAGCTAAAGAATCCCATTCGCTTTGAGCAGATGGAGGGGTCCCTACTGGGAGGGATGTTGGCCACACACAAGTCAGAGCCAGTGACCGTTTCATTTGCGGGACTCACCGAACGCCGCCAGTTCGTGGTAGCCAAACTGGGCAGCTTTCACCTTGTCCTGGGCATGCCTTGGCTGGCCCACCATGACCCGGTCATCAAGTGGTCGGAGCATCAGGTGCTTCTCCTCAGCAGAGCGACCCAGAAAGTACAGCCAATCAACCCACCGGTGTCGGGCTCTGCATCGGCGGTGCACGACTCTCCTCCTCCCATCCCACCCCCCTACCGGGACCTGGCCAGGGCATTCGACGAGGGGGAGTGCAACAAACTCCTGCCCCACCAGAGTACCGATTGCTCCATAGAACTGATCCCGGGGGCGCAGGGGAGGATTTATCAGATGAGCCCCCGTGAGATCAACGCCTTGCGAGAGTTCCTGGATAAGAACCTGGCTAGGGGTTTCATCCAGCTGACCACCTTGCACATGGGAGCCCCGGTCCTATTCCGGAAAAAGAAGGATGGGACCTTGCGCTTGTGCACAGACTACCGGGGCCTTAACGCAGTCTCGAGGACTAATAAATACCCCCTCCCGCTAGTCAAAGATCTCCTCAGCCATCTATCGAAGGGGTGTATCTTCACGAAACTGGACTTGCGGGAGGCGTACTTCTGCGTCCGCATCGTGGAGGGACACGAACACGTTACCGCTTTCAATACCCCCTGGGACAATTTGAATATCTTGTAATGCCCAGCGCCGGGTTGAAGCGGGCCCCGAGGGGTGTTTATGAATGTCTTAATTAATGAGGCCCTCCATGACCCCTCTTGTTGTTCAAGGGGAATTGCGTCGGTATACATGGATAGCGTCCTCCATTTTACTCCTGACAGCATGAAACGTCCTCTCACACACTGTGTTGGTGCGCACGGTGCTCCGCCGCCTTATCGACCACAAACTCTATGCAAAGTTCTCATAGTGGAAGTTCCGCAAGGAACAGGTGGACTTCCTGGGTTATCGCATCTCGGGGACGGGGGTGGAAATGGACCCCGGCAAAGTGCAAGCGGTCGTTGACTGGCCGGCCCCTCGCACCCACAGACACCTGCAGTCCTTCCTTTGGTTCGCCAACTTCTACTGGGATTTTATCCCAGACTTTGCTGCCATCACGCTTCCCCTCACCGACCTCCTCCGCACAAAGGGTGCTGGGCCAGGTGGGGGGAGGTCGGGGGCTCCCATTACATGGTCCCCCGCCTGCCAAACAGCGTTCCAAACCCTGAAAACTGCCTTCACGTCGGAACCGGTCCTGACCCATGCAGACCCGACTAAACAATTCATCGAGCATGTCGATGCCTCGGACATGGCCATGGGGGCTGCCTTGCTTCAGAAGGGGGGGGATGGGAAACTCCATGCCTGCGCTTTCCTGTCGCGCAAGTTCTCCGGGTCCGAATTAAATTGGACAGCTGGGGACAAGGAGATGAGCGCGATTCGCCACTCCTTGGCGACCTGGCGGCACTGGCTGGAGGGGGCCCTCCTCCCATTCGAGGTATGGACAGATCACAAGAACCTGGCTTTCCTGAAATCCCCCAGTCGACTCTCCGCCAAGCAATTGCAGTGGGCTGATTTCTTTGCCAGATTTAATTTCACCCTGAACTTTTTCCCAGGAAAGAGCAACCCGCTGGCTGATGTTCTCTCCCGCCTCCCGGACTCCTCCCCTGCAGAGGAGCAACCCTGGTGTTCTCCCCCTCTCAACTTGGCCTACAGGTGGTCACCAGATCTTGCACCAAGCCGTGCGGCTCTAGTCCGGGCGTTGCGCCAACCCTCCCTCTGGCCCTTGAGGCGGATCTCCGCACGCTCTCGCCGTCCATCCCCGATGCGGATCAGGAGGCTGGCGCACTCACCAAAAGGGGGGGCCTTTGGTGGAGGGGGCAAGGTTTACGTCCTGGCGACCCTGCGTGGGAGGATCCTCACCGGTTGCCATGATGCCAAGTCGGCGGGGCACGGGGGCTTTGACAAGACTCTCCACCTAATGAGACGGCAATTCTGGTGGCCTTCCCTCCGCATGGGGCCCGTAGCCGATTCACGTTAGTGGAGTTTTGCCAACCTGCTCTTGTGACGCGGGGAAGGAAATGTGACGGGGAGGCAACCGGGTCTGTTACAACCCCTTCCCAGCCCTGACGCTCCGTGACGGCACGTCTCCATGGACTTTGTCACAGACCTGCCGGCCAGGGGGGGGGGAACGGCTGTTTGGGTAGTAGTGGACCTCTTCTCCAAACAGGCCCATTTTATCCCCTGCAAAGGGCCCCTGTCGGTTCCAAAACTGGCACGCATGTTCCTCACCCACATCTACCACCTACACGGGGGCCCCCGCAAGATCATATCTGACCATGGGCCGCAGTTTGTCTCCCGCTTCTGGCAGGAGTTCATGAAGCTGCTGGGAGTAGAACTGGGGCTCTCGTCTGCATACCACACGGCAACCAACGGCCAGACCGAATGTGTTAACAGCATCCTGGAGCAGTATCTCCACTGTTACGTGAACCGGCACAACGATAACTGGATGCCCCTCCTCCCCTTCGTGGAATATGCCTATAGCAACGCAGTTCACTCCAGCACGGGACAAAGCACCTTTCCCCCTGGAGGGGGAGCCCTCGGACGGGCCGGCAGACCTACAGGAATGGATTGTCTCCCTACGCAACACTTGGACCGCGGCATTGGAGTCATTAACCAAGGAAAAGGCGGATTACAAACGCTTTGCGGACCGTAAATGCCACCCCATGGACTATAAGGTGGGCGACCGCGCGTATCTATCCACGAGGAGCCTGAAAGGCCTCCCGGGCACCCGAAAACTGGGAGCCCGGTTCATCAGTCCTTATCGCGTTTCTCGAGTTATCAATCTGGTCGCGGTTGAACTCGAGCTCCCAAAGACACTCTCCCGTGTGCACCCGGTGTTTCACATCAGCCTCCTGAAGAAGGCTGCCCCCTGTGACAATTGGCACCCGGACGTGCCGCCCCCGGAATTATACATAGTCAATGGTGAGGTGCACCAGGAGGTGGCGGCCATTGTGGACTCTCGACTGCACAGGGGGACGCTGCAATATCTGGTCGAGTGGAAGGACCTCCCCCCTGGCTACAACGAGTGGGTGGCCGCTCAACACGTCGCAGCTCCGCGCCTCCTCTGAGCCTTCCATCGAGCTTACCCTGACAAGCCGGATGGGAGTGGGCCTTAAGAGGAATGGGATGTCAGGGTCGCAACCCTCTATTAAGCTTCTGTTGCATATTAAGTTTCTGTTTGGCAGTTCTCCCCGTTCCCGCCACTGGGAAGGACCGCCCATTCCTGCCTGTATATATACTGGAACTGAGGGCAAGAACCCTCAGTTCCAGCACCCTGTACCTAGGGCGATACATTTCAATAAAGTTCGTTCCTTTGTTTCAAAGTCAACTTCGTTTGAGTGTGTTCAGCCTTACAAGAACCTAAACAGGGTCATTACTTGTCAAGCAGACCACCAAGGAAGAATCTGCAGAGGAAGGCAATGGCAAACCACCTCTACTTCTCACTTGCCTTGGAAGTCCCTTGCTTGGGTCGCCATAAATCAGCCATGACTTGATGGCACTTTACACACACACACACCATGGGCACGTGCACAGAAAATCAAACACATATATGCCTAGCTGGTCAGTTCCTAATCTGGGATCGAATCCCTTGGATTTTATACATACATTCTTTATTTCATTTATAGCATGCCTCCAATAGCAAACAGCAACAACCTCCAATAAACAATATAGTAGGATTAGGATTACAGAATCGGAAAACAGCACAAATATAAAATAAAAAATAGACAAGAAATCTTCCTGAGACATTACAATTCCATAATGCAGAAAGTAGGTTACACCGGTAGAAGACAATGCAGTAAAAGGATGATGATACCGTATATACTTTCGTGTATAAGTCATTAGGCTAAGCATATAAAAGTTGAGGGCAGCCTAATTTACATACCACAAAAAAAACTGGGAAAACTTATTGACTTCGTATGAAGTCGAGGGGTGGGAAATGCAGTAGCTGCTGGTAAATATCAAAAACAAAAATAGATGCCAATAACATTACATCAGTTGAGGCATCAGTAGGTTAAATGTTTTTGAAGATATTTATTTCAAATAAAACAGTAAAGCGCTGGCTCTGTAAGGTGGAAAGAGGGCCGAAAGCAAAGAACGAATATGGTATCAACAATAACTTTAAAAGTACAAAAACCTTAGCTCGACCAGCAACCAAGCTAAAACACAAGAGTTAAAATCCTCCAAAACTGGATTCCCTGCATCATCATCTGTATGTCCAAATGTAACCCAACTTAGATCTTAAAGAGGAGGGTTATTATCAGAAATGGAAAATCTACTATTAGCTTCCATTGCTTGAAGCAATGGGGGGGATGGGAGGCATCCCCTTTGAGGGTCAATAACTTTGGATCTCCCTGACAGCCAAAGCGCGTCACCAAACCTGGCTGGTATCATAAAGAGACTACTCCTGATGAGACCAGCCAGGTTTGTAGTTAATTCAGAGAAGGAATCCAAAGTTATGAACCCCTCAAAGAGGGATAGCCCCACCATCTACTAATAACTCCCATTAGAAAACAATGGGGAATGGGGGCACCTCCTTTGGGGGTCCATAACTTTGGACCCCCTGAACCTAACTTTACCAAACTTGGCTGGTATCATCAGGAGTGTCTTCTGAGGGTACCCTGACATTTTTGTGCTGCTAGCATAAAAACTGCGCCCCCTGCTGGCCGGCAAAGTAAAAACACACAAAAAATTTTAATGACCCGCATATAAGTCGAGGGGAGCTTTTTCAGCATTAAAAATGTGCTGAAAAATTCGACTTATACATGAATATATACGGTACACACCATAAACATTTCAACAGGCTATAGTCCTATGCTTTTATTTTTTAAAAAAATACCTCCTGTGCTGTTCCCTTGTGCTACAGTTTGGATCCCTTTCTCAAAATGCCTCCTGAACATTTCTGTTTTGTACATTCTGTGAAATGATATTGCTGCAGGGTCCATGACGGACGGGGCTCCGGGGGGCTCTAGGCGTGCACTGGAAGTGGAAGCACACTAGGGCAAGATTTCTTGTCCCGACATGCTTGCTCCCTGCCATGCACCAGGAGCTGAAGCAGATTGGAGCAAGATTTCCTGTCCCAACGGACTTCCTCTCGCCCTGCCGGCGCATCTCGCTTTCCCTGCCAAAAGCAAGCATGCTTCTAGCGCAACTTTTCACACTAGAGCCGGCAAGAGTTGGCTGTGAATAATTGGTGGGGTGTTTTTGAGCTCTTTGGACAGGCCATTCTACAAGGGGGGAGTCTCCACAGAAAATGTTCCTGACTGGGCAGTTGCCACTCTGACATCCTCATATGGATTCTGGTGATATTGGGGTTAGGCTGTCATGCCCTTATATAAAGCAGTGGTGCGACCGCACTTGGAGTACTGTGTCCAGTTCTGGTCGCCGCATCTCAAAAAGGATATTGAGGAGATAGAAAAAGTGCAGAGAAGGGCAACAAGGATGATTGAGGGACTGGAGCACCTTCCCTATGAGGAGAGGCTGCAGCGTTTGGGACTCTTTAGCTTGGAGAGGAGGCGGCTGGGGGATATGACTGAAGTCTACAAAATTATGCATGGGGTAGAAAATGTTGACAGAGAGAAATTTTTCTCTCTTTCTCACAATACTAGAACCAGGGGGCATCCATTGAAAATGCTGGGGGGAAGAATTAGGACTAATAAAAGGAAACACTTCTTCACGCAACGTGTGATTGGTGTTTGGAATATGCTGCCACAGGAGGTGGTGATGGCCGCTAACCTGGATAGCTTCAAAAGGGGTTTGGACAGATTTATGGAGGAGAAGTCGATTTATGGCTACCAATCTTGATCCTCTTTGATCTGAGATTGCAAATGCCTTAACAGACCAGGTGCTCGGGAGCAACAGCCGCAGAAGGCCATTGCTTTCACCTCCTGCATGTGAGCTCCCCAAGGCACCTGGTGGGCCACTGCGAGTAGCAGAGAGCTGGACTAGATGGACTCTGGTCTGATCCAGCTGGCTTGTTCTTATGTTCTTATGTTCTTAGGCTATCTCCACTGGGTAGATAGGAAGGGAAGGTGTGTGGCCCTACATGTATTGCTCATTCATACGTTAAGTTGAATCCAAACTAAATTGGCCATTTCCCCCAATTTCCCCTTCCTGCTCCAGACTCCCTTACCCCACAGGAGCAGTGCTTCATGGAGATCTGTGGGCTACAGTGGGAGGAGAGAGGCAGGAAAGTTGAATTTTTCCATTTGAGAATTTATGCTGGATCCATCCCACTATTTCCAAGTATTTCCGATTTTGAAATCACTAAAGCCTCTTCTGCACATGCAGAATAACAGGAGCAGTAGTGGCGTAGTGGTTAAGAGCAGGTGCATTCTAATCCGGAGGAACCAGGTTTGATTCCCCGCTCTGCCGCTTGAGCTGTGGAGGCTTTTCTGGGGAATTCGGATTAGCCTGTGCACTCCCACACACGCCAGTTGGGTGACCTTGGGCTAGTCACAGTTCTTCAGAGCTCTCTCAGCCCCACCCACCACACAGGGTGTTTGTTGTGGGTGGGGGGGGGAAGGGAAAGTAGATTGTAAGCCCCTTTGAGTCTCCTACAGGAGAGAAAGGGGGGATATAAGTCCAAACTCTTCTCTTCTCCTCTTCTCACTTTCAATCCACTTTCACAATTGTTTGCAAGTGGATTTTGCTATTCAGCACAGTAAAATCCAGCTGCAAAGTGCATTGAAAGTGGATTGAAAGCAGTGGTGGGATTCCTCAGGTTCGCACCACTTTGGCAGAACAGGTTGTTAAAATGGTGCTTCTAAACAACCAATTCCTTGGATTTTATGCATACATTCTTTATTTCATCTATAGCATGCCTCCAATAGCAAACAGAAACAACCTCCAATAAACAATAAAGTAAAATCCAGCTGCAAAGTGCATTGAAAGCAGTGGTGGGATTCATCAGGTTCGCACCACTTCGACAGAACAGGTTGTTAAAATGGTGCCTGTAAACAACCAGTTGTTACATTATTTGAATCCCACCACCGGTTGTTAAATTATTTGAATCTCAACCCTGACTGAAAGTGCATTATTTTGCATGTGCGGAAGGGGCCTAAGCCATTTAAGAAATGCATGACAAGTAGGGATAGCTAGTAAAGCTTGCCAATTGTCTTTAACGCATTTATTTTCCATTCTTAAAAGATGAGCAAGTGATCACTGTAATGTATGTCAATTAGCCACAGTATGTCATTTTCTGTTCCTCATCCAACAAAACAAATTCTTGACTATACCCTCCTTGTTGTTTCTCTTCTTGAAAAGCCACCATGGTTTGTTTCTCTCCTTTTTGTGTCTCTTCTTGAGAGCCATGTGGCGTAGTGGTTAAGAGCAGGTGGACTTTGATCTGGAGAATTGGGTTTGTTTCCCCACTCCTCCACCGAGTGACAAACTCTTAGCTAGTGAACTGCATTTGCTTCCCCGTTCCTGCACATGAAGCCTGCAAGGTGACCTTGGACTAGTCACAGTTAATTCAGAATTCTTGCAGCCCCACCTATCTCACAAGGTGTCTGTTGTGGGGAGAGAACAGGAAAGGAGTGTGTAAGCTGCCTGGAGTCTCCTCAAAAAAGAGGAAAGGGGGGGGGGTATAAATCCAAACTCCTCTTCTTCAGCTTCTCCTTCTTCTTGCCTTTTTGTGTTTTTTCCTATAACAGCATTATACTTGGTGAATTCCGCAGGGCCTGTAAGACGGAGCTGTTCCACCGGGCTTTTGGAGGGGCTGGCCGCGGTTCTATTGCCCCCCACTGAAACCGGAACTAAGCTGCCTTTTCCATCCTGGTAGGGCCCTGATTCCATCCTGGGCCCTGCCTCTCCTCCCTCCTCTTTTGGCCTTTAGACTGGGCGCCTGTGTGTGTGTGTGTTTTACACAACCTTGTTGTTTAATCTGTATTTATTGTTTTAATTGCTGCTGAATTTTAATGAGTTAGATTTTATGTTATATTGATTTACTGTTCTGGAAACAGTTACGTTGTGAGCCGCCTCGAGCCCTTCGGGGATGAGGCGGCCTATAAATTTAATAAATAAATAAATAAAATAAAATACTAGAGAAATTCTTTTCATTAAAATGGGTGTGAGTCAGCCCCCCAAGAATTTGTCTAACAAAAGTTCGATAACTAAACATCCTCTATAATGCATAATGTACATATCTAATTCCCAACTGTGCTGCCATCTGTGGATTCTTAAATGTGCTGATTGGGGGGGGGGGGATTTAACCTGAACAGATGTTTCTTCAAACTTGAAGAACTGTGCAATTTCGCCAAAAGGTGTGAAAACTTGCAAAAAAAAAGAGTTTAAATCCCTCTGTGCATGGCCGAGAACATGGCTACCTTTCCCGGCTGCTTCCATCCCCCACTGGCCCAGCTGCAGCCACAGACCCCAAGAGCTGCTCAGGGCCAGTCTGCATGGGGGCAGAGCCTGGGGGCTTCTGTGTTGGGATTTGCAAGTGTCTGTCACAATTCAGATATTAAGGGGTTAACTATGTGCATGCTAATTAGTTACTGAGGTCAGAGTTTTATGACCAGCTCATTGATTAAGCCATTGGTCAGTTAATCCCTGGCATTGCTTATGTGAGACAAGTCACGCAGGTCAGAGGTTATAAAGTTAACTATGGCCCGCTTTCACGCGACGTAAGTGAGCAGCTGGAAAGCGGCTAGGCTCGGCGCGATTGGCGCCGCCCGACCTCGGCTTGGCCGCTGGGACCATCCTCTGCACGGGGACCGGGTCCTGGAAACAGCCGGGCAGCTGCTGGGGCCACGGGAGCTGCAATTCGGCACCTCGGATAGCCAGTTTGGCGCCGCCGCCGAGTTCCGGAGACACTTCTGGTTCTTGCATGCCTGCTCCAGCTGCAGGGTAAGACAGGCTGTCCCCGGGCCTCCGGCTGGACCGTTAAAGCGAGCCTGGAGACAGCTCCCTAGCCCTGCATGCACCAGCCAAGGTAAGCCGGTGCAGGGTGGGGGAGGCGTCCCCGAAACCTCAGCGGCTGCGCCGAATGACAAAGATGGCTAAAACCGAATGCCGGCGAGGTGGGCGTCGTGAAGGCGCTGCCCGTTCGGCTTTCGGCAAGCTGGCTTCAAAGCGGGCGTTTCCCCAACAAGAGCGCTTCAAAGCTCTGGGGAAACGCGGCTCTCAGCTGGGCGTTGGCAGGCAGCGATGGAGGGCGAGCGCGAAGGTGCAATTCTGTACAGCTGCATGCCTGTGCTGCGGAAAATGGCGGACCTGGAGGCCCGGCGTTTTTTGCCCGTCTCCGGGCCCCCATTAAATTGCCCGTCGCGGGCTTTGAAACTTGGCCTCATGTGTATGTGTCTTTGTCTCAGTTTTTTTCTTTGTTGAGATTCATCATAAGAGATTAATCTTCCTTACTACATAGGCACCATATGGGCTCACATTGTCCTGAGCAATGTAACCAAGTTAGTGCTAGAATAGAAAGTTATTCTTTGTTTTATTCCATGTAACCCTTTCCCTTATTAGTAAGTAAACTCTTTTTGAATAATCACAGCAACTGTCTCATGGTCTCTTATTCCGCACTGCTAATTATCAAGTTAATCAAATATATCCAACATACTGGCAGGCCTGTTCACAAAGGCAGGGCCCTGCTGCTACCAGGCCAGAAGGGGAGTGGGGGAGGGGAGAGTGATGAGATTCCACCCGCGAGTTTCACAGGCCCCCACCTGTAAATTCCTAAACTTCATCGGACAACTAGAAGCGTGAAATTATAGAATTGCCTCTTCTAGCAGTGGCTAGTGGTTAAGAGCAGGTGCATTCGAATTTGGAGGAACCGGGTTTGGTTCCCTGCTCTGCTGCTTGAGCTGTGGAGGCTTATCTGGGGAATCCAGATTAGCCTGTACACTCCCACACATGCCAGCTGGGTGACCTTGGGCTAGTCACAGCTTCTTGGAGCTCTCTCAGCCCCACCTACCTCACAGGGTGTTGTGAGGGGGGAAGGTCAAGGAGATTGTAAGCTCCTTTGAGTCTCCTACAGGAGAGAAAGGGGGGATATAAATCCAAACTCCTCCTCCTCCTCCTCCTCCTCCTCCTCCTCCTCTTCCTCTTCCTCTTCTTCTTCTTCTTCTTCTTCTTCTTCTTCTTCTTCTTCTTCTTCCTAGATACAAATGAGCTTATACTGGATGTCCAGATCTTAGAAAATAAGTTCTTAAGTCTGTTTTGTACCTAGTTGGTGATGTAGCAGTGGCTAGACTTTTCATGTGGGAAACACTCTGAAACTTCTGTTATCTGTCTTGTTTATCAGCTCCAATGTGCTTGAGAATGGCATGCATTATATAAATTCCTTCCAATGCTACACTTTGTGTTGTACAGGAAGTCCAGTGCAATGAAATACACTTACAAGTGCGCCGGGATTAGACTGACAATACGTCAGCACCCCTTAATCTTGCCTTCCACCTTCTCTCTCACATATAGCAGGCTGCAGTTCCAGTTATTTTTGGAAACAAAATAACTGGGTATTGTTCTAATTGCGTCTGCTTTTCCTGACAGCTACACAGGAAAAAGTGTTTCAAATAGATAAGCAGGACATCTCACAACAGCAGCTTTGGAGGCTTTATTGCATTGCCTCTTGAAACAGGAAAAAGGTTGGCTTTGGTGGATTCCACACCACACAAATTATAATGTCTTTAGGGCATTATAAAAAGTGTTTTGGGGAAGAACTTGATGCAGCTCTTCCCCAAAAGATTTCCGCCCGTTATATTCCTCTCAAACCAGGTTTTTCAAAAATCACTCAACTAGCAATCTTTTCCTCCCAACCCAGGCTGAAGACAATTCCTGCCTGCTGAGTGAACACAAGCAGGCAGGGAAGGCTTTATTTCTCCCGCTTTCTTGCTTTAATTTCAGCCACTCGCACTCACCATTTTGTGTGCTGCAGCAGATTCTCCATGGCCCTTTCCGCACGGGCCAAAAACGGCGGCCTGGGGACGGCACAAACGCCGCCCCCAGGCCGTTACGTTAAGGCGCCACAGCAGTGCCGACCTGGCTCCCCTTCCCCTCCCCTCAGGCGTGCGTCAGGCCGTCCTCAAAAGCTACCGGTTTAAAGGGTTGTTTTTTGAAAACAAGCGTGTTCCCTGCGTGATGCGAGCGACACCGCCACAGAACCATCACCAGTTTCCCGTCCCTCTTACTTACCTCATGCGTCGTCGCCCTGCTTTGTCTTCCTAAGCCCGCCCACACTGTCCTCCGACCCCTGGAGGTTGGAGGGGCAGCGTGAAGCGAATAGAACAGCAAGAGAGCGTGACTGCGAAGGAGTAAATAGAAAGGGCAGACGAGAGGCGTTAAGCTTGCATCTTGACGGCCTCCACTACGCCGGCAAATTCTTGTAGAAACAGAAGATTATAATGGAAGGGCCCATGATTCCCCATGGAGGTTTCCTCTGCTTGCAGCTCCTCTGTGAGAGATTTTGCTGAATAAAGTGGATGAATAAAGCTTGTTTTGCCTATTGATCCCATGCATGTGTCATTTTTACTTTTTTTTTTGAGGATGTCTGTAAAGCTATGGCAACATAAACATGTACACGTTGCACCTTCTCCGATCATATCACCATAGTTTTCTGATTGCAGGGGAAGTGTCCTGCCACAAAGGGTCCCTGCCTGCTTTTTTTTTTTTTTTTTTGCAGGGGAGGGTGCTGGCTTGAGTCTATCAGTAATGTGATAGACCATCTCAATTTCATGGGTCTATTGCATTATCAATTGAACATTGGAAAAATAGCCGTTTCGATCTCACCTGGAAGAGCTGTTGTGTGAGTGGGGGAAGACAGGGAAAAGGTGGAAAACCTGAAGGGAGCATAACGTATCCTAATTTCCATTGCCTGGTTTTGGAAACCACAGAGCTTCTCTGATCTGAGACAGCAGTGACTTCCCACGAGGCCAAAATGAGTGCATAATTGAGACTCCAACCTGATGGGAATGTGCACTTAATGCAAGGCAGAACAATTTGATGATGATGATGATGATGATGATGATGATGATGATGATGATGATGATGATGATGATGATGATGATGATGATGATGATGATGATGATAAGAAGCCCCCGCCACATCCCAGTCAGTGCAGGATGCTGTGCTGGCATGGCAGAGGGTGTGGGGATAGAGCCAACCTTAGTTGGCTTTCACCTGGGGTTTGGGGCAGGGAGGTGATGCCCCGGCCCTTGGTCTATTTGAGAGGAGTAAGTCCATTGAGCCCAGTGGAGGGCTTTTCTGGTGACTGGGGGCTTTGTTTGTTGGTTGTTTTTTCTCCCTCCCTGGGCTGCCAGAAAGCCATCTGTGTAAGGCTGAACACACTCACACAAAGTCGACTTTAGAACAGAAACGAACTTTATTGAATTGTGTCGCCCTGACTACAGGGTGCTGGAACTGAGGGTTCTTGCCCTCCGTCCCAGTATATATGGAGTATTTGAATGGGTGGTCGTAGCTGCGATTGGTCCTTTTTCCTTTTTCCCTTTTTTGAGAATCGGTGGGAACTGATGGATTCTGGGAAACTTAGTCCTGGCAATCTGGAGGTGGCAGGGTGGCGCAACAGCACTGCTGCCCCTGGCCCCCCAGGGTTCTGGACTTGGCTGGGACATTTATTCTACTTCCCTGGAGAAAATGATTGCAAGGGAACGGGAGGGAGGGGAGGGAGTGGGCCTGCATGGCATTACACCCTGCTAAGATCCCTCCCTTCCCTAAATTCCACTCTCCTAGGCTCCACCCTCAAACTGCAGGTATTTTCTGTACCTGGAACTGTCCTGTCATATGCAATATTGATATCCTGACTGGGGTCCATTGCAGTTATTGTAGTTAGAAGAGTTATGACTGGCTTCAGACGTAGAGCCCCATCCAAAGAAGATGGGGGGCAAATTCACTGCCACGCCAGTGAATTCGCCCTCCTTGGGGCACTTACTCCAGCAGAGGAGTGATCCCACTCATTATGTGAAATCAGCTCACATAAAATGGCTCCCAGAGCTAGCTGTTACTTGCACATTTGTATACATATTTGCATAGTATTTGCATATGTGTGAGAGGGAATTGATAGCAGGCGCCATCTTGAGCTAACATTAATATTAATTTTATAAGCTGCATTTTAATGGGAGTAGGGTTTATTTTTATTAGAGCCATCTTAATTCATATTTATTGTATTTTAAATTGATTGTGCTCTATCATGTACTGGCCACACCATACCTGAGACCCTCCGGTGTTCATGTGTACAGTTTACAAAGAATAAAGCTGTAATAATAATAATAATAATAATAATAATAATAATAATAATAATAATAATAATAATAATAATAATAATAATAATAATAATAATAATAATAATCTGACCTATTTCCTAATCTATATTTTGTAATTTTCAGATGCTGGGGAAAACAGAAATTCTGTAAGTATGTGGGTTTTTTCATCATGCAATATGGGGAGAGGAGGGAAGGCAGCACGGTTTAGCTCGATCTTGTCAGATTTTAGACGTTAAGCAGGGTCAGTACTTGGTTGGGAGACCGCCAAGGAAGGCTCTGCAGAGAAAGGCAATGGCAAACCATTTCTGCTTCTCATGCTGAAAATCCTTGGTGGCATCACCATAAGTTGGCTGCAACTTGACAGCACTTTGTACATACGCATTATGAGGAGATGACCTGAAGGTTGTAATATTTTGGTAGGCAAAGCAGAAAACAAGATTCCTCATTAATAAATGTTTGCAGGTTGCATTGTGATAGCTATTCTTGCAGTGTGCATCTGTCAATTAAATTTCAACTCTCATAAGCTTACACCCTGGAAAAATTCGCTGTTCTTTTGTTGTGACTGAATTCCAATCTTGTTTACAACTACAGATCTAAACAGCTGTTAGCTGTTAACCCAGCTATCCACCTGAGGCTATTTTTCTATGGTAAGGAGTGGTCCGCGGCTTGACCGGACCTGCCCATTTGCGGGGGCTGGGTCCTGATTGGCTCCACGTTCTCACAGAGCCAAGAAGCTCGCGTCATATGCAGGCGCTGGCTGGCTACTTAAAGGGCTTGGGCCAGCAGGGTCCCACCTCGGCCCACAAGGAGCGGTCTGCAGCTTGACCGGGCCCTCCCATTTGTGGGCGGGTGGGCTCCAGCACAAGCTGCACTGTCTCCAGAGGAAGGGCGGTCGAGCGGCCTCAGGACCTGGCCTGCGCCTGTTTAGATTTCTTTGGGTTTTCTCTTTGCCTTCCCCTTCCCACACCACAGCAGCCCCCCCCCTCTTTGGGTCACCATTTCAAAAGCATCAGAAGAACTTTCTTTTTTTAAAAAAAAAATTCACGCTGAAGGTCTACCACTGCAACCAATGAAATTGACCAGAAATTGACACAGTCTGGCAGACTAATGCTAGACCAAGGACAGTAGGGGGGTGGAAAGACACCAGGCAACCTCCCCAAATAGATGTTACACAGAAATAATGAGGAAACAGTGGGCAGGCAAAATAGCAGATTGGCTTGGCTAGATACACTTTGCAGGGAGACAATTCCTGCACAAACAAAAAAAAACACAGGAAAAACCCACTGTGAAGCAAACGGCTGCGGGGTAATTAGCACATGCATAAATAGCCTTAGACCAAATAGTGGCATGCTTACTGATGGCATACTTAGGTTCTAACTGGAGGTGCTGCAAATTTTACACTGAATGTGTTCTGCAGTCAAATTTATGTTAGACTGTGACAGTCTGGCCCCTTCCGCACATGCAGGATAAGGCACTTTCAATCCACTTTCACAGTTCCTTGAAAGTGAATTTTGCTAGTACACACAGCAAAATCCAGCTGCAAAGTGCTTTGAAAGTGGATTGAAAGTGCATTATTCTGCATGTGCGGAAGGGGCCTCAGACGTAGACCTAGCCCAAATACATTATTTAATTTGGCACCAAAGGACTTGAATGCCTGCCAAGGTATATATCAGGGGTTTTTCCAAATTGTGGATGCATGAAAATGGTGCTGATCAAAACAGGTCAGAAGATTCAATATCGCTAAGAACTACTTATACAGTCATGGAACGCTTGCATTTTTTTAACATGTATTACGTACAGGATAGATTTGTGTGTCCTGTGTCTTAACTGTCTAAAACGACTGCCTGCCTAGCCAAGTGGCCATGCAACAAGGATAAAGGGTAGCAAGGGTATCAAGGATGTAGGTAAGGGGGGGGGGGGTTCTCGGGTTCAAACCCCACCATTACATGTCTGAAGCTCTGCCCTCTGTTTGCAGGGGTTTTGTATTTTGAGATAGTTTTTGGTTTTTGACCTGCAGGGGGCGCAGTTTTTAGGCTAGCAGCACCAAAATTTCAGGGATGTTTTGGGGGACTCTCCCAATGATACTGCCCAGGTTTGGTGAGGTTTGACTCAGGGAGTCCAAAGTTATGGACTCCCAAAGCGGGTGCCCCCACCCCCCATTGTTTCCAATGGAAGCTAATAGAAGATGGGGCTACACCTTTGAGGGTCCATAACTTTGGACACCCTGAACCAAACTTCACCAAACCTGGCTGGAACCATCAGGAGAGTCCCTTACTGATACCAACCAGATTTTGTAAAGTTTGCTTCAGGGGATCCAAAGTTATGGACTCCCAAAGGGGGTTCCCCATCCCCCATTATTTCCAATGCAAGCTAATAGAAGATGGGGCTGCACCTTTGGGGGGCTACACCTTTGGACCCCCCCTGAACCAAACTTCACCAAACCTGGGAAGTATCATCAGGAAAGTCTCCTAAAGATACTCTGAAAGTTTGATGCTTCTAGCTTAACAATTGCACCCCTGACAGCAGGCACCCGCAAATTATCCCAGATTCTCCTTCTAAATCCACCCCCAGTTTAAACATTGAAAGTGATGCTGTTTCAGGGTGAGGGAGAATCCACCCCAAAACAACATCACTTCCAATGTTGTTTTAACTGGGGACCACAGATTCTCCCTTTAAGGTGGATTTAAAAGGAGAATTTGGGCTCTCTAATTTAAACACCATTGCGTGCAGATGGTGAGACCCTTCTCCGGAGTATCACTAACAAACAGGCTTGGAAATGGATTGGGCTTAATCCAATTTATTAATTATTAACAGTAACTATTTACATAGAAGCTTGGGCAACAAGCGGTCGTAACATCAAGCATTCCCCAATCCGTATTGGGGCCACCTGCAGGAAGCTGGGAGCCCCAGGGGCGAACCCCCGGCTTCAACCCTTCCTGCTGCTGGGGAAGCGGGCACCGGCGAAGCCAACCGGCTTGCCTACCGGGTTCATTATTGTTATTTGAAATCCATGTAATTTCCCTTTGACAATAATCCAACGACCATTCTGATCTCTAGTTAATTCTTCTAACTGAAAATCCATGTTCTCTGCATTAAAATGGCGACACCATTTCTTTTTGCATTGCATCTAGATTCACCTATAATTTTCCACCCTGGCACTTTTATTAAATCTCTCTTATCTGTCTTCTTTTTGTGAGACTCTTGAAGGCAGATAATTTCTGGACGTATTTGTTTGATAAACCTGGCAAGTTTATATCTTTTCGAGTCAGAAGTTAGACCATTTATATTAATTGAGGCTATTTTTATCTTATTGCCAGCCATAAGATTTTTTGTAGTCTTGCTTTGTCAGAACTCTGCTGTTTGTGTAATTTCAGTTTCTTATTTCCCCTTGAATCCCCCTCCTTCCCTCCAACTGGTCTTGTGGAGGCAAACTCCTCCCTCCATGTTGGAGTATTTCTGTTGGCCCTTGCGCACCCCGATCGCTCCCGGCATTCAAATACATCATAATTTTATGTAATACATTTCCAGCCATATAAAAAAATTTTCTCTAGCTGTTTAATCACTAATTCTGACCCCTTATGTCAGTTGTTATTGTTTTCCTCATATGTGTGTGTGTGTGTGTGTGTGTGTGTGTGTGTAAAACAGTCTATGTTGTTCTTCTTACCGAGTCTTCTGGTCATCCAGCCAATATCTATGTTTAGTCTAAACCACAGCTGGTGTTATTGTACCAATTAATTTGTTAGAGAACATAACAAACCAAGGTGGTTTCCGCACGAATGCGGAAACGGCCGGGTCGGCGTTCTTGACGCCAACCTGACGACGCTAGGACCATCTGCGCAGATGGTCACAGAAAGAACAGCAGCGAGGCCGGGCGCCCGGCTGAGCGGCATACTGGCTGGATCTGGTTGCCTCGGTGATGTCCCTTATCGCTCGCCGCACGCCTGGGCTTCGACAATACTTCCCTGGCTCCTGCGACCTTTCGCTCCAGCGGCGAGGGTGGGGGCGAAATCCCCAGGCTCCTCGGGCGACAGTGCCGAAGGCCCAGGGACAAAACAGGTGTGCACCGGGGTGAGGAGGTGATCACCGAAGTCCGCTGCCGCTCGCCTTTCAGCGGCGCAAAGCCCGAGGTATAAGGCGATTTCCCCAAACAAGAGGCGCTTCCCAACGGCTCTGGGGAAACATTCGGGCGGCCGACCGCGGCAGCGCTTAGGTGGCAGCGCCAGGCTGACTGACCTGTGATGCAGCTAAGCATCCTGTGCTTAATGGCCGGCCCGGAGATTCTTCGGCGTTTTTTGCCGTCCGCCGGGCGCCAGGTTAAATGCCCGCAGTGGAAACGGCCCTAGTTAGTTTATTAGACATGACTGTTAATATAGTTTTTAAGTTGTTAATAATAGAGTGAAAAAGTTAATGGAGACATATATAGCTTTTAAACTAGGAAGAAGTCTTTAACTGGCTATCTGCTTTCTTCTATCTTCTTTTCATTCTTCATTCTTCTTGCCCTTGGTTAATGTTGTCTGTGTAATTGCTCCAGCCTCCATGGAAGTACTCTGCTTCTGAGTTACTTGTATCGGAGTCTGCATTTCTACCTTCTGTAGAAGTATGTTTTGCTTGTTCCAGTCTTTTGGGCACTTTAATTCTCTTTTCTTCTTTTGAGATGCTTTGATTTTTTTCAACTTCCCCTTTTACTTTTTTTTTTTTTCCCCAGAACTGACTTCTCAGGCCAGTCTGCTTTTTTTGTTTATTGGGGGGGTTCTTGAGAATCCTGTATCTCATCTTATCTATAATAACTTTCTTTAGCTTTTCCTCGGGATCTGATCGTAATTTTGATCCCTCATCATTTCCTAAAAGTTTTCTTGCCCAAAAAAGTAATACTTGAAATTCATTGTTGCTGTCTTTAAAAAGACCTTCATTATCTTCTTTATTTGTTTTCGGAAGACTGCCAAGTCCCGTTTAGTGACCGGCTTGTTGTTCTGTGTCATGATCTTTCTTTCTGTTTAATCGGCTTTTTAATGAGTTATAAATCACTCACCGGCTCTCTCCTGGCTTGGATAGATGCCCAGTGTCTACTTTTATCGGGGTTGCAAAGATTTTCCTTTGATCCGGCTATATTTTCATTCTTTGCAGGAATTTTCTTTTTCTTTTGCCGGGAGGATCTCGGCTTATGACTTACTCTGAGTCACATATGCGCAAAAGCCACTGGAGCAAGTATCTGGCCATACGGCCTTGTCCAAAAGGGATTAAGTGGCTCAGGGGGGGAACACATCTTTCTTGCCTTCATCATTAACTGCCTGCTTCTAGAAAGCATTACGAATCAATCGAGTTCTTCCTTCCGCATTACATGCCAAGTAGGGCCATAATGCGTTTTTTTTTTTTTTTTCAAACCACTTTCACAACTGTTTGCAAGTGGATTTTGCTATTCCGCACAGCTTCAAAGAGCACTGAAAGCAGTTTGAAAGGGCATTATTCTGCATGTACGGAATGAGCCCCAGTTTCAATTTCCCCCCCCCCCTTTTAACATTTAGGTATAAAAAGAGGAGATACATATTGTAAGAAGACACAAGAGAGGAATCCAGAGTGAAAATAGTTTTTCTGAATGGCAAGCAGCACTCCTTCAATCCCATATCTTGTCTGGGGAAAGAGACTGTGCTGAAGCTGTAACAGGGTTTGGACCCTGCATCTTGTGCTGTTTATTATATTTTGGCCACTCGGGACTCATATTCTCTAAACTTTGGGTCACGCTTCGCGCGGGCAATCGGAATGGCAACTTTCCGGCGGTAAAGCGCCGAACTCTCCAGGCTGCCATTCTCAGAAGCGCAGCTGCATCGCGTAATACGCCAGGCGAGCCTAACGACCGACTGCCAGTCATGAAGCCAGCGTTTCCCCAGAGTGCTTGGAAGCGCTCTTGTTGGGGAAACGCCACCTTGAAGCCGCTGCGGCGAAATTTAACGAGCAGCGGCTTTTACGCGCCTCCCACCTGGCACTTACCTTGTCCCGGACGGCAGGCGCCAGGGGCCAGAGTGTCCCCAGACTTCGGCGGCAGCGCGGAGGCCGGGGACATCCAGATTGGCTGGTAGCCCGGCACTCCAGCGGCGCCAGCTGCCACGGCCTGTTTCCAGGACCATCCATGCGGACAGTCCCAGCGTCATCGGGTCGGCGTCGTCAACGCCGACCTGGCCGCTTCCGCCTTCGTGCAGAAACGGCCTTTCATTTTTGTTATTAAATTTCTAAGGATATTATAACCAGAGGTATAGCCCCTCCTTGTTTGTTTGTTTTTTGCACTTCCCTGATGCTTCATTTATAATAGTGGGCTTTGGGGGGTTTGTTTTGTTTTGTATGCAGCACTTCCAACGGTGGAATGAATATTTTGTAGGTTCTCAATCTTCTAAGCGAAAACCCAAAGGAAGGCAAACACACACTGATCTGCTTTGCTTTCTCTGTGCAAGCAGGGAGAACGTTGTACTTTACTCACTTTTGCAAACCGTGGGGATTATGTGATCATGCAGTGAGTTTGGGATGAGGGAAATGGGTGCACAACCGAAATCCTGGCCCAAAGGAAATGTAGTGCATAAACGGCCCTTGTGAGATATGTTTTGCTGAGAGTTCTAAGATCACTGGGACTGTTTCCATTACATTTCACATGTAAGAATTGTTATGCACCTTCCTCTTTTCCCCTCTTTTTCCTTTCAACCTTTGTGCTACAGTGACTCTACAGTGGTTGTCAGGGTACAGTCATATCAGCTACCTTGGTTGTTTTTTTTCATTTTAACCTTTAATGGCATATCAATTATTTCCATTTAAAAGAGAAAACTTTTAAAACATTTAAATACGGGTGTTTAAAATGCTTTCCAAGAATTTAGCCACTGCCGAGGTGATCGATGGATTACAGTCACTTAGCAGAAAGCGAGTGGCCTGGAACTTGGAGTGCTCATGTCTTGGAAGCAGCAGAGGGTGAATTAAAATCATGCGCAGGTTACTGTGAAGACAGCATTCCAGAAGAATATGAGTTATGGTTTCTATAGATCCACATCCGCAACGGCATAGTCTCTGATGTTGGGGATCTGGAGGTATCTCCCTGAGGTTTCCGCTGATGGGAAAATATTGAGGCGATAGCACGAATGCACGGCGTTGGTTAATGGATAACAGAGATGAGAGATATTTAGGTCTTGCTCTGTAACTTGGTTGTATTCCGAGGGAGCGGGGAGAGCATACAGCCGCCTTTGTTGGATAGAAACGATGATGTTCCAGATCCCTCAGTCTTTATGGATCTGATTGAAAATATGCAGTTCACTATCAGTCCCAACATTGTCCAAATCAAATCCTATGGTTCTGATTTTGTTCTCAATGACTTTGAACCAGTAGAATTGAAAGTTGTCTTTAAAAAGGTTTGAGTTTATATCACCTGCAAGTGATCTAAAATGTATTTTGAGCCAATACTTTATGGTGGCAATCCAAGCTTCTGTTTCCACATATGAGAGGCCAACTTCGAGACATAAAGTTGGTTGTTGACTCCTCCCTTTTTATGTTCTATTCTTCACATTTGGCTATAGCACTATGATAGTTAAGATCCAAAATACATAAGTTACAATAGATGGTTTAGTGGTAATAGAAATACTTGCTGGTGCTACAAGTATGATGATTTCACTTCCAGGGAAAACCCAGAAGTGATAAGGCCCAGCCGCGACTGGCAGCCTACAAATCATGGAAATGCTATGGTTTTACCACAGAGTTTCCACAAATTCCTAGAACTACTGCCATTGCCTCCTGATTTTCCTGGAAGTGATGCTATCACTCTCACAATGCTGCGGCTCTATTATGTCCCCAACCCTCCCTCCAGTTGATCGGCCCAGCAACCCTAGCTTGGACGGTGTTCTTTCCTAAAGGATCAGAGAAAGCAGAGAAAGAGCATGATGGAGAAAGGGAAAATCTGGATCAAGATGATTACAGCATGTTGTCTTTTTGTTGAAACTCCAAGAAGCACTCCAGTTTGGAGGCACAGGTGATAAAAACTTCCATGTGGAAGCAGCTGCGGTGAACATTATGGCTGAAGGGGACTATGAACCCAAAGCTCACTGGCAGGGACGTAGGTATAGATTTTTATGGGGGGTTCAGGGGTGGGGCCACACCCCACCCACCACTAGGGCGTGGCCACGCCTCCCCACTAGCACTTATAAAAGCAGCTCTCTGAGGCCAGGGACAGCAGACTCCCCTGCCCTCCCCTGCCCCCAACCAGCTGGGCTCCCAGCTGGCAGCCAGCAGTTCCTTCTGCCCTCCCCTCTGGGCAGAGGCATAGAGGGAAAATGGAGCCTGGTGCAAAAATCTGAGTTTTGCGTCCCCCCCGCCCCCCCGGGCAACCACTGTGATGCTGGAATCCACCCCCAAACAGCATCACTTTCAGTGGTGTTTAAACTAGAGAGCCCAAATTCTCCTTTTAAATCCACCTTAAAGGGAGAATCTGGGGTCCCCAGTTAAACAACATTGAAAGTGATGCTGTTTTGGGGTGGATTATTCCCCACCCTGGAACAGCATCACTTTCAATGTGGCGTAGCGTTTAAGAGCAGGTGCATTCTAATCTGGCGGAATAGGGTTGACTCCCTGCTCTGCCGCTTGAGTTGTGGAGGCTTATCTGGGGAATTCAGATTAGCCTGCGCACTCCCACACAGGCCAGCTGGGTGACCTTGGGCTAGTCACAGCTTTTCGGAGCTCTCTCAGCCCCACCCACCTCACGGGGTGTTTGTTGTGAGGGGGGAAGGCAAGGAGATTGTAAGCTCCTTTGAGTCTCCTACAGGAGAGAAAGGGGAGGATATAAATCCAAACTCTTCTTCTTCTCCTAAACTGAGGACCTCAGATTCTCCCTTTAAATCCATGCCAAATGGGGTGGATTTAAGAGGAGACTGGGGAAATTTGGGGGGTGCCTGATGTCAGGGTGCAATTGTTAAGCTAGAAGCACCAAACTTTCAGGGTATCTTTAGGAGACTCTCCTAATGATACCACCCATATTTGGTGAAGTTTGGTTCAGGTGGTCCAAAGTTATGGAACCTCAAAGATGTAGCCCCCATCTCCTATTAGCTCCCTTTGGAAACAATAAGGGATGAGGGCATCCCATTTAGGAGTCCATAGCTTTGGACACCCTGGACCAAACTTCACAAAACCTGGGCAGTATCATCAGAAGAGCCCCCCAAACAATCCCTGAAAGTTTGGTGGTGCTAGCCTAAACAATGCGTCCCCTGCAGGCCAAAAACCAAAAAAAACCCTTAAAATGTTTCTAAAACCCACAAACAGGTGGGCGGAGCTTCGGACATGAATGGGGGGGTTTGAACCCGAGAACACCCCCCCTACCTACGTCCTTGCTCACTGATCAAAGTGTTAATTAGAAAATACATGTAAAGCTTCACTCTGACCCTTCCAAACTTACTTGGGGGTTTCCTCCATGGGCCATAGTAGTTTCCCAGGATATTATGGCAGCATCATTAAAGTGAAAAGGAAGTCTCAGCAAAAATGTTAAGGCCCACAAAATGCTCTCTGATTTTTTCTGAACCTTCCAGCTTGATTTTAACCAACATTCTGGCTGCCCCAGGACATGCTGGGTGCTGCTGTATATCCAGATCTTATTGTTTAAACAAACATATAAATAATGTAAGTACTTTAAAGGGAGCCAGAGTAGATTTTCAGAAAGTTAGTCCTGGCTAGGCAAGGCCAAAAATATTCTATTCTATTCTTAATACTGTCTAATGTGTTGAACATGGGCAGGCCAATCCACCGCCCAAGATGGCTGGGACAGCACCATCTTGCCACCTCCAGATGATTTTCTGACAATGCAGGAAAGCAGAAGAATTTTTTTAAAAACTCTTGCCACTGAAAAGTCCTCCAAAGGGCGAAATGATCTTACACCATCCAAAAGGGTGGTGCAAGTCCAAGGCCTGGACCATGGTATAACTTCCTACAAAGCCAAAGTGGAAGCTAACCAACATTGGTTCCACACTAGGAACACCCTGGTCCACCCACCCCCTCACCAGCGTCCAATCAGATGCCCGAACAGGCACCTTTACCCCTCCACCATTGGGGATGATGCCCCTTGCATGGGCAGAAAGGGCAAATGCATTGATGCAGCCCCACACTGGCTCCACAATTAGATCCAGCTCCCCTCCCCCGACAGGATTGGGCTGTAAGCTATTTTGATGTACTAGGCAAGGTTCTTAAAACCTTCCTAATGTGACAATGATGATTCAGCGGTGAGCTGAGCAGTGTAAAAGGAACAGCAACAAAACAGCTGGTTTATTTACTGCTGGAGAAGGGGCATTAGCAAATTTTTAAAAAGTATTTTGGAAGTTCTACCATACCATACCCCACCCCACCATACACACACTTTAAATTCAAGCAGTGTTCAAATGATACCTTACATACTCGCATATAAGTCTACCTTTTCATCACATTTTTTGTGCTGAAAAAGCCCCCCCCTCAACTTATACGCGAGTGAGGGTCCCACTTCATTCTTGTGTGGTGTTCCCCCTCTCCCGTCTTTGCTCTCTCCTGCCTTCTTCTCTGCCTTCCCCCTTTCAGCCGCTTTCTCAGCCTCCTCTGCTTTGCTCTCCTCTGCCTTCTTCTCTGCCTCCCCCCTTTCAGCCGCTTTCTCAGCCTCCTTCTCTGCTTCGCTCTCCTCTGCCTTCTTCTCTGCCTTCCCCCTTTCAGCCACTTTCTCAGCCTCCTTCTCTACTTCGCTCTACTTCTTCTCTGCCACCCCCTTTCAGCCGCTTTCTCATCCTCCTTCTCTGCTTCGCTCTCCTCTGCCTTCTTCTCTGCCTCCCCCTTTCAGCTGCTTTCTCAGCCTCCTTCTCTGCTTCACTCTACTTCTTCTCTGCCACCCCCTTTCAGCTGCTTTCTCAGCCTCCTTCTCTGCTTCGCTCTCCTCTGCCTTCTTCTCTGCCTTCCCCCTTTCAGCCACTTTCTCTGCCTCTGCCTTCTTCTCAGCAGCAGCCGGCCCCTGGCTCTCGGCGGGTGACAGCCAGTCGACCTGGGTGAGCTGGACAAGCTGCGGAATGGAGAGGTCAGTGGCAGAGACCTTGGGATTGGTGAGATGGGGGGTCAGTGGCAGAGACCCCCAAATAGCGCCCGACTGTATCTATTTTTTTTAATTTACCAGTAGTTGCTGCATTTCCCATCCTTGACTTATACTCGAGTCAATAAGTTTTCCCAGGTTTTTGTGGTAAAATTAGGTGCCTCAACTTATATTCAGGTCAACTTATACGTGAGTATATACGGTACTTTAAATAAATGCAATAATTGATGAGGTTTTACAGTTACAAGAAGAAAATTACGTAGAAAGCAACAGCCTTAATGGCTGTGATTATAGGGTTGCCAGTTCCACATTAGGACATTCCTGGAGATTTGGAGGTGAATCCTGATGAGGACAGGGTTTGAGGAGGAAAGGTACCTCAGTAGGGTAAAATGACATAGCATCCACCCTACAAATGAGCCATTTTCTCCAAGAGGATCTCAGTTGTTAATTCCTGGAGATCTCCTTGACAACCCTAACTGTGAAAAGAGAATAATAATCACCAAATACAAGGAGACCATATTTAATCACCAAATAATCACCAAATACAAGGAGACCATATTTAGCCACAAAAGATGGTTGATTGCATTCCTCAAAAAGTTGGTCAGATTTTTTTCGAGGTACCTGCCGAGTTTTTGGAGACCAAAGGTGGAACATGATGTCAGCGTCTTTATAAACACTGGCTTTATTTTATAATCACTACCATAAGACTCTGTTATCATTTTAATCAAAAATAACTGGATTGTTTTAAAACCAATCTAGGCAGTGGTGGGATCCAAAAAATTTAATAACAGGTTCCGAGGGTGGTGGGATTCAAACAGTGGCGCCGCCGCACACACGCGCCTCCAGTCCCTATTGGGCAGGGAGGTTGCTTTAGCAACCCCTTCTCGGCACTCAGAAAAAATTAGTAACCACTTCTAGAGAAGTGGTGAGAACTGGTTGGATCCCACCTCTGAATCTAGGTCAGATTCTGGAGGGGATAGGTAGATTTCTTAATAAAAAGCACAGAGTGTGACCGAAACAAAATGAAAGACTTTAAAGGCTCTTTAGTTTCTGTGAGAAATGTTAAAGCACATAATTAGCTTTTCCCCCCCAGCATTCAGCGGACTTACAAGTGCTTAGCTTTGGCTGCATTGTACATTTGTTTCTTCCAAAGTCTTAAATGTTTTCTTTGGCACATCCTGCTCTGAAATAAATCAGGATCGTAAGTTTGTTTAATTTTAGACACGTACACACAGAAGAAGCTGAAGGGCCGCTTCAAGTTTACTGCGTTCCCTATAACATGCACGGTTGATAACCATACTTATTTCACTGCACAGTTTGTTATTTCGTACATTTTTATGTCATCCTTCCCTCAGGGAATTCAGAGTAGTGTCTATTGTTCTTTTCCCTTCCATTGCATCATCACAACAACACTGTAAGAAAGGTTAAACTGAGAGCGACTAGGGTACACCAGGCTTCTGTTAAATCTTTAGTATCTGCTCAGATTACATCACTAGAGTAAAGCTTAGAAGGGATCAAAATCACAAGATTTATCAACATAGTTTGCACTATAATACTCCAAGAGCACTTCCGTACATTTGGGCCGCTTCTTCATGGCCCGTTTAGACCAGTGTGGGGCCAGTAAAAACGCTGTTATGCGGGGGGGGGGAGATCACACAGCTACCTTGCAACAGTGGCAGCGTCTCCCCACACACACACATACACACAACAGCATTTTTTTTACTCACTCAACGAGTGAGTCTTTTGGAAAATGCCAGCTTCCATTCGGTGCCGAGCAGCCTGCATTGGGTGGAAGCCTGTGTTTTCCCTGTGCCGGCGCAGATCCCTTTTACCTTGTCCTCTAGCCTCATCACTCTGGAGAGACCAGGGGACATCCACGGGGGGGGGGTGTCCCCTGGCATCTCCAGTGCAATGGCGGCCAGGAGACAAGGTAAGAGAGACCTGCGCCGGCATGCCCATGCAAACACGCCCCCATGTGCATCATGCAAACGGGCCTGGGGGCACCATGCGAATGGGCCTGGGGGGTGCACCAGCGTCATCTATGCCAGTGCACCTCCACTCGGAGGCCGTGCAGAAACGGCTGCAGAATAAAGCACTTTCAATCCACTTTCAGTGCACTTTGCGGCTGGATTTTACTGTGAGAAATAGCAAAATCCACATGCAAACAATTGTGAAAGTGGATTGAAAGTGCATTATTCTGCATCTGCAAAAGCGCCCCAAGTTGAACTGGCTTCAACTAAAATAAAATGGTTTTAAATATAAACTGAGTTTAAATAGCAATTTGATTCAAACTAGATTCATAGACAAAGACGAGCGATCAACTAAGCACCCCAGGTCAGAATGTATTGGACTTTATTGAGTTATATTTAAATATATGTCACCCTGTCCCTGTAGATATCCTGCGTGTCATTCAGTGCTTTCTTCTGCAAATATTGCAGCCAGCCCTCTTGCCCCACTCTAAATACCACCTCATTAGCTTGGAAAACATTGTGGACAAATTTTGAATTGCTCAGAAAGGAACTAGGAGGGGGTTTCCTTCCTGGAATCAAACTTGGCGATCTTTATATGCAATGTAATGGCTGCCTTCAGTTTCTGAAAACATATTAAAGGAAATATCATAACAGTGAGGTAAATGCTGTGCCAAATACTAATTTGGTATTGCGTCTGATTTGCTTCAGCAGTATAACTTGATTTCATTTGCCATTCTTTCTCCAACATGTTCTCCAACCATCTTGACATAGTGGAATGCTCTTCTGCTTTACTTTGGACTTGGCCCTGGTCATAAGAACAGCCCTGCTTGCTCAGAGTAGTGGTGCACCTAATTCCAACACGCTGTTTCACAAAGTGAACAACCAATTCCCCTGATGGGCCAATAAATGGCATCGAGGCCAATACAGTGCTGGTATTCGGCAATCTGTTACTTCTAACAGACAGAGAGTGTCTTTAGTTGTTATGGCTAGTGACCATTGATAGACCTATTTTCCATTAATCGAATTCCCTCTTAAAGTCATCTATGTTCCTCACCATCACAACGTATATTTGCAGTAAATTCCACAGTTTAATTATTTGTTCAGTAAAGAAGTATTTCCTTTTGTCTTTTCTGAACCTATTGCCCATCAGCTCCTTTGGGCCTCATAGAATTTGTCAATATACCTCATACATAAGGGTAGGATTGCCAGCCTCCAGTTGATGTCTGGAGATCTCCAGGGATTACAACTGATCTCCAGGAACAGAAATGAGTTCATCTCAAGAAAATGGCTTCTTTAGTAGGATTAGAAGAAGAAGAAGAAGAAGAAGAAGAAGAAGAAGAAGAAGAAGAAGAAGAAGAAGAAGAAGAAGAAGAAGAAGAAGAAGAAGAAGAAGAAGAAGAAGAAGAAGAAGAAGAAGAAGAAGAAGAAGAAGAAGAAGAAGAAGAGGAGTTTGGATTTATATCCCCCCTTTCTCTCCTGTAGGAGACTCAAAGGAGCTTACAATCTCCTTGCCTTCCCCCCTCACAACAAACACCCTGTGAGGTAGGTGGGGCTGAGAGAGCTCCGAGAACCTGTGACTAGCCCAAGGTCACCCAGCTGGCGTGTGTGGGAGTGTACAGGCTAATCTGAATTCCCCAGATAAGCCTCCACAACTCAGGCGGCAGAGCTGGGAATCAAACCCAGTTCCTCCAGATTAGAAACATGAGCTCTTAACCTCCTACGCCACTGCTGCTTACCGTGTTTCCCCGAAAATAAGACAGTGTCTTATATTAATTTTTGCTCCCAAAGATGCGCTATGGCTTATTTTCAGGGGATGTCTTATTTTTCTGTGTTCTGTTCGTTGGACATGCTTCCAAACAAAAATTTTGCTACGTCTTACTTTTGGGGGATGCCTTATATTTCACACTTTAGCAAAACCTCTACTACGTCTTATTTTCTGGGGATGTCTTATATTCGGGGAAACAGGGTATTTGATGATGATGATGATGATGATGATGATGATGATGATGATGATGATGATGATGATGATGATGATGATGATGATGATGATGATGATGATGATGATGGTTATGGTTATGATTATGATGATTATGATGATTATGATGATTATGATGATGATGATGATGATGATGATGATGATGATGATGATGATGATGATGATTATGATTATTATGATTATTAATCATAATCATAATCATAATCATAATCATAATCATAATCATAATCATAATCATAATCATAATCATAAAATTTGTAGGCCGCCTCATCCCCGAAGGGCTCGAGGCGGCTCCCAACATGACTGTTCCCAAAAGCCAATAATACAACATAAAATTAAGCCATTAAAACTCAGCAGCAATTTATAAATAAATTAAAACAACCAGATTATGTAAACACATATATACACACAGGCGGCCGATCTAAGGCCAAGGAAAGAAAAGAAGAAGAAGGAAGGAAGGGGAGGAGATAGGCAGGGCCCAAGGTGGAATTAGGGCCCAACCAGATGGTCCAGGCTGGCAGTTGTGATTTAATGATTTAATGGGGGGCAGTGGAACCGCGGCCGGCCCCTCCAAATCCACCCTCGTCTGACACCTTTGTCAATTGGAAACCATCTGTTTCTCATATGATGTCCTAACAATAGCCTCTTGTCCAGAGTACAGGATTGACCTCAAAACGATCAGATTTTGTGGCACACCCATTTCCATTAAAACCAACCATAACTGTGCTGCAATTGTGAAATATCAGCTGATTTTCTTCTGAAATTTTCTCACATGCTCCATTCCAACCTACATTTGCAATATGATCTCCAGTGCATCTTGCTTTTCTGAATCCAGCTTGAACATCTGGCATTTCTCATTCCATATGTGGACAACTTAGTCTTTGTTGTAAGATTTTTGGCATCGCTTTACTCAAATGAGAAATTAATGTGATGGTATGGTTGCTGCTGCTGCTGCTGCTGCTGCACACTTTGATGTCTCCTTCAGAATTGGAATGTAGATTTAGTGTTTCCAGTCTGCAGACCATCATTTTGTTTTCCATATTTATTGGCATATTCTTATTAAGATTTTGATAGACTGTTTATGTGACTTAGAATAGTACTATTGAAATCCCAATGATTCCTCGAGATTTGTTTCTCCCAACTGCTCTCAGTTTAGCTTTCACTTCACGTTCTAAAAGGGAAGGAGGCTCTTCTTCAAAGATTTTTCTGTGACTAAATCTGTCATCCTTTCATCTCTCCTGTAAAGTTCTTCAGTGTATTGTTCCCCTCTTTTCTTTATTTTATCCAGTTAAAGTATTTCCATGCTGATCTTTCATTATGTGAAATACCCAAACAGCCCCATTAAGTAAGCAGGATTAAGCCACACTTCCATGTGGCATCGGTCTGCAGCCATGAACAGCCATGAACAGGCTAGAAGCCTGGTGGAAGCTGACAAAAGTTGGCTCCACCCCCAGGAATGTCCCCAGCTTGCTCCATCCCTGTCCTGGAAGGCTCCTGGATGCCACTACAGTGGAACCTCGGGTTTTGTTGGTAATCCGTCCGAAAAGAATTGATGAAAACCGAAACCAATGAAAACTGAGGCAAACTTTTCCATAGGAATCAATGTAAATCCAATTAATCCATTCTAGGCACTCCAAGAAACATACCAGAAACACATTTTGGGTGAATAAACATAGTGTTTAATGCTGAAAACAATAACAAACAATAACACTAGGACCAGCTTCCGAGCCAGTGGACCAACGTCGCACCAGAAAGCTGTCCAAAGAGGTCTGTTTCTGATGACTCTTTAAGATTTGTCTGAAATGGGGCAAGACATTGTTATTAAACAAGTTGCAGACACGGCCTGCAACAGCTTTGCCTGGGTGATTTTTCTCCACTTTAAATTTCCCTTTGATTTCTTGGATCTTGTGGGACAGATCTGCTGTTCTTTCTTTTTTGTTACTGTCTTCTGTTTCTTTACCTCAGTTATTATAAAAGTTCTCTTTTTCTTTACATGTGAATCTCTGGAACACTGTATTTAGACTTCTGATTCTATTTCTGTCACCTTTTGCTTTTGCTTCTTGTCTATGTTTAGCAATTTTAAGAGTTTCATCAGCATCCATCAAGGTTTTTCTTTTCTTTTGGCTATAGGAATAGTCTTTGGTATTTTTCCTCAATAATATCTCTGATTTCAACCCATTGTTCTTCTAGTTGAAGTTCACTTGAATGTAATAATGTAAATCTGCTCTTTACATGGTTTTTAAACTCTATCGGGAATGTTGTTTAGATTCGTTTTGGCACTATAAATATTTTGCAGGGATAAATATACCAAATTACTTCTTATGATGTTTGATCTCATTGCTTGCAGAGAATAGAAGGTTCTCCTGATGGGACATAGAGAAGTAGACAAGAAAAGATTAGCAGAAACAAGATGGAGGATGCTCGACCAGTTCAAAATACACAGCGGCATTTAGATGCTTCCAGAAGACACGTTTTGCTTGAGCTGTTGGTAACCCCTGTGGGGTGAACATGACATCTATACAGTATTACTGCTGTCCTGCCACTTCCACTAGTTAAATAGTGATATGCCTCCAATTATATGGTCTACATTTTATTCAGTGTCATTCTAATCAGTAAATGTATGTACATGTGATGAATGTTTGCCACCTTTCCTGCTTTAAATTTCCCAGCAGTTATGGATAAAGCTGTCAAAATATGAGGCCATGTCTGGTCACTTTTTCTGTAGTCTAAGTGAAAAGCATTCTCGTCTCAGCAGTTGATTTGTGAGCAGAAATGCTGTTGGAAGCAAAACAATTGAGTTATTCCTGCTAGATTGACAGGACTACTTCATTCATGATGTTCTTCCACATAACAAAAAAAAATTGTGAAATGGCATCAACATGGTCTACAATTTGGTATCACACATTTGCACCATCTATGCTGCCTGGCTTCTTGGAGAGAGGTATAAAAATGTTGGCTCCACCCCCAATTTACTTGCCCATCTTCTCCCTCTGTTCATTTTCTTATGGTATACAATGATGATGTCTTTAAAGATAGATAGACTCTTTTAAAAGATAGAATATTTTTTTTAAGTGCTAGTGAATTATTCCAGTTAAAGCAGTTACATCCTTGTTCTGAGTATGCAGATTTGGCAGTGTCATACTAAAGCTAAAAAATATTTGGGCAGTGCAATCCAATGGGGGGAATTCCAGAAGAGCTTTAGGTGGTGCAGGAAGGAGGGAAATTGAAAACCCTTTTGCTGCCCAAACAGCCCCAGCAGGATTAAGCCACACTTCCATGTGGCATCGGTCTGCAGCCATGAACAGCCATGGACAGGCTAGAAGCCTGGTGGAAGCTGACAAAAGTTGGCTCCACCCCCAGGAATGACCCCAGCTTGCTCCATCCCTGTGCTGGAAGGCTCCTGGATGCCACTACAGTGGAACCTCGGGTTTTGTTGGTAATCCGTCCGAAAAGAATGGATGAAAACCGAAACCAATGAAAACTGAGGCAAACTTTCCCATAGGAATCAATGTAAATCCAATCAATCCATTCTAGGCACTCCAAAAAACATACCAGAAACACATTTTGGGTGAATAAACATAGTGTTTAATACTGAAAACAGGAACAAACAATCACACTAGGACCAGCTTCCGAGCCAGTGGACCAACGTCGCACCAGAAAGCTGTCCAAAGAGGTCTGTTTCTGACGCCTCTTTAAGATTTGTCTGAAATGGGGAACAGCCTGCAACAACTTTGTCTGGGTGATTTTTCTCCACAAACCCCTGCACCTTACTGCAAGTCGATGAAAACCGAGACAAATTTTTCATTCAAAAAATCGATGAAAACCGAAACCGATGAAAACCGAAGGCAATGGAAGCCGAGGTTCCACTGTACAGCTTCCAAGTGCCAGGCTGTTCTGAATCTGGGCCCCACAGAGCTGACTGGTGCCTGCCCAGAGGCATGTTTGCTGTCCCCACTGAAGGAGGAGCCCCTTACACAGGTGGGGTGGGCAAATGCATTACTGCAAGCCTGCACCACTTTGATGGCCCATTCCATCCCTCAATGTGGAGTGGGCAATTAGAAGAAGAAGAAGAAGAAGAGTTTGGATTTATATCCCCCCTTTCTCTCCTGCAGGAGACTCAAAGAGGCTTACAATCTCCTTGCCCTTCCCCCCTCACAACAAACACCCTGTGAGGTGGGTGGGGCTGAGAGAGCTCCGAGAAGCTGTGACTAGCCCAAGGTCACCCAGCTGGCGTGTGTGGGAGTGTACAGGCTAATCTGAATTCCCCAGATAAGCCTCCACAGCTCAGGCGGCAGAGCTGGGAATCAAACCCGGTTCCTCCAGATTAGATACATGAGCTCTTAACCTCCTACGCCACTGCTGCTCCTACGCCACTGCTGTTTTCTACTATAAAACTATAAAACTTTGAGTAGCTTTGCGAAGTTTATGACTTTGACAAAATGCGGTTTCAGTACAGTCATGAGCATTCTTGGTTCTTTGTCAAACAACTTCTTACATCTGAAATGTTTCATGGATTGTTGAACTTGGTTGTCTTCCCATGTAAAACCGAGGTAACTGATACACAACATCCTTGGCAGCATAAAGGGGTTTTATCAGATCCTGTATTCACATTGGCATATATAATCCACATTTTTCTGCTTTTTACCCTTCTCATCAAGAATATCAAACGGAATATTTGAATTTTTAAGAACATAAATCAGCCCAGATTGTGGGGACAATTCACAGCCTAGATATTATCACCCTGGTTCAAATATCTATTGAAATATTTTAATTCAGTTTTTCTCTTTTTAATGGATGCCATAAAAAGGCTAAGAAGGAAAGATGATACAACATATAAAATGTAGCATCTAATACAGTGGTGGTGAATCTTATTGAGATCGAGTGCCCAAATTGCAACCCCAAACCCACCTATTTATCGCAAAGTGCCAACATGGCAATTTAACCTGAATACTGAGGTTTTAGTTTAGAAAAAACAGTTGGCTCAGAGGCATGTGTTACTCAGGAGTAAGCTTGGTGGTAGTCAGTGGCTTTGCTTTGAAGCAACCATGCAACTCTTCCAACGGGTGGATAACGACCCCTGGAGCGTTTACTCAGAAGCAAGCCCCATTTCCAGCAACCAAGCTTCCTCCCAGGTAAAGGATCATGCTTTAGTTCTTCCCATGAAAATCAGTGGGGTTCAACAGCACTTAACCGGGTTACCTACACTGCTTCCCCAAAACTAGGTCTTAGGTTTAATGCTAGGCAGCCCAGGCCAGCCTAGATATGGGGGGGCACTCTGTTTGCGCGTGCCCACAGAGCGCTCTGAGTGCCACCTCTGGCACCCATGCCATAGGTTCGCCACCACTGATCTAATATGTACTGAATGGATTCAATAGTTGGATTATGGTCCTGAGTCAAGAAGTATTAATTTTATTGGTGTATTTAGCCCCCAAACCATCAAGGTATATTTTAAAAACCCAGAAAATTAACAGACACAAAATATGACTTAAACGCAATATACCTCACATTAAAATGTATTTATAAACTGAACCAATATTATGTGAAATATCACCTCTGCTTACATAACAATGTACCAAACTATTGGATTGATAGTCATTTTGAAGCAAAGTTTGCTGTTACTCACACAAAAGGTAAGCTGTTCCAATTCACACTAACAAAGTATTTGTGTTTTTAATTTATTTACTCCCCCTTCCCATGATTGCTGTACTTTGTAAAAAGTTAATTTTTTAAAACTAAAAGTTGGCAGCCTCTGAGCAACAAATCTCTCTTGGAAAATGTACATAGGAAAAGCACAAGTATGCAACCTTAACCAAATGCTATGACTCTGAATTTGATGAAGTATTTTACTAAAAAAAACATGGAAAACAATTCTCATTGGATTATCTTCTTTTGTACTTATAAAATACCACATGAAGGTGAGACTGTTTATAAAGCATTGTTTTAGGCAGAAGGCTTGTGTTGGAAGCACAACCACCAGGGAGCCATGGCTAGCTGACACATATTTGATGCCAGGGTATGTATGCAAGCAATGGGAGCAATCATTCTGAAATTAAAAATGGTATGCCAGTTCCTGGAACGAAAAGTTCTACATCTTCAACACTGCAGTCCTAAGTAGAGTTATACCCTTCTAAGCCCATTGACTTCAATGGGTTTAGAAGCATGTAACCCTGTTTAGAATTCCTTTGTAAGTATCCTGCCTTTACATCCATGTAGACCAAAATATGTTACGTACATGCAAGCTCTCTCTTAATCTAGCCTACACCACAGAGTTATTATGAAAATAAAATGGAGGCTGAGGCGGGGGAAGGACTCTCTTCAACTTACTAGAGAAAGGAGTTGGATGAAATCTAATGAACGTGCATTACTTGCTGGGAATGGATGATGGATTTGTTTGGTTTTGCCACTTTGCTGTAAGGTATCGATATCTATACTACAAATCTAAATCTATGCTACAAATATCTATACTATACTACTAAATCTACAAATCATATCTATACTACAAATCTAAATAAGATTTATGCAAGAGATTCTACCAATAAATTCTGAGAATAGAGTGATAGACATTAACCTTTTGGAGGAGTAATATCCTGGTTGGGTTTAAATAGCACATTTCCTCTTCACTCAGAGTTAAAATTGCACACTGTATACCATAAAAAATTGGCCAAACTGATTCTCAGAATTATCATCGTCATCGTCGTCATCATCTTCATCTTCATCGTCGTCGTCGTCGTCGTCGTCGTCGTCGTCGTCGTCGTCGTCGTCATCACTGGAAGTAAATCCCATTATACGAACAAATACAGTGGGCTCTAGAAAACTGCTGGCAGGTTAACAGCACCCACTAAGGGGATCAACCCCTCCTGCCTTTCCTTCCTCTCTTGACCCATGTCACTAGCTCCCTCCTCATCCTCATCTTCTTCCTGGACACCTACATCAACACACAAGGGTTAATAGCAGCAACTGTGGGAGGCAACCCCTCTTGTATTTCCTCCCCCTTGGCCCTGTGTCATCATCTCCCTCCTCCTGTTCCTGGACAGCTGCTCTACTTCCTGAACACCTGTACTGCCACACAAGTTGCGACCCTCTCATGGGGAGCAGCCAACACCAGCACCTGCTGCTCCTCAGGCAGCTGCAGATGATACAGTGACTTTAATTATTCAGGAAGAAGAAGAAGAAGAAGAGGAGGAGGAGGAGGAGGAGGAGGAGTTTGGATTTATATCCCCCTTTCTCTCCTGTAGGAGACTCAAAGGGGCTTACACTCTCCTTGAGCTTCCCCCCTCACAACAAACACCCTGTGAGGTGGGTGGGGCTGAGAGAGCTCCGAGAAGCTGTGACTAGCCCAAGGTCACCCAGCTGGCGTTTGTGGGAGTGCACAAACTAATCTGAATTCCCCAGATAAGCCTCCACAGTTCAAGCAGCAGAGTGGAGAATCAAACCCGGTTCCTCCAGATTAGAATGCACCTGCTCTTAACCACTACGCCACTGCTGCTCCCTGTGAGATAGTGAGTAACCCCCACATTCCACTGTTTCATTTGTGTTGTTTTTTACCTGTTCTGTGTAAGCCACGTGTTTCGTGGCAATTGACTGGAAGTGAGTCGTGAGCAGCAATTAGTGAGTCAAGACCGCCATAGCAAACCTTTTATATAATAGGATTATGTATGTATGTATGTATGTATGTATGTATGTATGTATGTATGTATGTATGTATGTATGTATGTATGTATGTATGTATGTATGTGTGTGTGTGTGTATTTACCCTGCCTTATACAGAAATCTCTAGGCAGCTCACAATGAAATCAAAATAATAAAACATATCAATAAATACAAAATTAAAACATGACAATCTGCCCTCGTGATGAAGGAAATGAAGATGAGCAGGGTCATGGTCACAACCACACACCTTATACGACACAGGGTGGCATACCTACCTTGTGCAAAGCAATGCCCCTGGCTAGTGGTTGTATCTCCCGCCTACCTAGTATGGGCCACCCCACAGCTGGGGGGGGTGCAACCCAAGGCCATCCGTGCACCAAGACTTTCCCTGGTAGTCTTGATGACCAATCCAGCCCTCATGCAAAGAAGATCGCCTCTGTGTGACCTGCTATGGGAGTTCCCAGCAAAGGTTAGCAGCTTGAGTTAGATTAGAACATACTGTAAACATGTGTTCTCTTCATCCCACCAAGCAATTAAGAGGCTTCTGGGGAGCACCCCTAAAAACCACGGCCAGGATCTCATAATCATATAATGGAAATACTTAGCAATGATACATATCGTCTCCGTTTTCTTTCTGAGATATATAAATAAGTGGCGGCAGCACTGTTTTAAATTATCCTGATCAGGTTGCAGGTGAATTTTGTATCAGGGCAGGTGGGTAATTCTTAAACCCCTTCACATATCACACCCAGCAAAGGCTTTGAAAATCTTTGAAAGATTCCCGGTTACCCTTGCAGAACTACAATTCCCAGGGTTTCTTGGAGGAAGGAAATGCTATCTTTTTTTTTTAACCTTTATTCGGCATAAAACCAGTGCCAAGAATTTCAAATACAATAAAAAAAAGATCATTATTGCTCTACTTGCAGTACACCGAGCAAAAACATAGCAACAGCTTCAGAGATTTCAACACTAGAGCTATTTAGAAGCTTAGCCGTTTTTATTTTATCCGAAAGGAGCATAAATCCTGTTGGTAACACAGTTCTCAGATCGGTTCTGATGTTGTTGCACTTTGAACAATGGAGCAGAATATGAGAAAGTGTATCAGTTGTATCAGGACAAAATCGACAGCGACGCTCCTTTTGTGGAATCCCAGAGAAGCGACCTTGAAGATGTACTGACGGAAAAGAGTTACACCTTGCTCTAGTCATGACCCATCTGCAATTGTAATTAATAAGTTGTTGCAGGTATATAGCAGGGCTAGTTTTCTGAGGGATAATCCCAAAGAATATTGGAGAGCAAGAGCTTTGCGCTTTGCTCAGGAGAAATTGGTACTCTTGATCAAAAAACTCGTTGAAATCTGTGGTTTTCATATGTCCAAACAGTTTGCAAAACCCATAATTTATATTACCGATTCCTCCCCCCCCCCCAAAAAAAATACTCTGCTGGGGCTGGGTATAAACCTCGCAAAACAAGCTCCAAGACAAAGAGCTCAGGATGCACAGCAGTCGTCTGACCTTTCGAGATCTGCTTCTCGTTCATTGTTAAGAACTTGGTATATCCTTGCTCTGGCTGCTTGTCTCTATGCTCTGGAAATGAAATATCAAAACAAGGTTTTTCACATTACCTAGATCAGGGGTAGGGAACCTGCGGCTCGAGAGCCGCATGCGGCTCTTCTGCCCTTGCACTGTGGCTCCACGAGCTGAGCCGCCGCCCCCATCCTTGCCCGCCCTGCAGGCAGCAGGGCAGGCGCACCAACTGCCCACGGTCGGCTGGGCCGTGCCGTGGGCTTCCCCTCTTGCCCGCCCCGTTGGAGCGGGGTGGGCGTTTCCTGGTGGCCGGTAAGGCCGAGCCACTGGCTTCATCCTTGCCCGCCCTGCAGGCAGCAGGGCGGGTGCATCCATGCGCTTCTCAGAATGAGCGGAGTAAAAGGTTAAAAAACCCTATATATATAGTGTTATCTTTATTTTAAATGTCAAAAATTATTTGCGGCTCCAAGTGTTTTCTTTTCCCGTGGAAAACGGGTCCAAATGGCTCTTTGAGTGTTAAAGGTTCCCTACCCCTGACCTAGATGGTCTGCCCAACTTCAGTAGTTATGGAAGGGAAATTTAGTAAGATCCTTATTTTGGAGAGATTGTTTCCGTACAAGTCCAGAGAAATGAAAATTCTGGAACTTTCCCCTCCCACACCCGCACAACCCCTTCCCCATGCCCTCCTACAACAACACACAGCCCCAGTCGCCCCCTCCCCTCCCATGTCAACAATGCCAAGCCCCACAGCCTGGAATCCCTCCCGCTACAAACCCGCACAGCTACCTGCAACACTGGCACCCTAAGGTGAGTCCAGCTGGACCTGGGGTGAAGGCTGGTGTGGGGGCGCACTCCTGGTGGGGGGAAGGGGTGAGGGATCCCCAACCAGCCCTCCTTCCCTTACTAGAGTCAATTTTATTGTATACTAAAATAAGCTGTAGTGCGAGTTATTAGGTAAAATCCCAGGGCACTGAGAATCAGCAAGGATGGATAAGCTTCTAGTCAATAAAATTCCATATGTCACCAGTCAAGTTGTTAAACATAACGTAATATGTTTGTAACACAATATGCAGAAGGGTTGAGGTCGATTCCCCACCAGGGAAATATCCTGGGATTGGACCAGGACCATAAAATACCTTTTGATCCCAGTCTGTCCCTTCCCATCGAAGCCGTGTCTGCAGAGAGGTTTTGAGTTGAAACCAGGATTGAGACGTCCACCTCCTTTCTACAAGCCGGGGATCAGCTTGGGGACTCTTTTGTTGCTTGGTCATGATCCTTTGGGGCAGGAATGCGAACGAGTGTTCCCTTTTGATGTTGCTGCTTTGTTTTCCATAATGGCCACATAGCTACGTCGTCACAAAGCATAGAGCATAAGAAGGTGTATTGAGTTGCACGGTCGTATCTTCGTAGCCAAGAGGAATATATTTTTAAAAGGTGCCTGCCCACCTTGAGTCACCCATTCTGAGCATGCCCAGGCCACTGTGCTGTGATTGGCTGACGGCTCAAATGGAGACTCAGGGCAGGAAAAATAACACAGGACGATTCCTCATGATACCAACATCATCCCAGGATCATCATAAAAGTAGCATCTTCCTGGCAATTTTTGAAAATCCCACGATGAGGAGGATTTCACAGGGTTGAGACTAAGCCAAATTTGGTTTGGGAGCCGTGGGGAGTCCCTCCTTGAACCAGGATGCCTACTGTGTATATCCCGGGATATTTCCCCCATGGTCTGAAATTGAAGGAGCAGGCTCAACAATTATCGTACTTCTTATAAATTGTAAATACCTGAAAATATGCCATTTTAAGTGAGTTTTGGATTGACATATTTCAAACTGAATTTTTGTTTTATAGGATCTTTGATGAATTTTGGCCATATATATGTGTACTGTTTGTTTGTTCCATGACCATAATAAATTGAATTGAATCAATCCTAAATAGCCTACTCTTAACTAAAATGTATTCACTGGTGCTGATGTCCGTGCCCTTTTATTCAGACAAACTCTCCAAATGACGTATGCCCATCTGGAAGGTGAACATTTTAGAAAGACCTTTATGTCTTCTTAATTGAAACTGGGCTTGGTTTCAACAAGACCCAAAACATTGAGCAATTAAAACTCTCAACTGTATTTAGTTCATATTTCTTCTGTCTCACCAAGGCTGGATCAACAGCCATAAAACATAATGTGGTGTCGACCCTTCTCTGCAGCTGTGCTACTGAAACCAATATTTAGTTTCCACTGGAAGATGTTGGACAGCTTGTATTATGGGAAATTAATATACTTTGTCTTTATCTTGTATATATTTGGCTTTTGCTTCAAAATGCCATAGATCTAAATACACACACACCCTGTGCAATTCATGCCTTTTGCCTTATTGTTTATTTTTTTTCTGAAAAGGTAAATTTACTGGAGATCCCTGGCCCCTCAATGATGCGGCTGGCCTCCACTCGGGCCAGGGCCTTTACGGCTCTGGCCCCTGCCTGGTGGAACACTCTCCCTCCAACTGTCCGGGCCCTGCGGGACCTCGGGGATTTCCGCAGGGCCTGTAAGACCGAGTTGTTCCGCCGGGCTTTTGGAGAAACCAGCCGCTGAGTGCCCCCTCCCTCCCCCTAGGTTGGAATCCCAATGCCAACGGGATCCATTATTAAGATCTATGGGTCCCTTATACCATCAGGACCATTACCCCCTCTTGCTAAAGGGATCAGGTTCAGATAGGACGCCATCTTGATATATTATAACTGCTGTTTTTATTATAACTTATGGATGTTTATGATGTTTTTATGTGATTTTATGTTGTACACTGCCCAGAGCCCTCCGGGGATTGGGCGGTATATTAAATCAAATAAATAAATAAATAAATATTCCATCAAGACTATGAAAGTTGGTGCCACAAGTCATCTTGCTGTAGTCTGCCATATTTTGAATGAGGCAAACTTGGGTGAATATATGCCCGCCATGGGGTTCCAGTGAGGCCCCATGCTGCTGCTGCTGCCCCAACTGGAGTTTCTGGAGCTGGTCTAAGGTCAGTCCATCATAGAGCAAGTTGCACTAGTCCAGCCTAGAGATGACTGTTGCATGGATCACTGAGCTAAGTCAAGTTGGGACAGGTAGGGAGCCAGTAGCTGATAAAATGCTTGGCAGGCAACATTTGTGAGACTCCATGGATAGCAATGCATCAAGGATCACACCCAGACTCTTGACGCTTGCCATAAGTATTAATTACACGCTATCAAGAGTCTGGAGTTGGCCTCCACCACCATCCCAACTAAACCTTCCCGATCAGTGGTGGGATTCAGCAGGTTCGCGCCACTTCGGCAGAACCACTTGTTAAAAGGGTGCTTGTAAACAACCAATTGTTAAATTATTTGAACCACCATTGGAAACAGTTGTTAAATTATTTGAATCCCACCACTGTTCCTGATCCAGCCATAGGACCTCTGTCTTCAATGGATTTAGCTTCAGTCCTTTCAACCACTTCACCGCAGAATGTTTGGGGTGATATCCAGTTGGGTGTCCATCAACAGATATAGCTGGGTGTCATCAGAATTTCTGGATCAACTTGACAAGAGGATGCATGTAGATGTTGAATAGTATAGGAGAAAGGATCACTCCTTGTGGGACTCTGCACACCAATGAGTGGCATGTTGAGGTCCTCTCTCCAATTGCTGCTCTCTGTCCCTGACCCTGGAGAAAAGAGCATCAGTGGTGTATCTACCTAGGGACAAGGGGTACCCTCAGCAAGGGGTACCCCTTGTCCCCAGGCACAAATCTTCTGGTCACGTGGGGGTGCAAAATCAGCCCCCACATGACCAGGAAGTCCTGCTGCCTCATTGTTTTCGTGTGCCTCGACCCGTCCGTGTCAGTCGAGGCACGCAAAAAAGAGGCAGCAGGACTTCCTGCTGACTCCAAGCGCCCTCAACCCCACCCTGGACTCCCCCTCCCTTCCTTCCCCCCCTGCCAACTGGGTCCCAGCTGGCAGCCTTCAGTCTCTTCTGACCTCCCCTCCAGGCAGGCCAGAAGAGACTGCAGTCCCAGCCCCACCCCTGGCCTCAGTGCTTATAAAAGCAGGTCTCCGAGGCTGGGACTGCAGTCTCTTCTGGCCTGCCCAGAGGGGAGGTCAGAAGAGACTGCAGACTGCCAGCTGGGAGCCTAGCCAGCAGGGGGAGTGGGGGTGGGCACCCTAGACCTTGCCCATGTCCATGGTGACATGGGAGGGGTCGAGGGCAGTGGGGGTGGAGCCTGGGGGCATCAAGAGGCAGAGCTGGGGTGGTGGAGGGCAGAGCCTGGGGGCGTCCATTTACCCCGGTACACCTCTGATGAGCACAGACATTGTAAGGCTGACCCACATATCTCAGCATCAGAAAGGCACAGGTCATTCCTAGCAGCATTAAGGAAAATCCTTATAAAATTTAAACTTGTAGCTAAACTTCTGAACGATGGACACAAGTCAACCACACACACCGAGCCAGCTGTTTTAACTTTGACCAATTTCCAGAATAACTCTAAGGATTCTAGAAAACAAAATGGACAAACTCACTACACTGGTGTTATTTCCATTTCCATTTACAACTAGCTTCTACAATCCATGTTTTTACACCCAGACCTGAAAGAGAGTTTTTTTTCCATTTTATGTTCGTAGGACTGCTAAGTCACTTCTGACGGACATTTTACAGAACACTTGTAAGAAGTATCTGAGCATAGAATAGAAAAACATGTAATTTGGTGGATTTCTTCATGTAGTTTTTAAAAACAGCCATCAATATTACGTTGGCGCTGTGTTGCGTTACCGCATTTGTTTACCTTCCACCGTACCATCCCCTCCGTTTTGCGCCTTTGCTCCGGAAGAAGAGAGTGCTTTTAGCCATTCATTCCGGTTTGTCTATGCCTTTTCTTAAAGCACCCGTTCCCTCTCGTCACTCATGCAATCTTTGTTTTTCAAGTGAAAGAAATTTGTATCTTACTTTCGTTTTATTCCTTCATGGATCCATTCGTGATCACAGCCGTTTCTTATTTTTCCAGTGACATCTCTGCTTGCCCTCTGTTGGATTGCGGGTGGTCGCCGTCAGCACTTTCGGTGGTTTCCTTCCCCGCTCCTTTTCTTACTCGGAACTCTCAGTATTTCAGGTAAGTTCCTTTCTGGGCCTCAAAGCATACTTTTCATCACCTGTTCAAGGTTCAAGATATTTTCTCTGTAGTATTTTCGTATGTTCAATTCGGTTCAGTCTGCTGCTCCCTTCTCCAAATCCCTATTGGTTTGAATGGCAGGGCTGTCCCGTACTCCCCCGCTGAAAATTCAGGGCAGAGATGGTAACTAGCCGCTTCTGCCTTCTTACGAGTTCTTCCCCCCCTCCTTTGTGGGGTTGAATTTAGAGATCCGAGGTTAGCAGATCAAAAAGATATTCAGGGATTAAAAACTGCAGTAGTATAGCGACGTCTTCCTGGAGCTACAACCTAACTGGAAATCCCCAATAGTAGTAATCAGGATTGCAAAACACAAATTTGTTGAAATAGTAAGTACGTGTAAAATCCCAAGTGTGTTGAATGCATGTTTCCTCACGGGTCAAACTGCTCCTACTCATCGTGGAAAAACACTAGGTAGCATTTTGAGCAGATCCCATTGACGTATGGTATGTTAACAGTATTTGCTCAGGATTGCAAAACACGAATTTGGCTGAAATAATAAGTACGTGAAAAACCCCAATGTGTTGAATGCACTTTTCCTTACGGATCAAACTGCTCCTACTCATCATGGACAAACACTAGGTGGCATTTTGAGCAGATCCTTTTGACCTATGGTATGTTAACAGTATTTGCTCAGGATTGCAAAACATGAATTCGGCTGAAATAGTAACTGTAAAATGTGTTAAAGGCAAGTGTGTTAAAGGCACACCCAAATGTGTTAAACGTAAGTTTCCTCATGGGTCAAACTGCTCCTACTCATCATGGACAAACACTAGGTAGAGTCTTGAGCAGATCCTTTTGACCTATGGTATGTTAACAGTATTTGCTCAGGATTGCAAAACACAAATTTGGCTGAAATAGTAAGTACGTGTAAAATCCCAAGTGTGTTGAATGCAAGTTTCCTCATTTGTCAAACTGCTCCTACGCATCATGGACAGACACTAGGTGGCATCTTGAGCAGATCCCATTGATGTATGGTATGTTAACAATATTTGCTCGGGATTGCAAAACACGAATTTGGCTGAAATAGTAAGTAACTGTAAAACCCCAAATGTGTTAAAGGCAAGTTTCCTCACGGGTCAAACTGCTCCTACTCATCATGGACTAACACTAGGTAGAGTTTTGAGCAGATCTGATTGACCTATGATATGTGTAATGAACCAGTAAAGTCCAAGCCAAAAGTAACCATTGAAGTTCTTTATTGAGCTGGCATTCTTAGTCAATCACAAGGCATGCGAGAACTGAGCCCCCCCCCCCGAACCAGTAGCCGCTTTTATGGGCTCTATCCCAGTTCCCACCAACATTTACATCAACAATGGCAAGTTCCCATCCACTTTTCCTTGAGACAGTTTTCAGCCAGGTTCACACAGACAGACTATAGCAACAAGATAAGATGCCCAGCCGGGCACACTGCCAACCTTTACAGAAAGCTTTTGCTCACGGTTAAACAGCGAGCTTACACTCTGCTACTCCTAAGAAGCATTCCCCGCCCCTGGCTTGAAAGGAAAAGACTTATGAAAGGCAGCAATTAAATCAGGAGCAAGAATATCAGTAACATTCACCCATTGGTTATGACCAGAAGGATATCCCACCCAAGAAACCAAATACTGCAGCCGATTGCATGACAAAGGAGAAACCAGGATGGCGTCAATTTCATAAAGCTTGTGTCCATCAATCATGACTGGAGGGTGCCGATCCTGAGGGCCGTGCCAAACATCGGAATCTGGAGCCCACTTCAGTAAGCTGGAATGAAAGACAGCATGAATATTGCGCAATGAATTTGGTAATTCGAGTTTGGCAGTCACATCATTAATAACCTTTGCAATCCGGAAAGGCCCCAGGAATTTCTTGCCCAGCTTTGAGTATTTATGCACGTCTCTAAGATTTTTAGTGGACAAATAGACCCATTGCCCAACCTGCATGGGGAATTCAGAGTGGCGTTTATCAACTTTTGTTTTCTGTGAGTCCTGTACTTGATGGAGGTTGGTAGTCACAGTGTCCCATCCCTCTGCCAGGGTTTGGATCCACTCGTTAAATTTGGGGGGGTGGAGCGGCTGAGATCCCAAAAGAGGGAACGGAGGGAAGGAATGACCTGACACTACCTAAAATTGTGTCTTTTTTGTGCTGCTTTGAACCGCATTGTTGTATGCATATTCAGCAAACGGTAGTAGGTCAGCCCAATTATTCTGATGATAATTAGTATAACAACGTAGATATTGCTCCAGTGTTCTATTCGTGCGTTCTGACTGGCCATCGGTCTGCACGTGGTAAGGAGCGGCAGTCGTGGGTTCGACTCCCAAGAGACTCAGAAAAGCCTTCCAAAATTTGGAGATGAACTGGGGGCTGCGGTCAGAGATTAATTTGACCGGAGCGGAGTGCAAACGATAGATATGTTGAATAAACATTTTAGCCAATTTGGGAGCCAATGGTAAGGTAGGACAAGGTATAAAATGCCCTTGCTTAGAAAACAGATCGACCACCACCCATAATACAAATCCAAATCATTTATTTACGGTCAACGACCAGAACAACAAAATAAAAATACACAATTCAGCAACAATAAAGCACAGGTCAGAGATAATACATATTCTGTATTGCTGACAGAGAGGATGTTCGTGGGAATTAAGTAATATATATATATTAAAAAATTTCAGTGACTTATGTTTGGAGTCCCGTTACACCTAAATTGCGATACAGTAAGTAAAAATATAATGATTGGAGCAGAGATAAAAAATTAAATATAAAAGGCTCATACAATATTACTAAAAAGGACGCCTCATAAGTGATCTCGACTAAAAGGCATGGACTTCCAGCCATGGCTCATCCCTAAAAGTTGAGCGGGTCCAGACCAGATACAAGATAAAAAATTGGGGTAAATCCAGTTTCCAAAGCGACTGTTTGTCCAAAACCATAAAAATAAGTTCAAGTTAAAACTGGAATAAAAAATTTGGAATAAAAGAGAAATCAGTAATCCAAAAGCGTTCCTATTTTAATTGCTCTCTACTTCTGTCCACGCCTTTTAACCACATAAGCGCTTGGAATTTTGCCACCTCTCTTGTTATATTCGGATTGGCATTCCTTTTCTAATAGTGCTCTTTCCATGGCACAATCCTCAGGGCCAAGAAAAATTGATAAGTTGGAAGAGAGTCAAACAGTTCTTTGCCTCCTCTATTTCTCTTTTTTTGTGAGTGGGGCATCGTAAAAAAAAATATGCTGGTCAAGGTCTCTATTTCCCCATATCCCATCATGGACAAAGCCTGTCGATGTATGGGATTTTTTTTTTTTTTATATCTGCCCTCAAGCACTGCTAAGGGAAGAGCATCACATCTGGTGAGTGTGAAAGCCCTCCTAAGTGACTGGCTGTCCAAGTTATATAGATAGGGGGAAGGGCCCAAAGTGTATTTAATGGATGGTTTGAGATTAAATTTTGGGGAATGCTGTTATATCTTGTTGACGAAGCCATATATCTTGAACTCTCAGCTTGACTGTGTAGTCTTAGCTGAGGACAAGTCTTGTGTCAAGAGAGCACTGGGTGATATGCCTGCCTCTTGTGCAGGCCTTCCCCTAACTTCACACATCCATCTAGGGTTGGAAAGAGTCTTGGGCTATTAGGGGCCATAGTCCTTTAGTGGTTTGTATAAACATTAAGCCATTGGATAAACTGGATAGTAAGAAAATTCTTGTCAGCAACTTCTCATTATCGGCCCGCCTCCCTAACCCTTTTTTTTTTTTTTTACAAGGGTATTCGTACACCAGGCAGAACCTGTAGAATGGCTCTCAAGTATTTACTTTGGGTTCTCTTCTAATGATGTTTGTTTTGGCCACTGTTTTGTTGTAATGTACACCGCACGTAAGTTGTGTCAGAATCTTTGCTTCTTGGTATAGTTTAATGGCAGCTGGTACATAGTGCCCTCCTTAGTACGGTGAAAAAAAACCTTTTAAGACTGCCCCCCCCTGTTGTTCGCTTCTGCATTTCCCATCACCATTTTTTATATGCTCCACATCTCGAGCCTGTGGACTGAACCACAATCCCCAGGTAGTTGAACTTATCAACTTGTTCTGATTTCTTTCCCTCTTAACCTTCTCATAGATCCTCTTTTTAGGTTGGTTACCAAAAGCTGTGACCTTGGTTTTATCAAAAAAGCTAATTGTCAGCTTCGCCTTCTTTTCACAACAATATGCTGCAAAGAGTATATAATGCTCTTTTGAGACCTGGTTGCGGGGTTCCCCGGGCCAAAAAAGGACCGCGATCGGCCAGCATATAACAATATGGGGAGATGTCGTGGTCGCAAGCTTAGAGGGTGTGTGTCTGTTTTCTTTAAGTGCTCCACTATACCATTGATATAATAGTTGAACAGGGAGGGAGCTAGAAGACATCCCTGTCTAACGCTTTTGTAAGTTCTTATTAGATCTGTCAGTAGGCCATTTGGGTTACGCATCTCACTCCTCAGAGAGGAGTTGTCGTGAAGAGCTCAATAAGAAAAAATACAAACTTCTGTCTACGCTTTTGGAGGTCTCTTGCACTTTGCCACAATTTTTTCCCTAGAGATGAGACTCAAATGCTGGGATTTGTGGTCAATAAAAAAGCAGCATAAAGTGAAGTGGGTCCTGGGGATGAATATTTTTCGATTAGATGTTGCAAGATCAGGCAGTGTTCTGTGGTAGATCTCCCTTCTCTAAAGCCTGCTTGTTCAATGGCAATAACCTGTTCTTGTTCTAACCATGTTTTTAACTTATCTAATAGGTGTCCTGCATACAGTTTGCTAATAATGTTCAAAAGGCTAATTGGCCCACCCATAATACAGTGTTGCCATGACTCTCTGGCAGATCCGTGATGAAATCCATAGAGATGACCTGCCACGGACAAGTTGTCGAGGGGATGGGTTGCAAAAGTCGGTGCGGCTTCCCAGTTATGGGTTTAGCTTCCGCACATATGGGGCATCCCCTCACATAGGCTTCAATATCCCAGCACATCGTGTGCCACCAAAACTGCTGGTGTAAGAGATGCAGGGTTTTTAAAAATCCGAAATGGCTGGCTTGTTTGGCGTCATGCCCAGCAAGCAGGACCTCCCTGCGAAGAGAAGGCGGCATGTACCAACAGTCTCCTTTCCGCCACACCCCATCCCGTAAAACTAACATGGGATTGGCATCATCAGAAGGCACGGGCTTAGTACCTGCCTCCAGGAGCATTTGCAAAAATGGCGTGACTATATCTGGGTGGGTGGTGGGTTGAACGGGAGGCGGGGTTGGTGTAGACTGCGTTTGGGATCTAGTCACCGCCAGTCCCAGTTGTGAACACGGTGCGCGGCATGGTGCGTAAGGAAGCCTCCGCCCCTTTTGGGAGGCGGGAGAGCGCATCCACCAGCTTGTTGGTTTTCCCTGGGAAGAAATGCACTGTGAATTGAAATCTAGAGGAAAAAGTCTGTTGCTTGGCCGACATCTTAGAGGGGGTGGACAGTGCTGACAAATTCTTATGATCTGACCAAACTTGAAAAGGATGACACGCCCCCTCCAACCAGTGCCGCTACATACTAAGGGCTTCCTTAATGGCCGCAGTTTCTTTATCCCCCACTGTCCAATTTAATTCCGTGCCAGACAGTTTTTTTGACAAGTAAGCACCTGGAACCAATTTATTATTTTTATTCCTCTTCAAAAGAGCGGCACCGAGGGCTTTATCCGAGGCATCCACATGAACTACAAATGTGAGGGCAGGATTCGGGTGCTTAAGTATTGGCTCAGAGGTGAAAGCAGTCTTGAGTTCCTGGAAAGCTTGCTGACATGAAAGTTTTGCAGCCAGTGGTCCCTTGCCTTTGGTGTGTAACAAATCTGTTAGAGGCAATGCTATTCGGGCAAATTGGGGGATGAAGTCACGGTAAAAATTAGCAAACCCGAGAAATGACTGTTACTCCTTGCGAGAGGAAGGAACCGGCCAATCGAGCACTGCTGTCACCTTGGCAGGATCCATCTCTAAGCCCTCGGCTGAGATCCGATAACCCAAGTAATCCAGTTTCATTTGATGAAAAGCACATTTGGGCAACTTCACAAAAAGAGGCGTTGAAGCACAGTCCATACTAATTGGATGTGTTCCTCCTCTGTATTAGAGTAAATGAGCACATCATCCAAATACACAACTACCCCTTTAAACAATAGGTCTTGCAGAACGTCGTTGATAAGAGACATGAAAGCCCCTGGGGCCCCATTTAATCCAAATGGCATTACGAGATATTCATATTGACAGAATTTGGTGTTAAACGCAGTTTAATGTTCGAACCCTTCAGCAATCCGCACCCTGTAATAAGCTTCACGCAAGTCCAGTTTAGTGAAAATCTGCCCTGAGCCCAAGGCGTCTAACAGGTCTTTAATCAGCGGTAAAGGATATTTATTCAAAATAGACACAGCATTTAAGCCTTTATAATCAGTGCACAGTCTTAACGAACCATCTTTTTTCTTAACAAAAAGGTGCAGCATAAGTGCTTTCGGTGGCTCTGCGGATAAACCCCCTTATCCAAGAATGCCTGTAGTTCAGTTTCCTCAGTTGGACTCATCCTGTAAATCCATCCCTTGGGGAGTTTGGCCCCCGGGACCAGGTTAATTTTACAGTCTGTATCTCTATGAGGCGGCAGCTGGTCGCACTCCCTCAAAAACTCTGGAAAGATCCCAATATGCCTTGGGCACTCCATGTAATTCGGGCAAAGGGGTGACTTCCAGAACTGATGGAGCGACTGGCGGGGAGGGGGGTCTCCCTCATGCATGTGGCCCCTACACTGGGATCTGTGAAATGTATAATGCATGGGGACCAACGAATGGTGGGGTCATGATCCACCAACCACGACATGCCCAACACAATGGGATGTTGAGCCACTGGGGCCAAAATGAAGCTGCATTTCTCTCAATGTTCAGCACAGCACAGGAGAAACGGTTCAGTCTTAAAACGAGCAGGACCTTCCCCCCAATGGACTGCCATCCATCTGAGTAAACGGGATAGGTTTGGCTAAGGGAATGCGTTTTAAGCCCAACTCCTCAGCAATTTGGGGGCGCATGAGGCAATGGGAACCCCCCGAATCCGCTAAAGCTCGAGCAATAATGCGAGTATTTTTTGCTGGGTTAGAGAGAGATGTCATAAGAGTAATGGGGACACTGCCCTCACTCACCGCATCTTGTGGAAGAGTGGTGTCCTCGAGAGCCGCGGTGGACAACCCTACTGCCGAGGAGTCATCCTCTTCAAGTTCAGGATCCTCCAGCTCCTCAACTGTCAGAGCCTTGGAGGCACCCTGTTGGGAGAGCAACTTGCGGGGCGGCTTAGCAGTGGGTTTCTTTGCCAGGGAGCCAGTGGTGGATTTAGGCTTCTTTGGGCAGTTGGCAGCCATGTAGCCTGGTTCGCCACAATACAGGCAGAGTCCAAGACGGCGACGCCGGTCAGAAGTCGATTCGGGTGCTGCTGCATTGCCAGGCGGCTTCTTCAGAGGGGCTCCGGTTTGCTTATTCGGGGGAGTTTTCACCGGCGCCCCATTCGAACGGGTGAGCTGGCCAGCAATGATGCTGCCCACCTCGATCCACTCAGCTACGGTTTGGGGTTCATTATGCATGACAGTCCATTTGCGGATTTCAGGATCCACCGCTTCATAAAAATATTCGCATTTCATACGATCAGGCCAATCAGGGATTTTACTGGCCGCTGTGCGAAACTGGCGAGCAAAATCGGCAAACGGACTTAATGGTTTTAAGGGTCTTTCTGGCTTTTTCCACCAAATCTTTATCCTCAAAACGGAGGAGAAGACCTTGAAGCAACTCTGCCACCAATCTTCTCAAGACGCCACCTAGTGTTTGTCCATGATGAGTAGGAGCAGTTTGACCCATAAGGAAACTTGCATTCAACACATTTGGGGTTTTACAGTTACTTACTATTTCAGCCAAATTTGTGTTTTGCAATCCTGAGCAAATGCTGTTAACTTTTCATAGGTTAATGGGATCTGCTCAAGACGCCACCTAGTGTTTGTCCATGATGAGTAGGAGCAGTTTGACCTGTGAGGAAACTTACATTCAACACATTTGGGGTTTAACACGTACTTACTATTCCAGCCAAATTTGTGTTTTGCAATCCTGAGCAAATGCTGTTAACTTACCATAGGTTAATGGGATCTGCTCAAGATGCCAGCTAGTGTTTGTCCATGATGAGTAGGAGAAGTTTGACCCGTGAGGAAGCTTGCATTCAACACATTTGGGGTTTTACACTAACTTACTATTTCAGCCAAATTTGTGTTTCGCAATCCTGAGCAAATGCTGTTAACTTATAATAGGTTAATGGGATCTGCTCAAGACTCTACCTAGTGTTTGTCCATGATGAGTAGGAGCAGTTTGACCCATGAGGAAACTTGCATTCAACACATTTGGGGTTTTACACTTACTATTTCAGCCAAATTTGTGTTTTGCAATCCTGAGCAAATGCTGTTAACTTATCATAGGTTAATGGGATCTGCTCAAGACGCCACCTAGTGTTTGTCCATGATGAGTAGGAGCAGTCTGACCCGTGAGGAAACTTGAGACCAACACATTTTGCCTTTTACACGACATGGGTTTTCAGGTAATTTCGTGTTTTGCAATCCTGAGCAAATACTGTTAACATACCATATGTCAATGGGATCAGCTCAAGATGCCACCTAGTGTTTGTCCATGATGAGTAGGAGAAGTTTGACCCGTGAGGAAGCTTGCATTCAACACATTTGGGGTTTTACACTAACTTACTATTTCAGCCAAATTTGTGTTTCGCAATCCTGAGCAAATGCTGTTAACTTATAATAGGTTAATGGGATCTGCTCAAGACTCTACCTAGTGTTTGTCCATGATGAGTAGGAGCAGTTTGACCCATGAGGAAACTTGCATTCAACACATTTGGGGTTTTACACTTACTATTTCAGCCAAATTTGTGTTTTGCAATCCTGAGCAAATGCTGTTAACTTATCATAGGTTAATGGGATCTGCTCAAGACGCCACCTAGTGTTTGTCCATGATGAGTAGGAGCAGTCTGACCCGTGAGGAAACTTGCATTCAACACATTTTGGGTTTTACACGTACTTACGGTTTCAGATAATTTCGTGTTTTGCAATCCTGAGCAAATACTGTTAACATACCATATGTCAATGGGATCTGCTCAAGACATCACCTAGTGTTTGTCCATGATGCCTAGGAGCAGTTTGGCTCATGAGGAAACTTGCATTCAATACATTTGGGGTTTTACAAGTACTTACTATTTCAGCAAAATTTGTGTTTTCCAATCCTGAGCAAAGGCTGTTCACTTATAGGTTAATGGGATCTGCTCACGATGGATCTAGTGTTTGTCCATGATGAGTAGGAGAAGTTTGACCCGTGAGGAAGCTTGCATTCAACACATTTGGGGTTTTACACGTACTATTTCAGCCAAATTTGTGTTTTGCAATCCTGAGCAAATGCTGTTAACCTATCATAGGTTAATGGGATCTGCTCAAGACGCCACCTAGTGTTTGTCCATGATGAGTAGGACAAGTCTGACCCGTGAGGAAACTTGCATTCAACACATTTGGGGTTTTTCACGCACCTACTATTTCAGCTAAATTTGTTTTTTTCAATCCTGAGCAAATGCTGTTAACATCATAGGTTAAAGGGATCTGCTCAAGACACCACCTAGTGTTTGTCCATGATGAGTAGGAGCAGTTTGACCCGTAAGGAAACTTGCATTCAACACATTTGGGGTTTTACACGGACTTACTGTTTCAGCTAATTTCATGTTTTGCAATCCTGAGCAAATACTGTTAACATACGATATGTCAATGGGATCTGCTCAAGACGCCACCTAGTGTTTGTCCATGATGCCTAGGAGCAGTTTGACCCATGAGGAAACTTGCATTCAATACATTTGGGGTTTTTCACGTACTTAGTATTTCAGCCAATTTCGTGTTTTGCAATCCTAAGCAAATGCTGTTAACTTATCATAAGTTAGTGGGATCTGCTCAAGACGCCACCGAATGTTCGTCCATGATGAGTAGGACAAGTTTGACCCGTGAGGAAACTTGCATTCAACACATTTGGGGTTTTACATGTACTTACTATTTCAGCCAAATTCGGGTTTTGCAATCCTAAGCACATGCTGTTAACTTATCATAGGTCAGTGGGATCTGCTGAAGACGCCACCTAGTGCTTCTCCATGATGAGTAGAACAAGTTTGACCCGTGAGGAAACTTGCATTCAACACAGTTGGGGTTTTACATGCACTTACTAATTCTGCAAAAATTTGTGTTTTGCAATCCTGAGCAAATGCTGTTAACTTATAATAGCTTAATGGGATCTGCTCAAGACTCTACCTAGTGTTTGTCCATGATTAGTAGGAGCAGTCTGACCCGTGAGGAAACTTGCATTCAACACATTTTGGGTTTTACACGTACTTAGAATTTCAGCCAATTTCATGTTTTGCAATCCTGAGCAAATACTGTTAACATACCATATATGTCTATAGGATCTGCTCAAGATGCCACCTAGTGTTTGTCCATGGTGCCTAGGAGCAGTTTGACCCATGTGGAAACTTGCATTCAACACATTTGGGGTTTTACAAGTACTTACTATTTTAGCCAAATTCGTGTTTTGCAATCATGTGCATATGCTGTTAACTTATCATAGGTTAATGGAATCTGCTCAAGACGCCACCTAGTGTTTGTACATGTTGAGTACGAGTAGTTTGACCTGTGAGGAAACTTGCATTCAACACATTTGGGGTTTTACAAGTACTTACTAATTCAGCCAATTTTGCGTTTTGCCATCCTAAGCAAATCCTGTTAACTTATCATAGGTTAGTGGGATCTGCTCAAGACACCAGCTTGTGTTTGTCCATGATGAGTAGGAGCAGTTTGACCTGTGAGGAAACTTGCATTCAACACATTTGGGGTTTTACACGTACTTACTATTTCAGCCAAATTCGTGTTTTGCAATCGTGAGCAAATGCTGTTAACTTATCATAGGTTAATGGGATCTCCTCGAGACTCTACCTAGTGTTTGTCCATGATGCCTAGGAGCAGTTTGACCCGTGAGGAAACTTGCATTCAACACATTTGGGGTTTTTCACGTACTTACTATTTCAGCCAAATTTGTGTTTTGCAATCCTGAGCAAATGCTGTTAACTTATCATAGGTTAATGGGATCTGCTCAAGACGCCACCTAGTGTTTGTCCATGATGAGTAGGAGCAGTTTGACCCGTGAGGAAACTTGCATTCAACACATTTGGGGTTTTACACGTACTTACGGTTTCAGATAATTTCGTGTTTTGCAATCCTGAGCAAATGCTGTTAACTTATCATAGGTTAATGGGATCTGCTCAAGACGCCACCTAGTGTTTGTCCATGATGCCTAGGAGCAGTTTGACCCGTGAGGAAACTTACATTCAACACATCTGGGGTTTTACACGTACTTACTATTTCAGCGAAATTTTTGTTTTGCAATCCTGAGCAAATGCTGTTAACTTATCATAGGTTAATGGGATCTGCTCAAGACTCTACTGAGTGGTTGTCCATGATGCCTAGGAGCAGTTTGACCTGTGAGGAAACTTGCATTCAACACATTTGGGGTTTTACACGTACTTACTATTTCAGCCAATTTCGTGTTTTGCAATCCTGAGCAAATGCTGTTAACTTATCATAGGTTAATGGGATCTGCTCAAGATGCCATCTAGTGTTTGTCCATGATGCCTAGGAGCAGTTTGACCCGTGAGGAAACTTGCATTCAACACAAGTTATCCCGTGAGGAAACTTGCAATCAACACAAGTTATGGACCCCCTATACCAAACCTCACCAAACCTGGATAGTGTCATCAGGAGTGTCTCCCAAACAATCCCTGGAAGTGTGGTGCTGCTAGTCTAAAGACTGTGCCCTTCAGGATGCATTCACACCTTATTGGCCATTCTTGTTCTTAGGAGAAAGAAAGGGTACCTCCATCAGACCATTTGAATTGAGTTAGTTAAGCCACCTCCAGATGCCTCTTGCCTTGTAACCTAACAGGGTCCCCATACATCAACTGTAACTTGATGGCAGCTTCCACCACATTTCTCATTCCAATTTTTTAACATTTGCTTTTAAGCATACAAAAAAAATGATTGCAGACCAGTAAAGTGTTCTTTGTACAAAATTATTGCCCTGCAAAGAACAAAACAGAAGCGGACGGGGAGGAATATTTGGTTGGGCACCTCTCCTAAGCCTTTATGTGTGAACCCCGCATGAACTGGGGGCCCAGATGTTGAGCTCTGGGCATAGTTTAGCTGCTATCTGGCACGCTCTTTGGGCAGCTGCTTTGGCAATCCCCATGAGTTTGCCTCTGCCCTGGAGGATAGTGTTAGTGACTATTTCTGTAGCTTGGCACACAGCGGGAAGGAAGCAATCTCCCTTGGTGCCAACCTCTTTTTTCTTGGTTAGATTTCCCTATGGTGGGGACTTGTTCTATTGGGGGCACCAACTTTGGGGCTAGGGATCCCAGTGCTGATGGGACGGGGAAGATATTGCGGTAGGCGGCGGCCATATGATAGAAGGCGCACGAGATATGGCTATGCTCGTTCGCCTTCTGACCTCCGACCTATCCCGAAGAACGATGGTGGTTGGGATCAGGGACACTCTGCTTCGTCCTTGGTGTTGATTAATACCAGGTCCATTAACAATAAGACCAAGGTGCTCCAGGATTTTCTCGGAGCCCAGCAGGTGGACCTGGCGTGTGTCACCGAAACCTGGGTGCGCGAGGGTGAGACCGTCGCCTTGTGCGAGGTCGCGCCACCAGGTTTCACGTGTCTCCACCAACTGCGAACACAGGGCCGGGGGACGGGGGGGCATTGTTCGTCCGGGAGTCTATTCCCTTCAGGGCGCTCCCCGTCCCAGAGATCACCGGCATGGAGTGTGTCGGCCTAGAGTGGCTGGCCCTGGAGAGGTTGGCTGTTCTCCTGGTGTACCGGTCGCCTAGCGTGCCGGGAAGCAGCCTGCCGCGGCTGCTGGAGGTGGTGTCGGACTGGGGGCTGCGGTTCCCCAGGCTTATTGTCTTGGGGGACTTCAACGTCCATGCCGATGCCGCCTCATGTACAGCGGCGGCGGACCTAGTGTCATCCATGGCGACGCTAGGCCTCTCCTTAGTAAATTCGGGCCCCACTCACGAGGCCGGGCACACGCTGGATTTGGTCTTTGGGTCGGGGATTGATTTGGTCGTGTCCTCTGTCAACAGAGTGCCATGGTCCGACCATTACGCCCTGTCGGTCCGGATGGACATGCCCCACCGCCCCTGTCTAGGCGACGGGCTGATTTATGCCCGCCCGCGGAGACTTATGGATCCACTTGGTTTCCTGAATGCTCTGCGGGACCCTGAACCCGCCGGCACACTCGATGAGCAGGTAGAGGACTGGAATTCCAGGCTCTCTGATGCCATCGAGTTCATTGCCCCCCAGCGGCCTCTATGCCCCCGCTCTCGGCGTGCTCCATGGTACACAGAGGAGTTACGCCGTATGAAACGGGCGCTTAGACGCCTAGAGCGAATATGGAGGAAATCTCGTGACGAAGCTGCGCGAACATCTTATAGGACGTTTATGAAAGCCTATGAGATGGCAACGAAGGAAGCCGAAGAGAACTTTCTTCTCCTCCTCTCTTGCATCTGCTAGCTCTCGCCCGGCCCAATTGTTTCGTATCATTCGGTCTTTTACCTCCTTATCGGCGGGGTCTTCAAATTCCTAATTGAGCATTAGCTGTGAGGCATTTATATGAGCTTTTTTGCGGATAAGGTCGCGCACAAGCTCCGCCATGGGACCTTCCTCCCTACGTTGGATACAATTAGTGAACTGGAGACTCCCTTGCGGTCTTCAGGCCCCTTGTATGGCCCAGTGTTCCCTGCTCTCTGAAGCCGCTGTTGACAGGGCCTTAGCTGCTGTTAGACCTACTACCTGTCCTCTGGATCCGTGCCCCTCCTGGCTTGTAAAACTTGCCGGGAGTGAGCTACGACCCCATCTGTTGAGTATCATCAATGCCTCCCCTTGAGCAAGGAGTCTTTCCGGATGGGTTGAAGGAGGCAGTGGTCCACCCACTCTGAAGAAGAAAATAGTTAGATCCGAGGGATCTGGCGAATTACCGCCCCGTCTCGAATCTTTCGTTTCTGGGGAAGGTAATTGAGAGAGTGGTGCTGGAGCAGCTTCAAGGCTTTCTGGATGACACATCGGCTTTTGACCCCTTCCAGTCCGGCTTCCGTGCTGGGCATGGGATGGAGACTGTTTCGTCGCCCGTCACAGATACACTCCATATACAGCTTGACCGAGGCGGATCGGCGCAGTATTAAAAGTTAGATCTTACCGCAGCGTTTGATATGGTCGATCATGACCTTTTGACCCACCGCCTGGCCGCCTCCAGAGTACGGGGCATGGTCCTTCAATGGATTGTCTCGTTTCTCCGGGGCCGGAATCAGCAAGTGAGGCGCGGGGATCAAGCCTCCCAGAAGTGCCCGCTTTCTTGCGGTGTACCCCAGGGCTATTATCCCCGCTATTATTTAACATCTATGTACGACCCCTTGCTCAGCTGGTGCGGAGTTTTGGGCTGGTTTGTCATCAGTATGCGGATGACACCCAGCTCATTCTGTCGATGGAGGGGAGCAGCCGCGCCCGCGGCTCTACAGCATTGTCTGGAGGCGGTTGCTGGTTGGTTGCGACAGAGCAGGTTAAAGCTGAATCCATCGAAGACGGAGATCCTTTGGCTTGGCCGCGAGGGAGAGGGCGGACTTTTCAGCCCGCCGGTGTGGAAGGGGGTCACATTGGCGCCGACCCTCTGTGCGTAACCTGGGGGTCCACCTGGATTCGTCTCTTTCTATGGAGACCCAGGTGGCCCATATAACCCGGGTTGCCTTTTTCCACCTTCGCCAGGCCCGGCGGCTGGCCCCCTTCCTCTCCCAAGCGGACCTAGCCACTGTGATCCACGCAACGGTCACCTCCAGGCTAGACTATTGTAATTCGCTCTACGCTGGCCTTCCCTTGCGCTCGATCCAGAGATTGAAACTGGTCCAACATGCGGCGGCGCGCCTGCTCACAGGCAGCGCCAGTTGGGACCATATTCAGCCTGTGCTGCGCCGACTACATTGGCTCCCAGTAGAGTTCCGGATCGTTTTCAAGGTGTTGGTGTTGACCTTTAAGGCCTTATGCGGCCTGGGACCCTCGTATCTTCGAGACCGCATCACTCCATATGTTCCCACACGGCCTCTTCGTTCGGTAGAGGCCAATCTACTGGTGGTCCCCAGCCTCTCGATGATGCGGCTGGCCTCCACACGGGCCAGGGCCTTTACAGCCCTGGCCCCGGCCTGGTGGAACGCTCTCCCACCAGCTGTTCAGGCCCTGCGGGACCTTGGTGAGTTCCGCAGGGCCTGCAAGACGGAGCTGTTCCGCTGGGCCTTTGGAGAGTCCAGCCGCTGATGGTGCCCCCTTCCGCTGGCCCCCTTCCGCTGGCCCCTTTTGCTGGCCCTTCCGCCGGCCTCTACATCTGGGCCTATAACATCTATCTAGACCTACCGTTCTCCCTGGGGGTGGAAGAATTTAATATTAGGCACCGGGCGCCACCTACACCTATGCCTATATTTATTTTACATTTAAATGCTAATGTTTAGCTAGTTTTCGCTGCTTTTATAAGTTTTAGCCTATTTATGATGTTTTAAAATTGTATTTATTATCTGCTGTACACCGCCCAGAGCCCCTCGGGGATGGGGCGGTCTAGAAGCCCAAAGTATAAATAAATAAATAAATTTTAGAGGCTGGGAAGGAAATTCATCAACCTACAAAGCCTGGTATAATTTCAAGAGCATCAGTTGTGATTACTGTGTAGTACGATAACAATAATAGCAATGTCATTGGCACAGGTTGAACAAATTTATTTACCTCAGAAGCAAAGGGGTATGTGCTTTGGTGTGCAGAGCTATGGCACACTGGACTGTTTAACTATTTACAGCCATGTTCATAGAAGGCCTCTGTGCATGGCATTATGTGTGTGTAAAATGCTGTGGAGTTTTCAAGGCAAGCGATTGTGCAGAGGTGGTTTGCCATTGCCTGCAAATTGTCTGCTTAGCTTCTGAGATCTGGCTATACTGTACCATTCCACATCTCACATAACATGACTTTACATACGTGAAATCAGTGTTGTGTAGAGGACAAGTGTGCATGAAGAAGAAGAAGAAAAGGAGGATTTATCCCCCACCTTTCTCTCCTATAAGGAGACTCAAGGTGGCTTACAAGCTCCTTTCCCTTCCCCCCCCCCCAACAGACACCTTGTGAGGTAGGTGGGGCTGAGAAAGTTCTGAAGAACTGTGACCAGCCCAAGGTCACCCAGCGGGAATGTAGGGGTGCAGAAACACATCTGGTTCACCAGATAAGCCTCTTCCACTCAGGTGGAGTGGGGAATCAAACCTGGTTCTCCAGATTAGAATGAGTGTGCTGGCCCTGCCCCCAGCCTACACATGAGCTGCAGTTCATAAGCACAGAGTTGATGGCAGATCAGGAATGTTGCTTTTTCCAAATGTCTTCATCACAGGGAGGACCTACACATGTACACATGTATACACATTGCTCACAAAGTGGCAGTCTTTTTTAGGGAGGACCAGCATCAGGGCTAAAATTAGGAGATAGAAGGGGCCCTTTAACTAACTGGAAAAGTTCCTGTGTTGTCATGGGCCCCTTCCGCACATGCAGAATAATGCACTTTCAATCCACTTTCACAATTGTTTGCAAGTGGATTTTGCTGTTCCGCACAGTGAAATCCAGCTGCAAAGTGCATTGAAAGTGCATTATTCTGCATGTGCAGAAGGGACCGTGGAGAAAAACACATCTTACTGTGACATGCTTCTGAAGATGCCAGCCATAGATCTGAGTGAAACATTAGGAGCAAAAACTACCAGACCCTGGCCACACAGCCCAGAAAACCCACATTCCTGTGGGCTCCTGTGCTGGTGAACTCCTGGCAGCTAGCAGCCACTTTGCTCCAATTGCTCTAGGACTACTCTAACATCCTGAGCAGCTCCTGATCAACATACTCATGACTTCTCCTTTGCTATGAACACTGGCGTAATGCCCATTGGGCAAGGTGGGCAGCTGCCCAGGGCATCACCTTGTGGGGGGCATCAAAATGCTGGGTTCGTTTTTGGGTATTTTAGTGGTTTTCCATTTTAGGCTAGCGGCACCACAATTTCAGGGTCTCATCAGGAGACTGTCCTTATGCTACCTCCCAAGTTTGGTGAGGTTTGGTTCAGGGAGTCCAAAGTTATGGACTCCCAAAGGGGGTGCCCCTATCTCCCATTGTTTCCAATGGGAGCTAATAGGAGATGGGGGCTACAGTTTTGAGGGTCCATAACTTTGGGCCCCCTGAACCAAACTGCATCAAACTTGGGGGGTATCATTAGGGCAGTCTCCTGATGAGACCCTGAAAGCTTTGAGACTGTGCCTTCAGAAATGTGCCCCCCACAGCCTGCAACCCCCATTGACAGCAATGCAGAAAACTCAATGCAGAACAAAGATTCTTGGGCAAATTTCTAGGATCTTCCTGCAGGGGGTGCATTTTTGGATGTATCAGCACCACAATTTCAGGGTATCATCTGGAGATGATGGCACCCCCCAAGTTTGGTGCAGTTTGGTTCAGGGGGGCCAAAGTTATGGACCCTCAAAACTGTAGCCCCCATCTCCTATTAGCTCCCACTCGAAACAATGGGGGATGGGGCACCCCCTTTGGGAGTCCATAACTTTGGACTCCTTGAACCAAACCTCACCAAACTTGGGGAGTAGCATAAGGACAGTCTCCTGATTATATGCTGAAATTGTGGTGCTGATATGTCTAAAAATGCACCCCCTGCAGGCACCAATATCCTGGTGCAAAAAAAATTGTTCATGGTGGAGTGGCCGCCCATGGGGGGGGGGGGGCATCCAACTCAGGTTTTGCCCAGGGCTACAGTTTGCCCAGGGCTGCCTCGTTACGCCCCTGGCTATGAATGTAGATTTTAGTGCACATTGTGTCATGCACAGGGAGCAAGACTAATGCTATGTAGTAGCAATAAGCTGGCACCACGAGATATGATTGAAGTAGATATCCTGGTAGTTTTTGCTCCTAATGTTTCACCTGCATCTATGGCTGGCAAATTCAGAGGTGCCAGACATAGATCCCAGTGAAATGCTAGGAACAAAAACTACCAGACCCCAGAGCCACATGGCCTGGAAAACCCACCACAGCCAATTCTTGTTGCGAATTCTCCCATACAAAATTGGATGCTGAATATTCTTGAACAGTATAAATATTCTCCATTTGCATTCTTCTTGAACATTCAGTGATGGAATAAAATTACAAAGAGCCTCATTGCAGCCGAAAGATTAAAACTGATTTATTGAGGCAAATGATTTCATGAGTCAAACTTGATCTGATGCATAAAATTTAATGTTCAGTTGGCAGGTAAAACTGGACAGATGGATAGACACAAATATATGCACACATAGATACAGAGATGCAGACAATAGATTGGCCAAGGGTGGGGAGTTATTCCAAAGTGAAGCAAGAAGCATCAATATTCCAAGACACATAGGTGCTACAGAATGTGGTAGAATGCAGATTAAAAGATGTTGTAGTAAAAAGAATCAACAATTTAATCAAAATAGGTTTGGGCTAACTGTCAATGAATTAGCAAAGTAGAGCAAATCTGAACATTGCAAAGAGGGATCATGATTCTGTGCTCTGTAATACTTTAGAGCACTGCATAGGTGGCGTGCATGCCATTCAATATTTGAAAACTAATCTGACTATATTTTGACAGTTTTTGACAGCTGGCCTGCAAAAATAGTCAGTAGCCAGACGTGCCTAACAAAATCAGACAGATGACATGATCAACCAGTCAAAATGTATCTGCATCTGTCAGGGTCTTATTGTATTCAGACTATATCCTGCAGATACTATGTGAGATGAAGTTAATGTTTGCCAACATCTGATATAAGACTTGCATTATAATTTAGTCAATTTTGTACAAACTATATTTTTCCTTTAATCAATAAGAACTGTACCGAAGTCCAATTCTGACATGAACTTCCTTCAGAGTTCATCAGATTTGTTTCACATGTAGTATATGCATGATAGCTGTAATTATAAGCAATTGCTAATGCATAAGATCCCAACACACAAGATTTGTTATTGAATTGTTTTGTACATGAAGTTGTTTTCTCAGTATACTTCATTTGTGTGTTGCTTCGATTGAGAACATATTGGAGGAAGATTCTGGACTTTGTATTGCTGGAAGATATGGTTATTAGGGTATTCTTTTGCTTTATTTATGTTGATTCACCATACATGCACTTGTGGGGAGAAGCAGAAAGGATGCAGGTTCTGGAAGAGAATTTTTTTTAAAGTGGAAATAGCACCTTGACTTGGAAGATTACTGCCAAATGGAACTTTTAAAAATCGCAAAAAAATTTATCCTTTCAATCTTAATTAAAACATGCAAGTCAGTCACTGAAAACGTAAATCTTAGTTCTGATTGTGCCCCTAGTTCGCACTGTTGTTTGTAATCTAAATTAGTTCCCATATTTAGTCTGTGCAAATGGCATAGGAAATGTCACTAGAATGGAGTGGGAGAACTCTACCTATAGCAGGAGCACAGTTGTAACATTTAAAGAAATTTTGAAGCCATGGGGAAAAAAATACCTATCCCTTTTTGAAAACAGTGACAACAGAAAGAAGGAGCCGTGCATTTCCCAATCCATGCAGTTGCCAGCCTGCTGGTACACACAGACATAACATCTGAAAAGTGCTAATGTGTCAAATCATTTCCATCCACAGTCCAACACTGCCTCCCCAACTCTACCCACTTCACTGCTTTCTTTCCTCCTGCACTCACTCTTGCTCTATCCTAGCTACATGCTTTTAATCCAGTTGATCCTTGCATCACCAGACACCTTCAATAAACGTGCAATCAAGTCTCCTACAGATGCAAATAACCCTCTTCGTATATCCTTAACAGCATCTAGATTTTAAAAAGGGAGAACAGTGAGTGGGGAATCACATCCTTCTGGATTTCCTTTGATATGACATGCTCTCTTTCTGCCCCCCCTGACCTCTCCAGACAACAGAGCAAAACCAACTTTCTATGTTGTTGTTGTTGTTGTTGTTGCTCTCTCAAAAGTCACAGCAGAGACTCTGCGATAATACCTCTGCACACAGCAACCTGAGTATTCCCTCATGGAGTCTTTTCATTCAAATACTAGCCAGGGCAGACCCTGCTTAGCTTCTGAGATCAGACCACACTGGGCTATCAAGATCAGGATTTCTGTATTATAGCACTAGTCGAAATCTAGCATCTAAATCTAGTGTATAATAAATGGTCTTACTGCGTCGTTCAGATGGTTTCCATCATGATATTGTTTATTTCAGTGTAGGGACTTATTTCAGTGTAGGGACTTATGTATTTCCACCTGGCATAGGGGGCTCAGCAGTGTTCTGACAATGAGTCATAAGAAGCTACAAGTTATTTTACCCCAAAGTACCACTAGGTGTTATCTGGGAGGCACTGATAGGGGATGCATGCTGAAGTGATAAGTAACAACAGTAATCTTGAAGGAGATATTGGGATCCTGCACAGTTGTCATATGCTGCAGTCTGCCTTATTTCATAGAATCATAGCGTTGGAAGAGACCACAAGGACCATCAAGTCCAATCCACCTGCCATGCAGGAGCACACAGTCAAAGCACTCCCTCTCTTGCTGTGTGTGTGTGTGTGTGTGTGTGTAAGGGTGGAATTGATGAAACTATCCTGAGCTATTTAAGCCTTGCAAACCCCAGGCCGAGGATGAACGGCTAAAGAAAGCCTTTATGTGTGAATGGCAGTCTCACAAGACAGAAGTAGTCTCAAGAGCAACCCAAAAGGACAAGGAGAAGAACCTGGGCAGGGGCATAACGAGGCAGCCCCGGGCAAACTGTAGCCCTGGGCAAAACCTGAGTTGGATGCCCCCCCCCATGGGCGGCCACTCCACCACGACCAAATTTTGATTTGCACCAGGACATTGGTACCTGCAAGGGGTGCATTTTTAGACGTATCAGCACCAAAACTTCAGCATATCATCAGGAGACTGCCCTAATGATACCCCCCAAGTTTGGTGCAGTTTGGTTCAGGGGGGCCAAAGTTATGGACCCTCAAAACTGTAGCCCCCATCTCCTATTAGCTCCCATTGGAAACAATGGGGGATAGGGGCACCCCCTTTGGGAGTCCATAACTTTGGACTCCCTGAACCAAACCTCACCAAACTTGGGGGGTAGCATAAGGACAGTCTCCTGATGATACGCTGAAGTTGTGGTGCCGCTAGCCTAAAAACTGCGCCCCCTGCAGGCCAAAAATGGAAAACCACTAAAATACCCAAAAACGAACCCAGCATTTTGATGCCCCCCACAAGGTGATGCCCTGGGCAGCTGCCCACCTTGCCCAATGGGCATTATGCCAGTGAACATGGGTGTCTCAAAGCACCTCAAGGCCTAAAAGGGCTGGAAGGAGTTTCGGCTAGGGATGTCAGTCTCCATGTGGGACCTGGGAACCCCCGGAATTACCAGTCATCTCCAGACTACAGAGATCAGTTTCCCTGGAGAAAATGGATGCTTTTCAGGGCGGGCTTTGCAGAAGTCTACCCCATTGAAGTCCCTGACCTCCCCAGGCTCCCTCCTGAATATCCAGGAGTTTCCCAACCTGGATCTAGCAACCCTAACCCCCACCCCAAGCTTCAACCCTACACATCATCGCTGCAGGGAGGGGGATCCACTGCGCCTCTTCTGTTGAACCACGGTATCCACCCCACAAAAATCATAACACAATTGACCCCCCTCCACACTCTGCCTGTAGATACTCACTCCTCGGGATTGTAGTCCGGATCATCTGCCCGTCATCATCTGAGAGAAAAGAACGAGAACATGATCTGGCAGTTCCATGACCAACACGTCTGTCCTCTTCTCAGCTACTGGCATCCTAACCTTTGTTCAAAAAGAATAGACGCCAACAGGCCAAGAGGGAGCAGCAGTGGCGTAGGAGGTTAAGAGCTCGTGTATCTAATCTGGAGGAACCGGGTTTGATTCCCAGCTCTGCCGCCTGAGCTGTGGAGGCTTATCTGGGGAATTCAGATTAGCCTGCACACTCCCACACACGCCAGCTGGGTGACCTTGGGCTAGTCACAGCTTCTCAGAGCTCTCTCAGCCCCACCTACCTCACAGGGTGTTTGTTGTGAGGGGGGAAGGGCAAGGAGATTGTTAGCCCCTTTGAGTCTCCTGCAGGAGAGAAAGGGGGGATATAAATCCAAACTCTTCTTCTTCTTCTTCTTCTTCTTCTTCAGTTTAAGAATAGTTGCAAGGAAAAGGAAGGGGCGCTAAGCAAATTACCACTGTTTCTGATACATACAAAGTATAACATGCAAACAATAAATTAAAATAGGTAGTAAGGGTAAGATTATATTATTGGAAACGGAGAAATTAGTCGTTCAAAAGACGAATTATATAGATAAGAGGGGAAGTCAAGGGAATGGGGGGATAACTGGGGAGGGAAAGGTGGGAGGGAAAGAGAACTAGAAACAAGGGAGCAATATTGAGTTATATTAACGTAATTTGCAGTTCCTTTTTTATTATATGTTGCATAACTCTGATGTAAGAGTGAATGTGAAAGTGATATGTTATTTTATGTATGTATGAGAAACTTTCAATAAAGATTTGATTTAAAAAAGAAAAGGAAGGGGCAATTGCTTTAGATGTCAAAATGTGCATATCTGCACAGAAGGATGATGCTATCTGGAAACAAGTTAAAGAGGTTTGGGGGAAGCAAGCCTTAGTAATCCCAGAACACTTTAGCTAGATAGCTGCAGAGACAATCTGCAAAGCATGGAATAGCCAATAAATTGTTGACATGGTTGCAACTTCCTTTTTTGGAAGGTGAAGGAAGGTCCTAGAAGTTCAGCTATATTTTATTTGATCCTGACCAATAGGAATAGTTTAAGGAGTTGCATTAGGTGTCCATTAAGACCCCTTCCGACTCAAGGACTCTGCGGTTCTTTTTAACAATCAGATCCACCATAAAACATCCCTGACCACCAGTGGTCGAATTATCATCAATAGGTGTGGCTTCTAAAAGGGGAACAGAAGATCTACATAGTGATCATCTCAAGAATTGGGGCCTGAAGGCAGAAGCTCTGGCCAGTTGGAGCCAGCTTCGCGTAGTGGTTAAGAGCAGGTGCACTCTGATCTGGAGAACCAGGTTTGATTCTCTGCTCTGCCACTTGAGCTGTGGACTCTTATCTGGTGAACCAGAGTAGCTTGTGCACTCCAACACATGCCAGCTGGGTGACCTTGGGCTAGTGACAGTCACAGTTCTTCGGATCTCTCTCAACCCCACCCACCTCACAGGGTGTTTGTTGGGTGGGGAGAAGGGAAAGGAGATTGTAAACCCCTTTGAGTCTCCTTACAGGAGAGAAAGGGGGGATATAAATTCAAACTCTTCTTCTTCAGTTGTTTGTCCCTAACCGTTGGGATTCCAAAGGCTATACTGCTTGTGAACAGGAGGTTCTACTCTTGCTACCAGAGTCACTATGCTCAAAATGCAAAACACATACAAGTACTGGTGGCTGAACTTTCTTCAGGAGGAGATGTTGTCTCTGCAATGAGATAAAAGAAAAGGCAGTCATTGAACCCTCTCGCTATTTAAAAATAAATAGAAAGTCTATTTAGAAAACATATACAATTGCATAGGAGAAATATCACACGAGGGTCCTTGTAGATAACTATTCACAAGAAAACAAGAATGGAAAAAATGGAAAGCCAAACACAAATCCGAAAACTGGAAGCCTGATGAATAACATACGTCACAGCTGCTAGCAGGGTGTTTCAAGTGAGCTCCTTTAGATTTTTTTTCAAATATAGATTATTCATCTTTTTTTCTTACTTGAAGTCACCAAGTTCACAGAAGTAAATAACAAGCTACAAAGGCCACATCAAAGGGTAGCTGAAGATATACATAACTATCGTACCAAATAAGGCTCAATCAGGACCTGAAGGCAGCAGCTCTGTCCTGCTATTGGTCCCTAGCCTCTGTGACTCAAAGGATATACTGCCTCTGAATATTGTTACCTAGCTTAACAGGGGGAAGGATTTCTTTTGGGGTTAGCAATGGGGAAGAGTAGCTCAGTTTAGCAAATACGTTGGGGAAAGAGCTTAGCTTGGCAGAGCAATGAAGAGAGCAACTTAGCTTGGCAGAGCTTTGGGGAGAGCACTCACTTGCAATGCGAGAGGAGGCTAGGTTGGAATCTTTGAGACTATGTATACGGGGAAATATGGCATGAAGCGTTCCACAGAGTAACACAAGGAGTCCAAATCAAGTTTAAAATGTTTATATCAATTTGGTTTCAAGCACACACATAGTAAGATATGGAGGCACATACATACAAGTTCCTAGAGATATAAAAAGGTGGGAGAAATAGGTTTGGATGATAGAATGGGAAGTGGGAGGCAGCAGGGTGTAGGAGGTTAAGAGCTCGTGTATCTAATCTGGAGGAACCGGGTTTGATTCCCAGCTCTGCCGCCTGAGCTGTGCAGGCTTATCTGGGGAATTCAGATTAGCCTGTACACTCCCACACATGCCAGCTGGGTGACCTTGGGCTAGTCACAGCTTTTCGGAGGTCTCTCAGCCCACCTACCTCACAGGGTGTTTGTTGTGAGGAGGGAAGGGCAAGGAGATTGTAAGCCCCTTTGAGTCTCCTACAGGAGAGAAAGGGGGGATATAAATCCAAACTCCTCTTCTTCTTCTTCTTCTTCTTCTTCTTCTTCTTCTTCTTCTTCTTCTTCTTCTTCTTCTTCTTCTTCTTCTTCTTCTTCTTCTTCTTCCTCTTCTTCCTCTTCTTCTTCTTCTTCTAATGGTTCCAATGCAGCAGATGAAGGAGAAGGCAGGGACTCTATGCCAGCACAGAGATCCCGTAAAAGGACGATATTGTGTCTCACACCAACTTGATCAAGGGAGGTTCAGGTTAGAAATGAGCAATGAGCTTAAGGTGAGCAGGACTTTTATAGGATGGATCGCTGGTTTGGTGGGAAAAGAGACCCTTTGCATTAGGTTTCGTTTCTTGCATCTGTGCTGGGTTGCAGGGCTGAGCTAATTAGCAGCTCTATCTATTGTTCTAAACCCCGGGGATTGGTAGCCAATTGTTCTCTTGATTATATTAGAAGCACCTTGAATAGGTGGCCGGCAGAGTAAGTCTCTGGCTGTTGTAATTTAGCAGAGGCACCAAGATTAAATCAGGGATGGGAGCACTTGGTTTTAGGAACAGCTGAAGGGGAGAAAGGTTGCATCTCAATTAAAGGGATAGTGCACATTTGCAACTCCATTAACTGTAGCTCTGGCTTGGGTGTGGACTTCAAGGGAGCAAATGTCTAGATTAGTTCTCTACTGACTGTTTGCTGTTTCTAGGCTTGCTTTCAGTTTGTTTCATCCTGCTCCACACCATATATAACTATTGGCATTAATACAAATCAGAAAAATATCTCACATATATATTGTATCCATAAAAATCCCGGATTGAATGTGTGTTCTGAGATGTGGGGTGGAAGGGAAGCATAACAATATGGAGGTTCCATTTTGCTATCAGATTCACTACTCCGAAACTATAAAGCACCTACCAGTAGCGATGGTCGAATCTGCATCTGTAGGTGTGGTCTCTAAACAGGGAACAGAATATCTATGATAGTCATCTACCATATCAAAAATCAGAGCCTGAAGGTGGAAGCTCTGCCCTGTTATTTGTCCCTAGCTAATGGCACTCGGGGGATATACTTCCTTTGAACATGGAGGTTCTGCTTTGCTATCAGATCCACTATTCTCAAATTGTAAAGAAGCTACACATACCTAGCGAAAATTTGGTGGGTTTGGAATCTTCCCTCAGGAGTGAGAGTGTTGTCTCTGCAACGAGGAGAGAAGATGACCTAAAGAAAGATCTTGGCGCGGAGAATAATGTTTGATGGAAACAGAACTCTCTATCTTTTCCTACCACCTAAACTTTGCCATGCCAAGGCCAACCATAAAAGTGCAGAATATGAACATGAGAAGATCTGCAGGATCAGACTAACAGCATCCAGAGACCAATAAAGGTACCCTCCATGGATATTCATCTGAAAGCTATCTCAACTCATGTGCATGTGTATAAAGTAATCTCATGTTACAGACAACTTACCGGTAGGTTCCGGGGTGTTGTGAGGTTTCCGGGTTGTATGGCCATGTTCCAGTAGCATTTTCTCCTGATATTTCGCCTGCATCTTCAGAGGATCTGAAGGCTGACATCTTCAGAGGATCTGATGATAGTGAAGTAAGTGGCGTATATATGTTTTACTACCATCATATTCTCTGAAGATGCCAGTCACAGATGCAGGCAAAACATCAGGAGAAAATACTACTGGAACATGAGCATACAGCCTGGAAATCCCAAAACATCCCAGTGATTCCAGCCATGAAAGGCTTTGACAATACAACTTAGGCTCTGCTGAGCTTCTGAGATTGGATGAGATGGGGGCATACCATTCTGCCTTTCCTCTAACTCCGACTCATAGTGAATGCCTTATGATATTCAACTGCAAGGAATCTGTACATAAGTGCTGTCAAATCACAATCACAACTGGCCTATAGCCGCAGCAGTTTCAAGGCAAATGAGAAACCACGATGTTTGCCATTGCCTTCCTCTGTAGAGTTTTCCTTGGTGGTCCCCTCACAAGCTACACTTCCAAAATGTGACAAGATACCCCCACCCCATAGAACCCCAATACAACTAGCCTATATGATAAAAGGACTAAGCCCAAAATGTTGGGAGCTCGGGGACAGGGCGGTATAAAAATCGAAATAATAAATAAAATAAATAAATAAAATAAAAAAGGAGCATATTACACTCATATGTGGATAGAATGTAAAATGGTGAAAAAGTTTTGGGACAATATATTGAAATATGTAGAACAGTTAGTAAAAGTAAAAATCGACATAAATAATGAATTATTAATTGTGGGGATAATGGATGATAAAAGAGTGAATAGAAGTTTTGAACCAATGTATAAAATAATGATAAGAGCAGCACACGCAGTGTTGGCGTTGGGCTGGAAAGATAATAAAAAATGGACAGTGTCAAAATGGATGAAATCCATATGGGAACAAATACAGTTAGAGATCTTTGAGAGACTGACAAAAAATAAACTATGGGAAGAAAAGATGGAAGACATTATGAAATTATGGACAGTGTATGAAACATGGATGGAAGAAGCCGGATTTAACAAAGAACTATGGAATAAGAGAATAAGAAGAATGAATCTCCTGCTGCTTGCATAAAACAATCAATAGAAAAGGGGGGGAGGGGGGGAATGAAAAAATGTTTAGATGAAATGAAGATATTGAATGTAACAAATGTATAAATATTCTATACAATAAAAATCTATTAAAAAAAAAAAGATACCCCCACCCCATGATTAGGATGTGATCAAGAGACCAAAGAGGTTTTAATCTTACCTCCAAACACCAGAGTGCAGGTCACCAGCAAGAGAGCTAATATTTTCATGTCCAAAGGGACTTGGATCATCAGCCCTATGCAGAATCAGGACAAAGAGGCTCTATTATGTTGTAGAGCTTCCTTCTCCCTCCAACTGCCTTATGAAGGCAAGATTGGGTTGTCTGGTTGGTAAAGGGGATAAGGTGGGTTATTGATCGAAGCAATTAAAGGATAAGAACAGAGTGGATAAATAAGGAAAGAAAAATTAGTCCGGAGCATAAGAATGGCAGGCATTGTGCCAAGCAAGAGACTAGATACAAAGGGGTTTTCTAATACACTTCTTCCAAAAATTGCGGGTAGATTCCCTGCCCCAGGCAGATCCTGGTTGATGCTGAAGGTTCACAGGGGATGTTTCCTTCTTATGATAAACAGAAGGCCTGGAGGGCTCACAAAGCGCTACAAAACTAAAATATTCCTAGAGAAGGCACAGTTGTGAGGTTTGGCATTCAATAGGGAATCCAGGATTTCTAAAAAAACCCTTTCTTTTAGGGAAAAACAGGAGACTAGCCCTTTGATTTGCACTGCCCAAAAGAAGCGGGTGGAAGTGTTTAAAGGGATGCCGGGAGGAATCTGAGAATTGAGCAACAGGATTTTTCTTGCCTTAAAAACTCTACCGCTGTGAGTTGATGGCAAAAAGGAGGGTATTATTTATCCCCCTGCCATGAAAAGCTTTAGCTGTCCATTTCCACACAGGGTATTGCCCAGTCTCCTCAGATTTCAGAAGCTAAGCAGGGTCCGTAGTGGGAAGGGAGACCTCTCAAGAAGACTCTGCAGAGGAAGGCAATGGTAAACCACCTCTGCCTCTCACTTGTCTCGAAAGCCCCTTGCTGGGATCACCATCAGTCAGCTGACTGCACTTCACACTTGATAGCACTTCACACACACACACACACACACACACACACACACACACACACACACACACACAAACGGGACAGGGCATTTCCCCCCAGACCAGAGGCCAGTTAAAACCATGTGTTTTCTACTTCCTGTTTTCAGTAGATTATTTCCAGTTCAATGTAAGAAATACTAGACATAAGAACATAAGAACTAGCCTGCTGGATCAGACCAGAGTCTCTCTAGTCCAGCTCTCTGCTACTCGCAGTGGCCCACCAGGTGCCTTTGGGAGCTCACATGCAGGATGTGAACGCAATGGCCTTAAGAATATAAGAAAGAGCCTGCTGGATCAGACCAGAGTCCATCTAGTCCAGCTCTCTGCTACTCGCAGTGGCCCACCAGGTGCCTTTGGGAGCTCACATGCAGGATGTGAACGCAATGGCCTTAAGAACATAAGAAAGAGCCTGCTGGATCAGACCAGAGTCCATCTAGTCCAGCTCTCTGCTACTCGCAGTGGCCCACCAGGTGCCTTTGGGAGCTCACATGCAGGAGGTGAAAGCAATGGCCTGCTGCTGCTGCTCCTGAGCACCTGGTCTGCTAAGGCATTTGCAATCTGAGATCAAGGAGGATCAAGATTGGTAGCCATAGATCGACTTCTCCTCCATAAATCGGCCCAAGCCCTTTTTAAAGCTGTCCAGGTTAGTGGCCATCACCACCTCCTGTGGCAGGATATTCCAAACACCAATCACACGTTGCGTGAAGAAGTGTTTCCTTTTATTAGTCCTAATTCTTCCCCCCAGCATTTTCAATGAATGCCCCCTGGTTCTAGTATTGTGAGAAAGAGAGAAAAATTTCTCTCTGTCAACATTTTCTACCCCATGCATAATTTTATAGACTTCAATCATATCCTCCCTCAGACGTCTCCTCTCCAAACTAAAGAGTCCCAAACGCTGCAGCCTCTCCTCATAAGGAAGGGGCTCCAATCCTTCAATCATCCTCGTTGCCCTTCTCTGCACTTTTTCTATCTCTTCGATATCCTTTTTGAGATGTGGCGACCAGAACTGAACACAGACATGTGCTATGGAGCTCCTGTATGCTGCAAGAGGATTCTAGGGGTGGAGGAAGCACACATACACATTCAGTTCACATGCCCAGTAAATACAATGTTCATGCTAGACTTCTCCGTTTTCTCTCTGTTGAACAGGGGCACTAACATCAGCATTGACCTACAGCAAGTGTGGCCACCTTTGGAACACTGACCCAGTAGAGAAGGAGACCACTACAAAATGTCAGGGAGTGAGGGGGTGCATGGCTCCAATAGTAACTCTTCAACATTTCAGACAGAAGATTTATTTTCTAAAATAAATGTATTGTTTTAAGATATTTCTTTCATATACACAGATTTCCTTCAGTCATGCAGCGAAGATCCTTGTGGTGGCAAAAGCCCCATGTGGCTCATGGTCACCCACTTTCTAAAACATTTAGTAGACACCAAGAAAGGTAACAATAGGTGCCATAGTACCCATGAGCACCATGCTGGAGAACTGTGGCCTTGGGTGACAAAAAAAACACCCTTGTCCTGTCCTGAGGCAAAGTCAACTTAGCTAGCTGCTTCTTCTAGAGCAGTGATGGCGAACCTTTTCGAGACTGAGTGCCCAAACTGCAACCCAAAACCCACTTATTTATCGCAAAGTGCCAACACGGCAATTTAACCTGAATACTGAGGTTTTCGTTTAGCAAAAAGGTTGGCTCCAAGGTGTGCGTTACTTGGGAGTAAGCTTGTTGGTAGTCGGTGGCTTTGCTTTGAAACAACTGTGCAACTCTTCCAATGGGTGAACCCACTTAACCCTATGAGTGTTTACTTAGAAGCCAATGCCCCCCCATTGCCAGCAACCGAGCTTACTCCCAGGTAAAAGGATCGCATTGGATTTAGTCTCTTCGCGACATAAAAATCAGTGGGGTTTAACAGCGCTTAACAGTGTTACCGACAATGCTTCCCCAAAACTAGGTCTTAGGTTTAATGCTAATAATCAAGCCCACAGCCCAGGCCAGCCTAGATGTGTGGGGGGGGGACCCTGTTTGCGTGTGCCCACAGAGAGGGCTCTGAGTGCCACCTCTGGCACCCGTGCCATAGGTTCGCCACCACTGTTCTAGAGCTAAAATGAATGTCTCGACAGCGGATGAATCTATTGTTACCCCCTTTTTCCAGTGGGTGATTCATCACCTTCTTTGTACATGGCGGATAGGAGGCATGATAGGTCAGTTCGTAAGTTCTTCTATGAAGTTACAGATCTTGAAAGCTGGATTTGCATACGCCATGCCGTTGCTGCTGAGGCAGGTGGTTATTTACCCAGAATATGGACTTGCCTATTAGCAGTTTTTGTTTGTTAAAATGCTTAAGCTTCATTTTAAACAGGGGCTATGCCAGTAATCTCAAAATGCTCGCTTCTGGGAACCTCTTGACAGAGGCAATTTCTAGTCAGAAATTCCAAACAGGTCAGCAGTACCAGTCTGATGCAAGAACAACCACAAAGGGCACCCTAATGCCAAACTGTTGTGTCATGATGCCTAATAAAGGGGTGTGTGTGTGTGTGCCAAACTGTTCTGCTGTGGCAGATGCTTTTTTGATCGAGGAGATGGGTGATGATTTAAGTCATGTGAACTTTCTCATTCTAGATAACCACGGAGGACATATTTATAACTACGTGAAGTTGCCAACTCAAGCTTGCTTGTGAAACTTGTGACCAAATATTTCTCACAATATTATGCCAGAGTCTCCCGAAACAGACCTTGTGAGTGTAGTTATGGATAGCTGACAGCTCAAGGATAACATGATAGAGTGTGGGACTGGCAAGATGGCTGTTACCAAGTGATAACTTAGGTGCGAAAATATGATCCATATGGTTTAGAGTACACAAGTTGGGTTGTGAGTTCCCTTTAATTTTTATATAATGGTGCCAATTTGGGATTTGGGCCAGAGGTGGGATCCATCAGGTTCTCACAGGTTCCCGAGAGTAGGTTACTAATTATTTGTGTGGTCCGAGAGGGGGATACTAATTGGTGATTTTGCCACGTGATTTTTGTCCCTCCTCCGCTCCTCAGCAGTAGTGCGCAGAACTTGAAGCAGTCTAGCAGGAGGTGCGTAGCAGCCTGCGCCTGCGTGCATTCGTTTCCCACCCGAGGACCAGCGCAGTGGCCCCGTCCTTGCCACAGCTCCGCCCAGCAATGCCCCGCCCCCGGAATGCCCGGCCATGCCCTCGTCATGCCCTGCCCAGCTCCATTGGTGCTACACCACTGTTTGAATCCCACTGCCATGGGAACCTGTTACTAAAATGTTTTGATCCCACCCCTGATTTGGGCTATGGTGCATGTCCAGAAGAAACTTCAGCAGAAGAAACCTGAAATGACCAGATATCTCATCAGATCTTGGAAGTTAAGCTACCGATTTGATACTTGGATGCACTAGCGTAATGCCCATTGGCCAAGGTGGGCAGCTGCCCAGGGCATCACCTTGTGGGGGGCATCAAAATGCTGGGTTCGTTTTTGGGTATTTTTAGTGGTTTTCCATTTCTGGCCTGCAGGGGGCGCAGTTTTTAGGCTAGTGGCACCAAACTTTCAGCGTATCATTAGGAGACTGTCCTTATGCTACTCCCCAAGTTTGGTGAGGTTTGGTTCAAGGAGTCCAAAGTTATGGACTCCCAAAGGGGGTGCCCCTATCCCCCATTGTTTCCAATGGGAGCTAATAGGAGATGGGGGCTACAGTTTTGAGAGTCCATAACTTTGGCCCCCCTGAACCAAACCTCACCAAACTTGGGGAGTAGCATAAGGACAGTCTCCTGATGATGTGCTCCGGGAAATATCAGGAGAAAATGCTGATATGTCTAAAAATGCACCCCCTGCAGGCACCAATGTCCTGGTGCAAAAAAAATTGGTCCTGGTGGAGTGGCCGCCCATGGGGGGGGGGGGGAAATCCAACTCAGGTTTTGCCCAGGGCTCCAGTTTGCCCAGGGCTGCCTCATTACGCCCCTGCTTGGATGGGAGACTTTAAAAGACGTTTTGGGCTGTTATGTGGAGGCAGACAATGGCAAACCACCTCTGGACATCTTTTGCTCTTAGGGAACTGATGTTAGGCAGTCGCAACAGCACTTTTCATGAGCATCCAGCCAACCCCATTATTATTATCAGTTGATATTTTCTCCAAGGCAATGTTTGCTTGAGGTATTGGACTAAATATAATTGGGTTGGCTTTCAGGAACTCATTTGGTGGCTCACAGCCCACTTGACCTGACCCAACTGAACTCATCCGGCTTCTGCAAGCAGCTTCTTTTCTCCTAGAGCCAACCTCTATTTAAATTATGTAATTAACCACTCAGTGTTTCCGCTTCATAATTAATCTCAGCATTACTGAACTGCCCATCCCACCTTGTGCCAACCATTTTGACTGATGCTTGTTGCTTACATAAGAGCACAGAGGAGGCTCTGGATTCAGTATCAACCATTACTGGACGCCCATCACATCATCTTGAACCCCAGGAAGCTACCAAGTGGCTCTCTGTGTTTCCACGATGAAGAAGTTTTTCTTCTCACTCCTACTGACAATGGCTGCCTGGGCATTAGTATCTGGGGGTAAGTAGAGTCGGCACTCCGTCAGTACCTCCTGGTTGAAATTGTTTCTATCCTGCTGCGATAGAATTCCTGTGAGTGTTCACTGAGGCTCATTCCGCACATGCAGAATAATGCACTTTCAAACTGCTGTCAATGCTCTTTGAAGCTGTGCGGAATGGCAAAATCCACTTGCAAACAGTTGTGCCTGTTGTGGGGAGAGGAAGGGAAGGCATTTGCAAGCCACTTTGAGACATTTTTTTGGTTGAGAAAAGAGGGTTATAAATCCAAACTCCTCCTCCTCCTCCTCCTCCTCCTCCTCCTCCTCTTGACTGAAAACAATAGCATTGACTACTGGTAATTCTCTTCTAGAGTCTGATGATGCCAACCTGGAGTCCCAGTCACATCCTGCAGCTGGTAAGCACAAAGCATGGGTGAGATAGAGAGTTAGCGAAATAATGTCGAAGTACTTGAGATCCTAAGCGGTAATCCATGGTCAAGGGAAGGGAAGAGATACATGAAGAGCAGAAGACCTCTGTGCTACTATGTGTCATACTGAAACCAGTGTGGTGTAGAGCTTAGTGTCAGACGAGGATATGGGAGACCCAGGTTCAAATTCTCACTCTGCCACAGAAGCTCTCTTGGGGCCTTTCCCCGCTTACCTCTTTTTGGTTGCCAAAGGGCGTCTACCCTGCGTTTGTTGCACTCCGCAGCTTTTGAGCACGGAGAAATTGTTCCCCACTTCATTTTTATTTATTTATTTATTTATTTATTTATTTATTTATTATGTGATTTATAAGCCGCCTCACCCCCGAAGGGGTCAGAATTGCAGCGTTCCCCAAGAGCACATGTCCCACCGCGGCAATCGCGGCCAGCGGAGGGCGGGTCTCTATTTTGATTGGCTGGCACGTGTACACGTCATCGACACGCGGCAATCGTGGCCAGCGGAGGGCGGGTCTCTATTTTGATTGGCTGGCACGTGTACACATGTACACATCATCGACACATGTACTCTGGCAGTAATAACGCCATCAAAACGCTTCATTTTTCCAACAATCGCCTATGTTCCCTTCTCGGCAGATACTCCAGTTTTCACTCTTAAAAGCCAAGCTCAAGACGTACTCTCGTAAGCTGCACCCCTATGAATGGCTGGTGCAAAGCTGTGGAGCTCGAAGAACAGTAAAAGCGATGTTGGAACGCCGCCTCTGCTGCAATAATACGCCTCCAAATCTCTCCTTAAAAAATGGAGAAGCCTGTTGCCTGATTGGTTGGAAGGCTGCACGTCACAGAATCAACTTCACGCAAACATGCCGAAGTTCCCCACCACCCCGCGGCGTTTTGAGAAAAGTTGCTGTTTTAAGAGGAGCTAATTTGGCGCGCACTAAGGAGGTGGGAGAGCGGCAGATTTGGGGCAGCTGCGCTGTGGCCGCTGGTGTGGTGGGGAGCACAGAGGATCCCTGGGTCTTTTCATGAGGTTACCCCACAGCATATGGTGAGTGGGGAAAGGCCCTTGGTAATCCTGGGCCAGTCATATTCTCTCAGCCTAATTTGCCTTGCAAGATTGTTGTGAAGATGAACTGGAGGAAAGGATAATTATATAAACTGCTTTGGGTTTTGATTGGGAAGAAAAGTGGGTTATAGATGAACTTTATCATAATAATACAGTTCTGGTCTGGAACATCCAAGTTTGGTTCCTTTGCTGGGCACTCCATCCTCATATTTTTAACCCAAGTATATATTTGGTCGGCATATGTTCCACATTAAAAGTGCAGTAAACACACATTCTTCAGAGATAAATCCAGTACCTTATAAGAGAGGGAAAGTACAGTATATAAACCTTCTTCTTCTGGAACAAGACCATTTGTGGCAGAGGAGTCCCTGCCCCACTATGTTCTTTTATTATTCAAGAATTTATTTCTATGTACAGTTCTGCTCCTCACTAAAACCTGCTTACTCCTCTTCAATGCTTGTTGAAGAGGAAGTTTTCCCCCCCAAAATTAAACTCAGAGTTGTGTGTGCGCAGTTTACCAAAGTGTCTAGTTCTATTCATTTGTAGTCCCCCCCTGCTCTGCACGAACGATGCACATAGATTAAACACTGCAAAACAAAGATTTATTTATTTAAAGCATTTATTAATCTCCTTTTTTTTGCTTACAGAGCTCAAGGTGACTTACAGTATGAATAAAATATCCAATAAAATGGAATACATAAAAGTGCCTAAAACCAAATTTTAAAATCACAATTTAGGACTGTTTTAATCATTTGCAGGCCTAAACAAAACTATCCTCAGCTGCCTCTTAAAAATAGAACATGAGGGGGCCAAGTTCCTCTCCCTGGGAAGCTTGTGCCGTGGTTGTGGGGCTGCTACTGAAAAGGTCTTCTCTTGTGTACCCATTAAATTAGCTTCTTTGGCTGATGGGACAGTCAGGAGAGGCTCTTCTTGTGACCTTAATACCAGAAGAGAACATATGGGAGAAGATGGGAGAAGATGGTCTTTACTTTGATGCCAAGCCATGTAAAGCTTTCTAGTGACCCTCAGTCCCGGTTCTGAAAGATGTCTCAGTAGGATTCTACAGTTGATCATGCTGAAGATCTCTGAGAGATCCAGCAGAACCGGCAGGATCTCACTCCTCCTGTCTTGTCCTCATTAGAGGTCATCAACCAAGGTGAACAAAGCAGCCTCTGTTACAAACCCCAGTCTGAAGCCAGATTGATAGATATTTATTATTACGGCCTTTTGGCCAGCCAATAGTTTAAAATCAGAGTACATGTGAATCCATAGCACTCCACTTATACAAAAATATAATATAAATTAAAATCCATTGTAAAATCTATTAATAAATAACATTAGCTTCAGGCATTACTACAGTCCTCATCACACAGTGCTGCTCTTTGTTTTAATAAGGAACTACGCTTGTTGTGCACCAATATACAAAATGTAGCTACCTTCTGTGAAATGGCAGAAACACGATCTTCTAATAATATTCTTACAGAATTCGTATCTGAGTTATCTATGAATGGACATACATGACGAGTTAACAATGGTTGGATCAACAGCTTCCTTTCACCTTCATGTAACTTGCAATGCAGTAAGATATGTGACATTGAGTCTGCTTCCCCTGAGCCGCACACACAGGTTCTCCTGTGCCTTGGAATATTTTGGAATCGATCCCATCAGATTAGCTGACGGGAAGGCATCGAAGGCGAGCCCTAGAAAAAGCCCATGCGGCTTCTTGCTGATGTTATTACAGATAGAATAAGGTGCAGCTGGAAATACCATATCCATGATTTTTAGTGGTTTATATAGAACAGGTAGCCGGGGAAAATCTGTTTACAACTAAATGTCATTAAGACGTTGGTGGACCATACGCATTGCTCTGCTACTTCCAACCCTCCAAAAGTTGCATTGGATCAAGACCACTGTCTAAGTTTTGATATAATCTTTTCTAGCCATCCAGGGTGGGGTGTTGCTGTTGCCAATAATGAAGGCATTAATCCCTGGGGACAGGGAAAGCACTTTAAGCCAGTATTTGATGGTTAATTTCCAAAAGATGGCCTCAACTTTGGCCATCCCTGCTTCTTGCCTTAATACCACATTGACTGTACATTTCGGTGTATTGAAGCCAGACTGAAATGGGTCCAGAAAATCAGTCTCTTGGAAGAGCCCCTGGCCTGGAGCTGAGAAGCACCAATGTGCTCAAGGCGACCTTGCCTAAGAATGGAAGGCTGGAGATGGCCAGAAGTTCTCCACCACAGTAGGGCTTAGGTAGGGTTTTTTTAAAACACAGGCCTAATGACCGTGTCCGTGAGCACAACTTCCAGAAGCATTAACTGCTTCCTTTACCCTCTCAGCCAACCTGCCTCTGGCAGTTTTTATCAGTCAGGAAGGACAACGATCCTGAGCACAGATAGTAGGTCTCACCTTTGCAAGGTATTTGTGCACATCCTCGGGCTTCAAAACCTGACAGGTATCCATATAAATCAAACTGGCAGGTGCCAGAGGTAAGATTATTATCTGAATGTTCAGTCATGCGGGCATCTAACCCAGAGGAAGGATGGGGGGCAGTTTTGCTCTGCAGAGGTATGTAGCAAATTGATCACAGCTGACCATTGCGTGGTCAGAATCCAATTCTCTGGGACTATGATATAAAAGCTCTTGAACTACATGAAGCTCTAATATGGGCTCCAAATGTCCCTTTCCCTTGTCATCGGTTTCCTTGTGAACAGGGGAGTCTGTTTAGATCTCTTTGAGGGGAGAGGCCAGTAGGGGTAACTGTGTCAATAGTCCAGGCTATTTTTTCCGTTCCAGACAGTAGTCAGGACTTCTCGAAAGAACTGTCAACAGACCACTTGTTGTTTTCCTAAGTTGTGCATTGTGATGTAGGCCTTTCTGCACATCTATTGTTTTACAACAAACCTTTTGCCATCAAATGCTGTATTTTTTTTTCTTGGAATTCCACTACACATTTTTTTCCTCTGTTTAGTTCTCCTGGAAACATTTTTCCCTTCAGGTTATTTTCTCCGAGACACTTTTACCAATTTTTTTTTTTACAAATCTGTTTCCAAGTCAGCTTCCCTTGAGGTGTGTGGATCATGTTGAAATGATCTTTATTTCTCTCCACCTCTCCAAGTACCTGACCATTATCCATGCCCCATGTAATTCGCCCAACCTTCTCTTCAGCTATTTTCTTCTCCCCCTCCATTTTCAAAAGAAATTTTCAAAAGGTTTTTCTCTTTGTCATATTGAACAGGAGTGATGTAACATTGAGGCAGAGATAAGAAGCAGGGCGATTAGATCAACATTGTCAATTTCACATAGAGCTTGCAATGTTCTCATTCACGCACAGATACAAAGAAGCAGGGAAGATTGGATCAGCTTTGTCAATTTCAAATTGAACGAGTAATGCCAGGTTAAGGCAAAGATCCCCTGTGTCTATGGTGAGGAGTGAGTGAAATTGACAAGTTACTACTGCAGTAACAATTGTGTATTGTTGCAGCTCTAATTTGGCTGGGAAATGTGTTTTTTTTGGGGGAAGGGGTTGAAGCTACGTGTTTCTGTTCCTTCAGGTAATGGCATCTATTCCAGGTACACTGTTTGGGCTTCCATTTTGTGTGTGGGTGCTTCCTCAGTAGGTAGAAATGGAGGGTGAGGCATTTTTGAATTGTCTCTTCAATGCTAGGAATGCCTGCACAAAGGGGAAAAAGGAGAGGTTGTTTTTCTGCATCATGTGGATGACATCCCACTACCATCAGGAATAATACCATTTCCGCAGTGGCAGTCTCTTGGTGATAGGCGGAGTTCGCCCGTTCGATGCAAACATGCTTGAGCAGGCTAAGTGGAGGTCTTGACAGATGGCAGGCTGACTCGCCTCCCAGCCCCACTCCACGGTGTCCTCATTAAGCCTCACAGGCGTCACAGCCCGATCCCACCATTTGGCCCTCCGACCCCTGGAGGAGGTGGGAGGGACAGTGTGGGCTCGCGGCGACTTCTGAAGGCTAATTTGCTGAGGAGTACAAGTGAGTGGGCGAGGAGCAGAACAGCGTCTTCCCGGCAGCGGTTAGCGACAGCTGCCCTTGGGAAAACGCTCTCCCTCCTAACAACCCTTTAAAGAGGTTAAAGTTGTTTGAATGCTTGACTTAGCCGCCCTAGGGAGGAAAGAAGAGTCAGATCTCTGTCGCGAGCGGCTGGCCTGAGGGGCACCTTTTTTTAGCTCCCCCAGACCGGTCATAAACGGGCACGTCTTGAAGCCGCCTTAAGCTGTTAAAATGAATTCATTCCATAACTTAGCATTAAAATGAGTCACTTAAGTTAAAATTATTCATATAGGCTTGCCTACTTATTGTCTGTTGGCCTGTTTGCACTCCCATTTACTCAATCCTAGATTAAAATAATATGCACAGTATAAATATACCCCTCTCAGCCCTGAAGCTGATGGATTTCACCTCACTCACTGACCAAAAGATCAGAATTCAAACTTTGCAGGTTTCTGCTTAGTACAAACGGCTTTTAAGCTGAACTTCCACATATTAAATGATGTCCTTGAAAGGGACCGCCCAACTAAATGCAGCTGCCTATCTGGAACTTTACTATATTATTATGTTTAGAGATCTCCTCTTTTATGCTAAAGCCCTAGAGGTTAGGCCTAGGTTTGATAGCTATAACTTTCCTGCTTCATTTAAATACTTTCACTGAAAAGACACATATTGAGGATCATTACCAATCCTCTTTCATGCCAGTTGAAGGACTTACCACTGAGCCAAATTGATCTCCCTATGTAAATCAAAAAATAATGGAGATATTTGGACTGCCTACAGTGCCTCTAGCCTGCCTTGGTATCAGCTGAGTCCTCTGATGAACTCTTGGAGAACTAGAATGCCCTTATCCAGGAATTGAATTACCATCTAACCCATAATGACAGTGCACCCATGAGACAACAACAGCATCGTTCTAGGCCATGGTTTGACAAGATCTGTGTTAGTGCCAAGAAAGCTCTTGCCTCCATTTATCAGGCTTAGCTAACACTGCACCAACAGCTGCACTGGGCCTCCAGCAGCAGAAAGCTATAAACAACTTCTAGCAAGAAAGAAAAAAGAAGCCACGAAAAACAGTTGGCCACGACTCATTCAGGTAGTTTGTCAGGGGGATCTAGGCGATTGAGATACATTCCCAGAACCGTGCAATTGCTTAAAACAGGGGTAGGGAACCTGCGGCTCAAGAGCCGCATGCGGCTCTTCTGCCCTTGCACTGGCGGCTCCCATGAAGGCTGGGCTGCGCTGGTCTCCATCCTGTGCCAGCCTCTGCAGGCATGGGGAGGCGAGGCTAATGGCTGCCGCAGCCGACTGGGCAAGGCTGCATGGCTTCCCTCTCTCACCTGCCCCACCATTGGGCCCGAGCAGATTGCTTTCCCCGGGCGACGTGAAGGCTAAGCCGCTGGCCCTATCTCTTGCCCACCCTGCAGGCAGCAGGGCCAGGCAGCATCCAATAAGCTTCCCAGAATGTGCGGAGTAAAGGGTAAAACGACCCCCAATATATACAGTTTTATCTTTCATTTAAATGTCAAAAATTATTTGCGGCTCCAAGTGTTTTCTTTTCCATGGAAAACGGGTCCAAATGGCTCTTTGAGTGTTAAAGGTTCCCTACCCCTGGCTTAAAATAACAATTTGCTGCTGCTAGAAAGATATATGTAACCAGCTTGCTCTATGTCTCCACTGCCATCTGTGCATTCTTATCTTGATCTTTACTTTATGGCTTCGCATACTTTATAAGACAACTAGGCTTCCCCTGGGACTTCCGTCCCATGGGGAATTGTGTTACCATCCAACATCTCAGAGGGACATGAAGCCAGGTGGCTTTCTCTTACTATCTACCCACTGACCTTGGAAGCATGTAGCTCCAAAGACTGCTTTTCACAAACTCTTGGGAAATTAGGAGGGGGGTTCTGTCCCGGGGGATAAAGGCGACTATGAGTGCCAGAGGGAGGAGTTCGGCCAAGGGCTGGACACTAGGAGGAAAGGATGGATAGGGGTGGGGTGGGGGCTAAAATGTGCTCCCATGTTCCACCAGTGATAGTGGACACCTTAGCCAATCTATACAAAACGTACCTATGTGGGCATTTGTGACAGGGATTAAGGTTGTATTACCTTAAGGGACACAGGGATTAAGAAGCTTATAGCCCAAGTAAGATAGGGAAGGCTGCAGGGGAAAATATAATTTCCACAGAGGTCATTAAAAGCAACTTGGACTCCTGGGCCTCCATTCTGATCTCAATCTGTATTTGAATCAACACCTTTGACCATGTTCTCAATGACTGGGGCTTAGAACTGAGAATACGAAAAGAAATCTTGTGTTGCATTGGATCGACCACTAGAGGGAGGAAAACTCCATGCAAGTGGACCTCTCCCACCCCCCAAAGAAACAGGAACTTAGAAATGAAGAAAATTGGGATGTGGAAAAAGCCCTCAGAAATGAGATAGCCGGAGGAGTCACAGATGCAGCAGTTGTACTATGAGAATCTAAACTACAGTTAATATGAAATTTCTAACATCTGGGAGAAATTCAAATGAAGATAATTTTGGAAGCATCTTTAATTTTCATAGGTAGTAATGTTCAGTAGTCTAGGGGAGTCACTAACAATGCGATCCTAAAGACAGCTGTGAATCACCCACCGGCTGCGGTTGCCTCTGGGGGTGGGACGGGTGGAGCCAAGGTGACCTTCTCGCTTAACTTTGAGGGCGAGAAGCGTGAGCCCGCCATGTTGGGCAAGGGGAGCTGGCGTCACCAAGCGGGGAGTGGCTGAATTGACCCTTTAAAGGGGAAGCCCTCCTTTGTTCTGGTGCCATGTGCTTGGCCCAGCCAGCGATTTGCCCACCCACCTCTCCCTGGATTTGTTAGAGGTTGTTGCATTTTTCTGTCATAGCCGTTTGGCAGTGGCGCATGGGTAATGATCTGGAAGTGCCAATGGCGGCAAGAGGCAACCGCCCTGCCGAACCGGCAAAATGGGGATCACCTCTTGCCAGGAGCGTCCGCCCGGCAGAGCTTCCTTCAGTGGAGCAAAGTCCAATACAGGGCATCCACTCCATTGGGCGCCAGCTATAAGAACAGACACAGGTACCAGATCAATGTTGGCCTAGTGCAGCGTTTTGAAGGACTAGAGTGTAGCCTCACCCTTGCTAGAGACAGGAGGTAACTACTTGCAGTATAGAGAAAAAGAAACACCTCAGACAGTAGATTTTGAAGTTCCAACAGGGAATACTTTATCTCTTGTTTCTCAAAGGAACAAAAATAGCAATAACTATCCACTCTCTACTCTGACAACAATCAGAGCCCTCGACCACAGAAGGTGAAGGAGAGGTACTGAATTGGGTATGCAGTCTTCTTATATAGTTTTGTCCAGCAAATCATTAGCTAGATGATCTAATCATCCTGGCCTGTGACCTTTACAATTCTGCTGACTGTTACATGCCAATCACTGTAGACCTGCATTGACAGAGAGGCTCCGACCTTTACAATTCTGCTGACTGTTACATTCCAGTCATTCTAGACCAGCATATGACCACCTTGCAATTTTCAATATCCTGACAATCAAGACCCATGCTACGCCTCACGCTTCTGTTTGTGGTTGGCTAATAAAATGGCTATGGCCAAATGTTTATCCCAGCAAAGTGTCCAGTGTGGTTATTGGAGAGGATTCACCCTGGGGGTTCCCACCCTCAGAAGGCAAAGAGAGGTACATTAGTATAAGCCCATTGAAATGAACGGATTTAGGCTGGAGTAATTTGCTTTAAGATTGCACTGTTTGGAATAGTTAATAGAAGGGAGTAAGTTCTCACCTTTTCCCCCCCAGGGTCAGCTGCAGGCCGCAATGGATTATTCCCAGGTTTCCTTGGAGTTTTTGGAGACGGCATCAATGTGTTTGGTGATTGGGTGTCTGACCTGTCCGACACATTCCTTGGAGGAACCTCAGGTGAGTTGTGGAAGGTAGAAAGAAACTAGGAAGATGGGTTTCAAATGTGATTGAGTGGTATGCACGGGAAGGAACAAATACATATGTGAAAATGAGGGATTCGTGTTTCAATAACCCACATCACTTTCCTATTTGTTTTGAAAGCTGCTGCAAGCGTCAGAGGCTTTGCCCAATTCAGAAACCTAAAATATGGGAAGTACTGTATATTTAATGAACACTACTTGCCGATCATCAATGTTCATATTAAGCCAAACTGTTCTTCTTTGTTTACTTGTTTTAAGTCTCAGTAGGCAAATGCAAACAAGTAAAATGTACCTAGTGATTCCAGTTAGAGAAGGCTAACTACCCATTATCTGATCCACAAGGCACTTGCAATGATCAGGTTAATCCCCAGGTGCCCACTGGCTATCTGAAAAATCAGTTCAGACTCTGAGGAAGAGGTTACATTACAGACAGTATTATGTTTCTCTCTGGAAACTTACAGATCCCAGTGCCCAGTGTTGTCATTGCCAGGAGAAGGAATGAAAGCTTGTTGCTCCATTAACCACATCAAATGTGCCCTCACAGTAGGATTGCCAGGTGCCTACTGTTAACCAGTGGAAGAGGGATGGGGTGGGTCATACCAGTCACAAATTGAGGCCTAGGCCTTGAAAGCATCGGCACATTGACATCACTTCTGGAAGTGAAAATGCTATATGGTAAGAACAGTTTCTATCATAGAGTTTTTGCTCAAATATCAAAATTTCTCCCACATCATCAGTGACATGATGACATCACTTCCGGAAGTGATGTTATCATGTCACCAACGTGGGGGACACTGTGTTATTTGAGCAAAAACTCTAGGAGGGAAGCTGTTTTTACCATAGAGTTTTTCCCAAAAACCAGAGCATAAGAACATAAGAACTAGCCTGCTGGATCAGACCAGAGTCCATCTAGTCCAGCATTCTGCTACTCGCAGTGGCCCACCAGGTGCCTTTGGGAGCTCACATGCAGGAAGTGAAAGCAATGGCCTGCTGCTGCTGCTGCTGCTCCCGAGTACCTGGTCTGCTAAGGCATTTGCAATCTGAGATCAAGGAGGATCAAGATTGGTAGCCATAGATTGACTTCTCCTCCATAAATCTGTCCAAGCCCTTTTTAAAGCTATCCAGGTAAGTGGCCATCACCACCTCCTGTGGCAGCATATTCCAAACACCAATCACACGTTGCGTGAAGAAGTGTTTCCTTTTATTAGTCCTAATTCTTCCCCCCAGCATTTTCAATGATTGCCCCCTGGTTCTAGTATTGAGCATCTTCCATGATGTCAGTAATGTCATGATGTCACTTTCAAAGATGATGGTAATGTGCTGTTGACGTTGAGACCTAGACCTTAGTTTGTATCTGGTAAGAACTTTGCTGGCCCGCTGAACAGCACCAGCTGGAGGGTACCCCAAGCGGGGATCCCCCGCTCCCAGCAGGGGTCTGGCAACCATACCTCACTGGCTCTTTTCACTTTAGTTGGACAGGAGAAGATGGCTAAAGGCCACAACCATGCTATAAATGGTGCATCCAAGTCAAGCCACTTTAGTAACTGGAGTACTTCAGGAAGCTTCAGGAACACCCCATCCCCCAGGTGTTAATCCATGCAGAATGTAATGTAGCTGATGGGCTAGATTAGAAGTCCCAATGGAAGATGCAGGGATGGACTTTGTGTCAGAGAATCTGGGGCATCTGCCCTGGGCCCCAGGCTGGGCAGCCCCCCTGCCCAACCTCCATGGGTAAAGCAGTCATTTATTCATTAGAAACTTTTGTATGCTACCTTTTCCTACAATTTGAGCCCTTAAGGTGGTGAACCATTAAAAAATGTACAGTGTAGTTCTGGGACCTGGAGATATTGATAATCTGAACAGTTTAAGCTTACAAACTCTTCTTAATAGGAACCCGAAATAAAAGAGAACAAGCCGATAGTCCTCCAAGCTCATAGACCTCCAAACACGAGGAACTAATTAGGAATAGGTAAGACCTCATCCACCCTTCTGAAGTTCAGGGCTTTTCTGTGTAAAATCTGGGAACAGGACAACACTGGCTGTGATGAAGGACGAAGGCTTCTGCTAAGGATTTCTGCTTATAGTAGAGAGGAGGGTCAGGGTCTCTCATACCTGGATTGTTTTCTGCCAGGTCCATCTCTAAGAACATAAGAACATAAGAACAAGCCAGCTGGATCAGACCAAAGTCCATCTAGTCCAGCTCTCTGCTACTCGCAGTGGCCCACCAGGTGCCTTTGGGAGCTCACATGCAGGATGTGAAAGCAATGGCCTTCTGCGGCTGTTGCTCCCGATCACCTGGTCTGTTGAGGCATTTGCAATCTGAGATCAAGGAGGATCAAGATTGGTAGCCATAAATCGACTTCTCCTCCATCAATCTGTCCAAGCCCCTTTTAAAGCTATCCAGGTGAGTGGCCATTACCACCTCCTGTGGCAGCATATTCCAAACACCAATCACACGTTGCGTGAAGAAGTGTTTCCTTTTATTAGTCCTAATTCTTCCCCCCAGCATTTTCAATGGATGCCCCCTGGTTCTAGTATTGTGAGAAAGAGAGAAAAATTTCTCTCTGTCAACATTTTCTACCCCATGCATAATTTTGTAGACTTCAATCATATCCCCCCTCAGCCGCCTCCTCTCCAAACTAAAGAGGCCCAAACGCTGCAGCCTCTCCTCATAGGCAAGGTGCTCCAGTACTTCAATCATCCTTGTTGCCCTTCTCTGCACTTTTTCTCTGCACCTCTAAACAGGAAGTGCATCTGACTAGTCCCAAGAACCTATGAACATGCTTTGCACCAAGTCAGACCACTGAGTCATCTAATTTGGTACCGTCTGCTTGTACTGCAGATGCTCATGGGGCATTTCAGGCAAAATGTCTTTCCCAGCATTTGATAGTCTTCCATTTGACTTGCCAGAGATCGGACCCGGAGTCTTCTGAATGCCAAGTGTGTGTCCTGCTACAGAACCATGACCCACTTCCCTTTCAATAGGCCCTGAGGAGACCCAGGCTCTTCAAATTGACCCCATAGCTGTAACATTAACGTCAGTGCAATGTTAAAATTGATTGATTGATTGATTGATTGATTGATTGATTGATTGATTGATTGATTGATTGATTGATTGATTGATTGATTGATTGATTGATTGATTGATTGATTGATTGATTGATTGATTGGACTTTTATACCGCCCTATCCCCGAAGGGCTCTGGGCGGTGAACAACATGTAATAAATACAATCATAAAACCATCCTAATTCAATTAAAATCTATAAAAGCAGCGAGATACTAACTGTGGCGCTAATAGTTATCAAGTAGTTGGCGCCCAGTAACCCATTATTAAATTCTTTCCCAAAGGGAGGGTCGGTGAGTCCCCTCAGATGGTATCAGGCTCGGATGTAAGAGCCAAGGGGTGGGGGGCACCATCAGCGGCCGGTCCCTCCAAAGGCCCGGCGGAACAGCTCCTCCTCGGCCATTTACAGGCCCTCAGCGAATTCACCGAGGGTCCCGCCAAGAGGGAACCCGGACAGCTGGTGGGAGAGTGTTCCACCAGGCCGGGGCCAGAGCCGTAAAGGCCCCGTGTGGAGGCCAGCTGCATCATCGAGGGGCCAGGGACCACCAGTAAGTTGGCCTCCACTGAACGAAGAGGCCGTGTAGAGACATATGGGGTGATGCGGTCTCGAAGATACGAGGGTCCCAGGCCGAGTAAGGCCTTAAGTGGACTCCTTAACAGGAGTCAAAATGGACTCTTTAACAGGAAGGGGTGGTGTTGTTGTCCTAAAGATGATGCTCTCTAAATGGAGTGCATTTTCTTTCTTTTTTTTACCAGATGGCGAAGATGATGATGAGCCTTCTGATTAGTAAATAGCTCTGTAAGTCTTGCTGGCCAAATCATTCAAGTCACAGTCTCACTCAGTTAGCTGGGATCAAGAATGGCAACCACAAGTTCTAGCCCGATATGCAACTCATGTGCCAAGCAAACAATAAAGTATAAATTGGTCAATTGTTCTGCATTTGACTTGACTGACCTTATTTGTAGCTTCCTATGTAGTGAGCCAGAATTTTGCATTCTAAGGAACTTGTTGCATTCACATGATCTGCTGATTATGTCGCCCCCCAAACTTGCTCAACTTTCACTTTGATGGATTCAACCCAAGAGCCAGGAACAATAGCCACATCGCAGAGTTTACAAAACTGAACACTAAATCAGATGCTTTTCTCTCTGAATATTGTACTTTCTCTGATTTACTGGGTTGGTAAGAATCATTCCTGTGTGTCCGTGCCCCTCATTTCAGTATTAATGTTTGCAATAATTGGGTTCGTTCTGTGGCATAGCAGGGTCATCGGTAATTTATTGTGGAACAGGAGAGGAGACATTAAATTTATCTATCTAGCCTAGTCTGGAGAGAATATGTGGCTCAGTGGAAGACCCTGTTTCACCTTCAGAAGTTCCGAGGTTGCACTGATGGTTTTATTTATTTATTTATTTTATTTATTCCACTTTTATACCGCCCTCCCCCAAAGGGCTCAGGGCGGTTTACAACATAATTACAGGCAAGTGGATAAACAGGATAAAATGCTAAAAATTAATACCAGTTAAAATGCAGCGCTCCAAATCCATAAATATTTAAAACAGATGGCGTTCAACCATTAACTCCTCTAACTCTGAGAGGGGAACAGCGGATCTCAGTTGTTAACGGGCACCTATCAGCAGCCGGCCTCCCCAAAAGCCCGGCGGAATAACTCGGTCTTACAGGCCCTGCGGAATTCATTTAGGTCCTGCAGGGCCCGGACAGCTGGAGGAAGAGCATTATTTGTCCATGTCCCAAGGTGGGGAACCAATCAGTAAGTGTTTGGGTGGAACTTGCTATGCAAAGGTGTGGTTGAGTGCATTGTATTGCGGTGTATTAAGGTGTATTAAGGTGCACTAAGGCAGGTGTATTAAGGTGTATTAAGGTGTACTAAGGCAGGTGTATTAAGGTGTATTAAGGTGTACCAAGGCAGGTGTATTATGGTGTATTAAGGTGTACTAAGACAGGTGTATCAAGGTGTATTAAGGTGTACTAAGGCAAGTGTATTAAGGTGTATTAAGGTGCACTAATGCAGGTGTACTAAGGTGTACTAAGGCAGGTGTATTAAGGTGTATTAAGGTGCACTAAGGCAGGTGTATTAAGGTGTATTAAGGTGCACTAAGGCAGGTGTACTAAGCCCTGGCCCTAGTGGAGGCCAGCCACATCATAGAGCGGGCGGGGATCTCCAGTAGATTGGCCTCTGCCGAGCGCAGGAGAACCCATCGATGGGACATAAGTGGGGCCAGAGCGGTCCCTGAGGTGCGAAAGGGCTGTCCCAGAACCCGTGTAAGGCCTTAAAGGTTAACACCAATACCAGAAGACGCATCTTCCGGAATTCGACTGGAAGCCAGTGCAAACGGTGCAACAGGGGCGTGATGTGATCTCTGGAGGCACCTCCCGTGAGCAAACGAGCCGCCGCATGCTGGACCAGTTTCAATTTCCGATTTTATTATGCATGTTTTAATTTATTAGTTACCTTGATGGCTGTTTTGAGGGCAGAATGGTGGGATATAACTTTTGGAAATAAATACATAAAAATGAATTTCCAGCATTTCCAAGTTAAAAAAGGATTAGGCAGTAGATGATGTGGAAGATCTCTTGCTGAGCTACTGGAGAGATGATGTCAGTTTGAATGGACAGTACTAACCTTGACAGTGGGGCTACCAAAAGGGGGAGACTAGGAGGCAAGCTTCCTCATGCCCAGGTCAGCTGGAAGGCCCCTCAAGCCAGCATTATACTATCTTCAGCTAACACCTTTTAATTGATTTTATTTCTAATGCAGTTCCATCCTGCAGCCACTAGGGGCACAAGGAAGCCACAGAACACTAAGCAGCAGTATCTCTGACAATCCGCTCCCTTCTGCAACATTTATTACAAGGAAGCAAACATTCAGTGGGATATTCTGGATGACTTTGGTCTGGTCTGATTCAGACATAGGTGTGCATTTAGAAACCTTATGCACCTAGTTAGCTGTCCTATACCAAATCATTTAACACCTAGCCAGAGATACACCTCAGTAAAGCTGTAGATTCATTCTGGGTTTAATGTACAAACAGATACTATTAGAAAGTCTCTGTTTCCTTCTAAGCTTTTAAAATTAAAACATAACTGTTGGTGTTCTTAAAACAGATTAAATCCACAAAACCTCTGACTTCTAGAACCCCCTGATGGAGTTTTCAAGGCAAGAGAAATTCAGAGGTGTATTCCCATTGTCTGCTTCTGTGTTCAGATACAAGTATTCCTTGGAGGTCTCCCATTTAAATGCTAACCAGAGCAGACCCTGCTTAGCTTCTAAGATTTGACAAGATCAGGCTATCCAAGGCTATACAGGGTCAGAGCAAAAAAAAGTTATACTATACATATTACATAGATAATTCAAGTTTTTTCAGAGCTCAACAAAATTACCCATTTTTTTTTCAATTGGAAGAATTTAAGTTGAAGGATTTTTTTAAAAAAAAATTCCCCTCACTTTTCGGTCAAAACTTTCCAGGTTTCGGGGGGGGGGGGGGAGGAGAGGTTACATCTCCCAGATTCCAAATTGCTAAACCTTAATGAAAAGTTTACACATCAAACCTGTCTAACCAACTTAAAAATAAGAGTCCTTTATATTAATGTCACAACCCAAGGCCTTTTAGGAATGTACAAATAATCCTGTGAAGAAACTCAAACTCTTCTTTCTTTCTTTCTTCTCAAATTAACACTGAAATTCTTTTCTTGGTCACCTATTCCAAATGTCACTTTCTGTATGTACAGCAGGTCTCAGAAGTCTCATCTGTTGATGTAATTCAAATCAAAGGACACCTTCTGTCTTTGGTCTTTGATTATGCACATGCCATATTTGGCTTATTGGTGAACAAAACCCATAATATCTAAGAACTACTATTGAAAGACAAAAGATATCAAGTGGTATTCACAGTCCTTTTCCTCGATGTCTAATATTTATGCTGCAAAAAAAAAACACGAATTAAATGCTAGGTAGATTAAACTCAATTACCCAAATTTGTTTCATCCTCATGTGCTGATAGACCTTTGATATCTACAGGGAGAGCACCCACCCAGAAACAGCTGCCAAACAGAAGGACATTTGGTTTGAAACCTCTAAACATTCTATGATTGCCTTTGGGATGCTTGACAGCCATGTTGTGGGTGGACTCTCCACTGACTAATGGAGTCACTGGCGTAATGCCCATTGGGCAAGGTGGGCAGCTGCCTAGGGCATCACCTTGTGGGGGGGCATCAAAATGCTGGGTTCGTTTTTGGGTATTTTTAGTGGTTTTCCATTTTTGGCCTGCAGGGGCGCAGTTTTTAGGCTAGTGGCACCAAAACTTTAGCGTATCATCAGGAGACTGTCCTTATGCTACCCCCCAAGTTTGGTGAGGTTTGGTTCAGGGAGTCCAAAGTTATGGACTCCCAAAAGGGGTGCCCCTATCCCTCATTGTTTCTAATGGGAGCTAATAGGAGATGGGGGCTACAGTTTTGAGGATCCATAACTTTGGCCCCCCTGCACCAAACTGCACCAAACCTGGGAGGAATCGTTAGGGCAGTCTCCTGATGAGACCCTGAAATTTTTGAGACTGTGCCTTCAAAAATGTGCCCCCCAGCCTGCAACCCCCCATTGACAGGAATGCAGAAAACTCAATGCAGAACAAAGATTCTTGGGCAAATTTCGGGATGTTCTCGCAGGGAGGGCATTCTTGGACGTATCATCACCAAAATTTCAGGGTGTGCTGAAATTGTGGTGCTGCTATGTCTAAAAACTTCACCCCCTGCAGGCACCAATGTCCTGGTGCAAAAAAAATTTGGTCGTGGTGGAGTGGCTGCCCATGGGGGGGGGGGGCATCCAACTCAGGTTTTGCCCAGGGCTACAGTTTGCCCAGGGCTGCCTCGTTACACCCCTGAATGGAGTCATTTTGTGGTACTGCCCACATCCTATTCTGAAATGGACAACAGTATCCACTGGCTCAACAAGACTGTCGATCCTATCTACATATTATGCAACAGGCAAACAGGTTCCTAGAATTCCTCTCCCTTGGTGTGTTAATTTTTACACAAATACATTGGGTGACGTGTCATTTCAACCCATTCTGTGGCATTGGTGCTTCTGTAACCTCTGCTTGTGGGTTCTGTGGAGCAGAACTTGGAAGGAGTTTGCAACAACTAATTTTTTTAAAAAAAGGGTTTACTTTTCCTTAACATATGACGCTTACCAAACATTAACATTTAACATCACACTCCAAGCTCCTGTCCAAGTTTCCTAATTAAAGTCTGATCATGCCAAGTCCATTTCTTCCTGCTGGAGGTTGGCTCATGAAGACTCCAGAGGCTTGGTGAACTGGATTCAAGATGATGAAGGTCCCCAAAAGAACTCTCATCAGTTACATACACAAAATGCCCTGAAACAATAAATTCTAACATTTACAATACAGCAAAAATAAACAACTCCCTTCCCACTAGTTCCCAATAACATTGCAGTTACCTTAAACAAGGTATTAAGGGCTTATTAAAAAAAATCAATCCAGGTCCCAGCCTGGTAGCCTTGCTTCCAGCCTTGATCCTCCTTGATCTGAGATTGCAAATGCCTTAACAGACCAGGTGATCGGGAGCAACAGCCGCAGAAGGCCATTGCTTTCACCTCCTGCATGTGAGCTCCCAAAGGCACCTGGTGGGCCACTGCGAGTAGCAGAGAGCTGGACTAGATGGACTCTGGTCTGATCCAGCTGGCTTGTTCTTATGTTCTTATGTTCTTTCTTATGTTCTTCCTCCAACCTCCTGAGCTTTGCAGCATCCTGCTGCTATCATTCTCCACCCCTTTCTGGGTCATCCCATTCTGAACATAAGGGTGACACTTCCAGTTGCTTTCCCTCCGTTACCACCACCCCCCCCACTTTCACCCACACACTCTTCCCCAAGCCTGAACATATGTACAGCATGTCTAACACCACAAGCAAGTCCGACAAAGCAAACACACAGCCATTGCCATGTGTTGTGTCTCAAGGAAAATCTTGCATAAAGAAACACAGCAATGAACTTGCACTAACATCCATGTTGAAGGACACACCTTTTGGGAGAAATCAAATCAGGGAGTGCGAACAGGGTGAAAGCCATGAGCCATGCCAGGCTAGAAGACAGAACTCCTCTCCCCATGCTGTCTTGCAGTCACTGACCATTAACCCAATCAAAACCTTACGTGCCCTGTGACAGCCTGGGACCTCCAGTTCAAATATTCCCATCATCTCCCAAGTTCCCACAAAACGTAAAACTGCAAAGATGGTCATGCCCTTATATAAAGCAGTGGTGCGACCGCACTTGGAGTACTGTGTCCAGTTCTGGTCGCCGCATCTCAAAAAGGATATTGAGGAGATAGAAAAAGTGCAGAGAAGGGCAACGAGGATGATTGACGGATTGGAGCACCTTCCCTTTGAGGAGAGGCTGCAGCGTTTGATTGAAGTCTATAAAATTATGCATGGGGTAGAAAATGTTGACAGGGAGAAAATTCTCTTCTCATGCAATACGTGGTGGAACCAGGGGGCATTCATTAAAAATGCTGGGGGGAAGAATTAGGACTAATAAAAGGAAACACTTCTTCACGCAACATGTGATTGGTGTTTGGAATATGCTGCCACAGGAGGTGGTGATGGCCACTAACCTGGATAGCTTTAAAAGGGGCTTGGACAGATTGATGGAGGAGAAGTTGATTTATGGCTACCAATCTTGATCCTCTTTGATTTGAGATTGCAAATGCCTTTACAGTCCAGGTGCTCGGGACCAATAGCCGCAGAAGGCCATTGCTTTCACATTCTGCATGTGAGCTCCCAAAGGCACCTGGTGGGCCACTGCGAGTAGCAGAGAGCTGGACTAGATGGACTCTGGTCTGATCCAGCTGGCTTGTTCTTATGTTCTTATGTATGACTAAGTGTCATGTCAATAACTCCCCTTCCTGCTTCCCTTTCCTGGTTAATTGAATCCATTCTATAGTTTTTCTCCTGATAGGTTGGTTGCCCAGCTTCCAGGTACCCCTTTATCCTGTACTGCAATCTTTTGTCTTATCCTGTAGGCCTAAAACTAGCCTCACTTTAGAGCCAGTAGTTCGAGTCTGCTCCTGATTACAAACTGACTGCTGCTCAGATTCCAAAGTGCACTCCCTTTTTCACCAGATTGCTACACAGATTAGAATATGTATATCTTTGCTCCTCATCTTGATCTCTCGCCTTTTATTATCCAAACAGCACTGCTCCTCCCAGAGAACTGGCATTTGTTCTTCTCTGCTATTTAGACTTCTGGAAGAAGTCTATTTCCCCATTACCCCCACATTTACACATTTAGCTCCTGCTCCAGACTGGAGTCTTCTGATCAAGTATAGTAGTTATACTGTTAGATCAGAATGACCCAATCCATCATTGCTTCACTTCTATACAATCATTTAACTGATGCTCTTAGGATTCCTTTAATCTTAGATAATCTTGATCCTTACTTCTGCGAAAGCGTAGCAAAATATCTTTTAAAGATTATAGATGCAACGCTAGATGGATACTAAGCATTAGATTGCTATCATCATAACAACAACAATGCTGCTTACATTAACTATTTGCTACTGGTACACAGTGCCTACCTCTGCCAGCAACCTTTGGGTTCACAGTCACGGTCACCCAAAGTCAAATGTGGGTGATTCATGGAGGGATGTCGTAGTTTTGTTATTGATTGCTAGATGGAGTGAGTGACAACTGAAGGCTGTGGTAACCTATGAGAGTCAAATCAATTGTTTGCCCATTTCCTCTCTATCCCTTTGTTTCTGTGTTAGGTGCCACTCTAACAAACTCTGTGTTTTATAGTGGAGTGTTGATACTGTATGCTGTTGTGATGCCTGGGCTCTGTTGGTGGGTTTTCAGTCAGGTCTGTGGAGAGGTGTATAGGAATGGCACTTTTGATGAGTCCATTTAGACTAAGCTATTGATAAGACACTGAATGGCTGCTGTATCTATCTGTCTTTTATGGACAATTGTTTTATTGTTTTATTGTATTTATTGTATTTTGGAATGCCAATAAAGGCTATCATGACTATACTGTTAGTTTGAATAAGAAACATACTGTTTGTTTGGTGTTGATTGTATGTCCTAAAAATCCTTAGGCTAATCCACTCCACTTCTTGTACCAAATCCCTCTATATACTCTGTATGACCCTTTTTAAAACCTTTAAATCAGCAGTCATGTTTATCTGCTGAAAAGTGCTCTTCTTTAGGTTAAAAAAATGCCACTTTTCCTCTCCTTGCATAACACATGAGCAAATTCCCCATGTCAGTCTGAATTCATGTTCAAATGTTTGTGGAGTGTGGTAGCAGTATAGCTGTTATACTTTCTGACTTCTAGGTGCAATGACATCATAGTGGCATAATAGTAGAGGCGTCGTATTTGATGATCTGACAACCTATTTTGCGTCATATAATTGGATTGATAGATGGATGATATTCTTTTTCTGGGATGGGCTGTAATTGACATCTGATCTGTGAAACTGAAGGAATTTTGTGCAGGGTGGGGGAGTGTTTTATGTCTAATAAACTGGGACTAATTTAAGGCATTACTTGGCTAACTTCTGTCCAAACAAAGGTCGATTCCACACTTGCATTATCAACCTAAGTTCGAGCTGTGTTCGACCTAAGTGCTCCACACAACCACTGGGAGCGACATGGTTTTGTACCAGCTTCGCCCCATGTAACGGTCAAATTTCCGACTCCAGTTGGGAACTACTACTTTTTCAGGGAACCACGCTCGAACTCAACTCGATTCCAGTAAAGTGCGGAATCTCTGGTGCCAGGAGTCCCCCATTCAGCCAATCACAGCTGAGTGTTTCGGGCATGCGTACAGCTAGCCAATCAAAAAACGGCACCTTCGTCCCTCCATTCCTGTGGCAGTTTTTTTTATAACGTGTGTGGGGATAGATGGAACATGGCCGTAGAACAGTAGCCAATCGGAACGGAGCGGCGAAGAGGCACAGGATGATTCCCTTCTCAGGGAACTGGGTCGAACCTATTTTACTCATGTGCGGAATCGCCCAAAGAAATTCTCCTAAGCAATGAGAATGCTGCTTTTTGAAGACAGCCACCCCATCCATGTGATGATCTGAGGCAGGGGGGACAACATAGAAACAGAAGCTACAGATATGAAAGAAAGTGAAAAGGATGAGACTTGTAATTAATCTCATAGGCTCGTAATTAGTCCTGTTGCAGGCCCATTGCTGATATCATCTGTTAGATTTCAGTTCTGAATTTAATCTCCGATTCATCCCATATATATTTTCCCCCAAAAAACTGTTTCATAGTAGCAAATAAAAGGTGAAGACTGTGGAAGGTACCCTCCTTAATATTCTGGCGAGATTGCCATGGGATGTGTTGCGAATGACCTGTCATTGTTTCACGTTTCTGTTTTTGTAGTTTTGCAAATGAATGAACTGCATCCCCCTTCCATAGACCCTGTACTGCCTTCTTGTACATAAACCTTAATGCTTGTATTATGATCATATAATCTAAATGTATATGGTTTAAGCGAGCATGAATGTTCAGAAATCAACATTACTCGTCACCGCAGGGATTTGTGCAGGTGTGGACACTTACTCCATGTTCAGGCATAGTGCTGACAAGCCATAAATCAGGCAGAGACAGGGGGGAAGAGCCAGAAGATCATGCCCATGTGGTATAGTGGTTAAGAGCAGGTGGATTCTGATCTGGAGAACCGGGTGTGATTCCCCACTCCTCCACTTGAGTGGCAGAGGCTTATCTGGTGAACCAGATGTTTCCGCACTCCTACATCCCTGTTGGGTGACCTTGGGCCAGTCACAGTTCTTTGGAACTCTCTCAGCCCCACCTATCTCACAAGGGGTCTGTTGTGGGGAGAGGAAGGGAAAGGAACTTGTAAGCCACTTGGAGTCTCCTTATAGGAGAGAAAAGTGGGATATAAATCCAAACTTCTTCTTTCCACATGTTGACTGAGTGGATGGTGGGGGTCATGTAGTCAAAGGATTTTATGTACGCCAAGCCCTCAATCTGGATTCATACTGATTTAAAAAATAATAATAATTTCCCTTTATCTTCAGATGATGTTGAGGAGGAAGAGGATGATAATGATGACGATGATGACAGCAGTGATGGTGGTGGTGGTGAGTAGCATGGGAGAGTCTAATTGGTTGAGGAGTGGGCTAGAGCAGCACAAAGCAAAGAGTCATGTCAATTATGAACCGGAGATGAATGACTGGGAACCCCTCAATGTCCTCTAGGAAACTTTAACCTCTAGCAGCTTGTGTCAAGTCTGCTATCCAGTCTCCCACTGGTTTTTTTTTTTATAGGAGCAGCAGTGGGGTAGGAGGTTAAGAGCTCATGTATCTAATCTGGAGGAACCGGGTTTGATTCCATGCTCTGCCGCCTGAGCTGTGGAGGCTTATCTGGGGAATTCAGATTAGCCTGTGCACTCCCACACACGCCAGCTGGGTGACCTTGGGCTAGTCACAGCTTCTCGGAGCTCTCTCAGCCCCACCCACCTCACAGGGTGTTTGTTGTGAGGGGGGAAGGGCAAGGAGATTGTCAGCCCCTTTGAGTCTCCTGCAGGAGAGAAAGGGGGGATATAAATCCAAACTCTTCTTCTTCTTCTACTTCTTCTTCTTCTTCTTCTTCTTCTTCTTCTTCTTCTTCTTCTTCTTCTTCTTCTTCTTCTTCTCTGCAACTCAGTGATTCTGTAACATCTTGAACTGGGACCTGCCTCGCTACTGGCTCTTGGATTTGGGATGCATTACTGCAGGCCACCTGCCTTGCAAGAGTGGAAAGCAAGGTCCTTGGTTGCCCCTTGGGTTGCCAGCCTCTGGGGAGTGGCTGGAGATCTCCTGGGATTTCAGTGATCTCCAGGTGACAGAGATCAGTTCACCTGGAGAAAATAGCTGCTTTGAAAGGTAGGTTCTGTGGCATCGTACTCCATTGAAGTCCCTCCCCAAACTCCACCCCCCTCAGGGTCCTGTCACCCAAGTTGCCAGGGATTCCCCAACTTGGAGCTGGGAACCCTTGGGCAGTGCCAGCATATTAACCTACAGATCCTCTCTGATGAAGAGGGAGTGCAAGCAAATAAAAATCATGCTCAGTGGGCTATCATGTTTTCTTTCTTTCTTTCTTTCTTTCTTTCTTCTTTCTTTCTTCTTTCTTTCTTTCTTTCTTTCTTTCTTTATTCATTCATTCATTCATTCATTTATTGTTTCAATTTCTATACCGCCCGATCCCCGAAGGGCTCCGGGCGGTGAACAACAAAATTCAGCAACAGGCAGGAGCAAATCACACATACAATATAAATACATAGGCTCCATCTCATGTCATCAATAAAATAACTTAAAAACAGCGAAAACAGATTAATACATAAATAAACAGGCGTCCAAAGCCAAATTTAAAACCTACCCCCAAAAGAGGGGGGGAACGGTGGGCCCCTCAATATGAGGGACCCTGATGTAACTTAAGTTGTAAATTAAGTTGCTTCTTAATTTCAAAAGCAAAAATGTTCACTAACGATTGCTCACCTTGGATACCTGGAAACCAGAAATTCAAAGGGGTTCTTAGTGACTCAGTACTGGAGTTAAACAAAAGCAGTGCAGCAGTGGTGAGAACGGGACTGGCAATCCCTTGTGGCTGATTCTAAGTGAGTCTGGGGTCTCTGCTTTCATTTCCTTTTTTCTATATCACAGTCCTTGCTTATCACAGGCTGTTCTGACTCCATTTTAATATTCACTGTTTAGCAGAACTAACCTGCAGATTTAGGAGAATCCCACACAAGCAAAGGTTATGATCTTGTGGATCTCGGGTTGTTGAATCTGTTACTCATTTTCTGTTTTCTTGAAAGATGTATGCTGAATATGTTAGCTCCACTTATGGCTACCTTTCAATTTCTTTCTTTCTTTCTTTCTTTCTTTCTTTCTTTCTTTCTTTCTTTCTTTCTTTCTTTCTTTCTTCAAGACTGTTTCCCCACGGGCGGAATACAATGTCCCAGGGATGCTAAAAACAGCGTCCCTGGGGAGGGGTTTGCACGCGGTGGCCTTGTAACCCCCGAGTGACGTGAAGCCGCTGTTTCCAAACCTTGCTCCCTGAGCGAGGTTTTTCGGAAACAGTGGCTTCCAACCGCTGCCGTGCGAATGGCAACGGCTGGAAGGCGCCATTCCCCCCTTTCCCGAATGCCTTACCGTCCGTCCGACCTTCCGGCGCATCGCTCAGGCCAGGGGACATACCTCCGCGCAAGAGGTTATGCGCTTCTCTTCCCTCGGCCTCCTATTGGGACCTTTCGTATGCGGAAGCGCGGTAATTGGGGCAGGTCGGTGCATTGTTTAATTTGAACACTTAAGTTTAGAACCATCTGTTTGAGCTAGGTTAGCCAACTCTGGGTTGGGAAATACCAGGAGATTTAGGAAGAGGGGAGAAACCTGAGCAGGATATATTGTCATAGAGTTTTGGTTATTTGGAGACTGTAATTCACCCCATATGTCCCACGTTGGTCTCTGCGCTCGGCAGAGGCCAATCTACTGGAGATCCCTGCCCCCTCTATGATGCGGCTGGCCTCCACTAGGGCCAGGGCTTTTACGGCCCTGGCCCCTGCCTGGTGGAATGCTCCTAAATGAATTCTGCAGGGCCTGTAAGACCGAGTTATTCCGCCGGGCTTTTGGGGAGGCCGGCTGCTGATAGGTGCCCATTAACAACTGAGATCCGCTGTTCCCCTCTCAGAGTTAGTTAATGGTTGAACGCCATTCTGTTTTAAATAAATATTTATGGATTTGGAGCGCTGCATTTTAACTGGTATTAATTTTTAGCATTTTATCCTGTTTATCCACTTGCCTGTATTTATGTTGTAAACCGCCCTAAGCCCTTTGGGGAAGGGCGGTATAAAAGTGGAATGAATGAATGAATGAATGAATGAATGAATGAATGAATGAATGAATGAATGAATGAATGAATGAATGAATGAATGAATGAATGAATGAATGAATGAATGAATGAATGAATGAATGAATGAATTGTGGTAGATTTCCAGGAGTCACTTGGAAGTTTGGAACCTTAATTGGGGTCCCTTTTAACTGCGTGTATAACTTTACGGAAGGAGCTACATCTGCATGCAGACCACAGAAACTGTGTCATGTCAGTGATTTCTCACGACCAAAAACAGTAACATAGACAGAAAAAATTACATTAAATGTCCAGCTCCACCCAATAAAATCCCAGTTTTTTAAGGAAGACCTTTCAAGTGCTGAATTAAATTTGTATACATGATCTATATCCAGAGGTGGGATCCAGCAGGTTCTCACAGGTTCCCAAGTAGTTGTTTGCTAATTATTTGTGTGTGCCAAGACGGGGCTACTAATTGGTGATTTTGCCACGTGATTTTTGCCTTAGTTACGCCCCTTCTCTCAGCAGTAGTGCGCAAAACTTGAAGCAGCCTAGCAGGAGGTGCACCGGCGTGTGTGGCAGCCTGCACCTGCGTGCATTTGTTTCCCGCCTTGTTCTTGTCCTTGCCACAGCCCTGCCCAGGAATGCCCCACCCCTGGAATGCCCAGCCACGCCCCCACCATGCCCCGCCCCACCCCATTGGCCACAGTTTGAATCCCACCACAGTTTGAATCCCACCACCATGGGAACCTGTTACTAAAATTTTTGGATCCCACCACAGTCTATATCCCATACAGGTATTGATATCTTTGGATGGCTCCTGACATTTTGTAATCCTGTAGGGCAATGAAGTCTGTATGGGATATAGATTATGACTATCATGAAGGGGCAAGAAGACTTTCCTTCGGCTAAACTTCTGTTGCAATGCAACATAAAGCCGCCATTCTTACAAAATTTGCTTTCTCTTATCTTAAGTGATTTCACAAAAATTGTTGAAGGGATTTTTGGAGAGAATAAGGAAGGACCTTCCATTCTAAGCTGGCGTCAAGTAGTCAGTGACACATACAGCCTTAGCGAAAGCATTCAGTCTTGTGACATTACAAATAGGTTACAATCTATTAGGGATGCCACTAGTTTCACAATGATCCTGTTGGGCAACCGAAGCAACTGTTTTTGAGATGCATGGCCCAATTGTGAGCCAATCACACCTGTGTTCATATCAGGCAGAGCAATACATTATCGCCTTTTTAAAAAGTAAAGGTAGTCCCTTGTGCAAGCACCGTGTCATTACTGACCCATGGGATCATATCACAGCGTGACATTTATTAGGCAGATTTTTTTTACGGGTGGTTTGCCATTGCCTTCTCCAGTGATCTACCTTTTATTCCCAGCAATCTGGGCACTTAGACTCATTGGATGGGTGGAAAGCTGAGTCAATTTTAAATGTCTGTCAGGACTGATCTCAGGTCAACAGCAGAGCTTTGACTGCAGTGCTACAGTTTACCACTCTGCAGTGCCACAGAACTCCTTACCAGGAAGAGGGACTTGGGCCGTTTCCGCACGACCACGCTGGGGGTTGGGTCGGCGTACATGATGCTGACCTAACCCCCCCGTGACTGTTCGCACGAACGGTCCCGGTTGTGGTGGGGAAGACGGTGCAGCCTCCGCGCAAGCTGCGCCATCCCCCAAACGCCTTACCATGTCCTCCAGCCTCTGGTGCATTGCACAGGCCAGGGGCATGCCCCCCTGCCCTGCGACTTCCGAGCTGTTGCGCAGGGCAGGGGGGCATGTCCCCTGGCCTGTGCGATGCACTGGAGGCCGGAGGACACGGTAAGGGGTTTGGGAAAGGGGGGGAATGGCGCCTTCCAGCCGCTGCCATTCACACGGTGAAGCGGGCTGAAATGCCGCCAGCCTTCAAAAAAAAAAACCTCGCCGGTTTAGGTTGGGAAACAGCTGCTTCGCAAGGCTGCTGGGGGGGGAGGGGAGGCTGCTGCGCAGGCTGCAATGCAGCTGCGCTCCCCATGCGAACAGCTCCCTAGGGACGGCGTTTTTGCTGTCCCTAGGGTGCTGTTATTGGCCCGTGTGGAGAGGGCCTTAGATCTGCATGCAAAGAAGATTTCAGCTGATAGAAACTGTGTTTGGTCTCTAATTTCCCATGACCAACAGCAGTATCATAGAGAGAAAGATTCATATTCAATGCCCAACACCCCTACATACCAAAAGCTCATTTTTTGAGCTAAGCAAATTTTTAAAAATCTTTAAAATTGTGCACGTGATTTTTTGGGAAGACACTGATATTTTTGGATGGCTCCTGACATCCCTCCCCCCCAGAGTGATATAGTGGTGTGCAGCACTAAAGCCCACCCTATTTCCCCAAAAATAAGACCTGTCCCCAAAATAAGTCCTAGCATGATTTTTTGGGATTTTTGGAGGATGCTTGAAATATAAGCCCTTTCCCCAAAATAAGCCCTAGTTACAGATTCCTCGGCGCAGCTGATCTGGTCATGGGGGGGGGGCGCAAAATCATGGGAAAAAATTAAGACATCCCCTGAAAATAAGGCCTACGCATCTTTTGGAGCAAAAATTAATATAAGACCCTGTCTTATTTTCGGGGAAACATGGTATAGGGGTCATATATAATGACCAAAACATATGAGATGGGCAGATGAGCTTCACTTTCACTCAACTCCTGTTGCAAAACAACGTTGCAAAATTTATTTTTCTCTTTTTTTTTCAGCTGACCTCTCAGACATTATTGAAGAACTTTTGGGGGATGATGGTAAGGAAGGACTTTCCCTTGTATGATGGGGTCAGTTAGTCTGCAGGTGTCAAACTTGCATGATGCTGGCAGGGGATGATGGGAACTGTAGTCCATAACATCTGGAGGGCCACGAGTTTGACACCTATGAAGTCTGTACAGCCTTCACATCCATCTTAGCTAAGAAATTCAGTCTCATGATGTTACTGATTAATTACCATCTGTTAAGGTAAAAGGTAAAGGTGTTCTCGTGTGCAGGCACAGGTCATGACTGACCTATGGTTCTATGTCACATCACAACGTGTACTAGGCAGACTATGATACCTTCTGCAGTCGTTTGTACTTTACCCCCAGCAAGCCGGGAGCTTGTTTTACCAACCTCAGAAGGATGGAAGACTGAGTCAACCTTGAGTCAGTCATAATCTATTAAAGATGCTACAGATTTTGTAGTGAACATGTTTGGCAGCTGAACATACTGTCTTGGAAATCAGATTATGAGCCAAACGCAGATTTATTCTGCTCTAACAGAACAAAGCAAACATTTTTGCTAATGAATAATTTGTATCACCCTTCTTGTTCAGCAAACTCTGTAAATAAACATTAATGCTTAAATTATGATCGAATAAACTAGATGATTGCTGTAGGAGCAGTGGCGCATCTGCCAGAGGGACAGAGTATCTGCCAGAGGTCAATTGACCCGGGGCGCCACCTATTAGATCATGTGGAGGAGGGGGTGCCCGGCGGGCCATGTCAGGCTGCCGGCCTAGCCTCCATTGACTGAAGGAGCAGCCTGGAAGGACTGGGCCGAGGGGTGGCCGACTCCAGCCACCATTTCCCTCTGGTAACCCTCTGTGTAGGAGTGGGCATGAATGTTCAGAAAACAATATGCCCATCATGAGACGGAGGTTAGTGTAGGCACGGACAGTTCTTCCATGCAGAGTTTACATATTTAAATTAAAGTGAGAAGTTAAGTTTTATAGTATTTATTCTGTAATTTTATACGTATTGCCTTAATGGGAGCTGCCCTGTGCCTGAAAGGACAGGGGCAGTATAAAAAGGTAATAAACAAACAAACAAACAAACAAATAAATGCGTGCTCGCGCAGAGTGGCAACAAGCCATAAATCATGCCGAGGCAGGATGATGGAGCCAGCAGATCACACCCGCTTTACTTTACCACACGCACTGGTGTAATGCCCATTGGGCAAGGTGGGCAGCTGCCCAGGGCATCACCTTGTGGGGGGCATCAAAATGCTGGGTTCGTTTTTGGGTATTTTAGTGGTTTTCCGTTTTTGACCTGCAGGGGACGCAGTTTTTAGGCTAGTGGCACCAAAAATTCAGCGTATCATCAGGGGGCTGTCCTTATGCTACCCCCCAAATTTGGTGAGGTTTGGTTCAGGGAGTCCAAAGTTATGGACTTCCAAAAGGGGTGCCCCTATCCCCCATTGTTTCCAATGGGAGCTAATAGGAGATGGGGGCTACAGTTTTGAGGGTCCATAACTTTGTCCCCCTGGAACCAAACTGCACCAAACTTGGGGGTAATCATTAGGGCAGTCTCCTGATGAGACCCTGAAAGTTTTGAGACTGTGCCTTCAAAAATGTGCCCCCCCAGCCTGCAATCCCCATTGACAGCAATGCAGAAAACTCAATGCAGAACAAAGATTCTTGGGCAAATTTTGGGATGTTCTTGTAGGGAGGGCATTCTTGGACATATCAGCACCAAAATTTCAGGGTATCATCTGGAGGCTGTCATGATGGCACCCCCAAGGTTTGGTGCAGTATGGTTCAGGGGGTCCAAAGTTATGGACCCTCAAGACTGTAGCCCCTATCTCCTATTAGCTCCCATTGGAAACAATGGGGGGTGGGGCACCCCCTTTGGGAGTCCATAACTTTGGACTCCTTGAACCAAACCTCACCAAACCTGGGGAGTAGCATAAGGACAGTCTCCTGATGATATGCTGAAATTTTGGTGCTGATATGTCTAAAATCTTCACCCCCTGCAGGCACCAATGTCCTGGTGCAAAAAAACTTTTGGTCGTGGTGGAGTGGCCGCCCATGGGGTGGGGGGGCATCCAACTCAGGTTTTGCCCAGGGCTACAGTTTGCCCAGGGCTGCCTCATTACGCCCCTGACCACACGTTGACTAAGCACAAAGAGTTGGGAGGTCTTTTTTTTGCCATTAAGTCACAGCTGACTTCTGGTGACTCTATTCGGTTTTCAAGACAAGATATGTTCAGAGATGGTTTGCTGTCCCTTGCCTTTATATCACACCTGTGGCATTCCTTTGATGTCTCCCACCCAACTACTTTGCTGCAGTTGAAGCTGAGCTCATGTGAGTGGTCCAAGGTCACCCTGCAAGTTTCCACGGCAGAGTGGGGATTTAAATCTGGCTTCCCCAGCTCCTAGTCTGCCTGATTCCTACATCACACTGGCTCTCTGGGAGTCATAAAGCCAGGCCAACAACCAGCTAAAGATCAGGCAGCTGTGAAATCTACAATAACAGTAATAGTAATAATAATTTCTCATGACCAAGACCAGTACCATAGACAGAGAGATTCATACTAGATGCTCCCCCACAAAAATTATAAAACTTGAGCTAATACAAATACTTAATTACATCTGCATATATGATTTTTCAGTCTTGTATTGACATTTTTGGATGGCTCCTAGCAGCTTTTTCCAGGATGTAATGGAGCGGTGTCAGGCACTGGAGCCAATATGGGTCACAGAGGTGCAAGTAGATCTTGCTTTGGCTGAGCTCCAGTTGCAATACAACACAAAGACTGTATCGTCGTAAAATTTCCTTTCCTTTTTCTCAGGGGATTTCTCCGAAATTGTTGACACACTTGCATCAGATGACAGTAAGGACCTTCCTTTCCATGCTGGGGTCAGGAAACTACCCAATAATTGCATTAGCTAAAAAATGTCCGGACTTCCTGATAGTACAGGATATGACATCATGAATGCCCAAAACACAAGCTTCTATTGGTCTGTAAGATGCTACTGCCCTCAAATTCAATGTTTGTGAAATAGTTGAATTGACTGTGGATAAGCTATAAAGGGGTGTTCATGTTGTCCTTCGAAGATGAAACGCTCTAAAATGGAGTGCAATTTTTTTTAATTAGGGCGAGGAAGATGATGAAGATCCCATTGCACTGACGCAGTAGGAGCCCCTCTCAGATATTAGATAACAGCTATGCTGAATTAGATGACAAGGAGAATGGTCCCTAAGATCCCATATCCAAATATTTCTAACTCCAACATACAGCCTCCATGCACTAATCAAGCATTGAAAAGGACTCACCCATCCAACTATTAAGATTTGGACTCTGACTCACTTTATTTGTTGCTTCCTATGTAAATGAGGCAGGATTCTGCACCTTCAATAACCTGTTGGGTTCTATACTTCTTCTAAGCACACTTGATTGCATGCCCACAAAAGTTGCCTCTCAGTTTATGCCTGGGGTCATGCCCAGCCCATAAAAGTGAAGAAAATATACATACCCACAGCTCATGTAACATGGGCAGTGCAATACTGGGGTGGGGTGGGGTGGGGAGAAGCTAGTTGTGCATGAAACGGGAAAGAGATCACTCTTCCAAAGAGCACCCCTGTGGCCAGCAAGCCGGACAGGGGTGCTCCCTGAATCCTTGTGGAACTGCTCTCATGCAGCTCCATGGGCTTTGTGGCTTCATGTTCTTGCTGATGTAAGTCTGCTTTCGGCAATTGGGGCATCTTCATGGACCAAAAAGATCTTCAGAAAGCCAACTAAAACTGGTCCTTCCCCAGGATCGCCGCTTTGGCACTGGTGCGGTTTTCTTGCACCAGAAGAGTGTGAATGCAGTGCGGTAATTGGTATCTGAGTGTTGCCCCTGCTGTGTGGTTCCCCAGTGCTGGCAACAAATACCTCTGTGCTGGATGTAAGGGGCATTTATGTCAGAGCTAGGAGGACACGCTTGCACTCCTGAGCAGTGGTGGGATTCAAAAATGTTAACAACAGGTCCCGGATGGTGGTGGGGTCAATGTGGGCCGGGTGGGGCAGGAGGGGGGGGGGGCGGGGCCTGGGCATTCCAGAGCTGGGGGGGAAGTGCTTCTCGCAGGGGCTCAGGGTCTGGCGCTACTTTAGGTGCAGTGTCCCCCCCCCTCATTGGGGGGGGGGGGCGATTTTCGCATCCCCCCACTTGATGAGATTTGCTTGTACCCAGGGACAGAGATTACCCCTTGTCCCTAGTGGAGTTAATCATTAACAACCGGGTTCTCCAAAACTGAGAAAAAAAATTTTAATAAATCCGTTCTACTGAATAGATGCTAATAGGCTGCATCCCACCCTTCTGCCTCCTGAGGGGTTGCCCCCATGCCCAGGGATTCCACTGTGTAAATCGTGAAATTCTTTTCCCATTTTACGAACAAAGCTTTCCTTGATTGGACTATATGGATACAATTTTGGTTGAGAAAATAGTTCCTGTGGATGTGTGCTCCTGTTTTCTCAACCTTCGTATACATATTTGCAATACCTGGGTTCATATTGCTGCAGGATAAGCCCACAGGTGACTTGTTAGGTCACAGGAGATGTGACATTTGCCACTTGGATTGGTTCTCAAATTAATAGACCTTCATTAGGAATTCACACTTCAGACTTGTTCCGTCACATATATGGCCACCAACAAATGCTTTTGGAAATATGCCAGTTTAGTCCTTTTGAAACTAAACTCCTTCCTTCCTTCCTCCCTCCCTCCCTCCCTCCCTCCCTCCCTCCCTCCCTCCCTCCCTTCCTTCCTTCCTTCCTTCCTTCCTTCCTTCCTTCCTTCCTTCCTTCCTTCCTTCCTTCCTTCCTTCCTCAGATTAAGAACCCACATCTTTTGTTACTTATCTGTTCCAAATATCTCTGGATGTTTGACATAAATCCTAATTTTTTTATTAGGCAAGAAGACCAACAGCAGTGTCTTGGTTCTTGAACCGCTGGGGTTTTTACATTAGAATGACTTATTCACTGTAGATGGTATTTTTTTTCCTCCTTCAAACATTGGCTAGTTATCTTAATAAGTATTGTGGGTCTCCTATTAAGTCAGAGGTATGATTTCCACTCTCCACCTCCAAATCTACAATTAGAAAACAATAGCAATACAATATTTGTAAAACCTAAATCTCATCTCTCATCTCTGTATACCAAAAAATGGTCTAAAAGTAACATTTTCTCACCAGCAAGACAAACATTTGGTCTTTCTGACATGGCCTGGCTAGGTCATAAACCATGAGACCCTTGCCCCTTAATAAAGCTATAAAACAGTGTTTATGTTTCCACAGAGGAAATTATATTTTCCAGGACCACATTCTAAAAACCCAACCCACCAGATCAGGAAGATTGATCTAATGGGCCAAAAGGATAGAAGGCCATATAACTCAGGTCACAGGGATTGGAAAATAGATTCTGTTGATAGTTCCATGGGAATGTCAACTCAGTGCATGGCAGCTGTGAAAAAGGCAAACTCTATGCTGGGGATAATTAGGAAGCACCTGAGGAATAAAACTGCAAGATTGTCATGCCCTATATAAAGCAGGAGTAGTGCGACCAAGCACTTTGAGTACTGTGTTCAGTTCTGGTCACATATCAAAAGGATATTGAAGAGATAGAAAAGTGCAGAGAAGGGCAACGAGGATGATTGAGGGACTGGAGCACCTTCCTATGAGGAGAGGCTGCAGCCGCTTTGGGCCTCTTTTTTAGTTTGGAGAGGAGACGTTTGAGGGGGATATGATTGAAGTCTATAAAATTATGCATGGGGTAGAAAATGTTGACAGAGAGAAATTTTTCTCTCTTTCTCACAATACTAGAACCAGGGGGCATTCATTGAAAATGCTGGGGGGAAGAATTAGGACTAATAAAAGGAAACACTTCTTCACGCAACGTGTGATTAGTGTTTGGAATATGCAGCCACAGGAGTTGGTGATGGCCACTAACCTGGATAGCTTTAAAAAGGGCTTGGACAGATTTATGGAGGAGAAGTCGATTTATGGCTACCAATCTTGATCCTCTTTGATCTGAGATTGCAAATGCCTTAACAGTCCAGGTCAGGGGTGTAACGAGGCAGCCCTGGGCAAACTGTAGCCCTGGGCAAAACCTGAGTTGGATGCCCCCCCCCCCATGGGCAGCCACTCCACCACGACCAATTTTTTTTTGCACCAGGACATTGGTGCCTGCAGGGGGTGAAGTTTTTAGACATAGCAGCACCACAATTTCAGCACACCCTGAAATTTTGGTGATGATACGTCCAAGAATGCCCTCCCTGCAAGAACATCCCGAAATTTGCCCAAGAATCTTTGTTCTGCATTGAGTTTTCTGCATTTCTGTCAATGGGGGTTGCAGGCTGGGGGGCACATTTTTGAAGGCACAGTCTCAAAAATTTCAGGGTCTCATCAGGAGACTGCCCTAACGATTCCTCCCAGGTTTGGTGCAGTTTGGTTCAGGGGGTCCAAAGTTATGGACCCTCAAAACTGTAGCCCCCATCTCCTATTAGCTCCCATTAGAAACAATGAGGGATAGGGGCACCCCTTTTGGGAGTCCATAACTTTGGACTCCCTGAACCAAACCTCACCAAACTTGGGGGGTAGCATAAGGACAGTCTCCTGATGATACGCTAAAGTTTTGGTGCCGCTAGCCTAAAAACTGCGCCCCTGCAGGCCAAAAATGGAAAACCACTAAAAATACCCAAAAACGAACCCAGCATTTTGATGCCCCCCCCCCCACAAGGTGATGCCCTGGGCAGCTGCCCACCTTGCCCAATGGGCATTACGCCAGTGGTCCAGGTGCTCAGGAGCAGCAGCCGCAGAAGGCCATTGCTTTCACCTCCTGCATGTGAGCTCCCAAAGTCACCTGGTGGGCCACTGCGAGTAGCAGAGAGCTGGACTAGATGGACTCTGGTCTGATCCAGCTGGCTTGTTCTTATGTTCTTATGAGAGAGACAGAGAAAGAGACTTCCCAGTCTGGTGTCTACCAATGCCTGGCTTTGTTAACTTGGAACTGGTCTATTCTCCTTGATTTTCTTCCCTTGATTTTCTTTCTTTTAATAAAATCTTTTAAAACTCAGCAGTTTCAGAGTCTGGATTAAAGAACCCTGTTCTCTCGGTATGTTACAAGGAAGAAAGGGCACCGCTCCTTAAGTAGCTGTGGAGGGAAGGATGAGCTTGATGGAAGAAAAAGGTCTGTTCTTCTCCCCACCTCACAGGTATTTTTTTTGTGTAAGTCCTACTCAACAGAAGTTATTTTTTGTGCAAAGGAAAACATAATAGACATGACATAGCTATGGTTGGTTTTCATACCATAGAGTAAATAGACCACACACATCAATATGATCTTCCATATTAATATTGCCAGATATACAATATGAGCACTGATTAATGGACATTTTTGCTTTTGACACATGGGAAGAATTCAGATAAACAGAGTACAATTTTTATTTGCTTGCTCCCCCGCCTCTCGCCATGGGAAAATACCCCCCTTTACATTTTCTAAGCTAAGGACCAGCAACTTCTGCAATTGCAGATCTCCTGGACTTTCAGTTCTCAGCAGAATTAGAGGAATTTTTTTGTGTGCCATCAAGTCAAAGCTGACTTATGGCCACCCTGTAGGGTTTTCAGTGAAGAGATGTTCAGAGATGGTTTGCCATTGCCTGCCTCCATGTCATGCCCCTCTTATTCCTTGAAGGTTGCCCATCCGAATACTAACTGGGACAGACCCTGCTTAAACTTCGGAGATCTGATGAGATCAGGCTAGCCTGCAGTAAGCATTTACCAGCAGGAAATTGCTGGACTGTAATGACAAGGAACAGACTCTTTCCTTTTATCTCCTCTATGCATCTAACAGGACTGCACGCTCAGGAAAACCACACACCAAACAGGACTTTATTGATTTATTTGCATATTTTGTCACCACAGAAGTTGTACAGCGATTGAAAGGTGTTTACCCCTTCCAGCACAGGCCAGTTAGATCAATAAATCAAATACGCTGGTCAGTAAACTAGATATATGATTTGTCTCTTCTACTTTTCCCTGTTTTCCCCTCAGAACCTGTAATCAATAAGAGAGCAGTTATGGAATGACTGTGAAACCCCAATCCCAGCTCCAATCTGTGTATATCTGAATGAGGGTTTATGGGGGCGGGGGGGGGGGGAGAGAACTTAACTATTTGTGTCCCATCTTTCATTGTGGCTCAAAGAGGGATTGGTTGTTGATTTGTTTGGCTGCAATTGGCCCCTGCAATTATACTAGTTAGGTGATGTATTACTTTAAGGAGAGGTTTCTGTTTCATGTCTGATCGCTTCTTAGTAACTAAGCAACATAAGATGGCTTACCCTGTTAGGAGTAATGGATCAGAAAGAATAAATTGCTAGCTGAGTATTAAATGTGATCCTAAAGCAGTGATGGTAAAGAATCGCGCTTTAGTTCTTCGCATGAAAATCAGTGAGGTTGAACAACACTTAACAGGGCTACCTACACTGCTTCCCCAAAACTAGGTCTTAGGTTTAATGCTAATAATTGAGCCCAGCGGCCCAGGCCAGCCTAGATGTGTGCGTGTGGGGGGGGAGGGTCGACTCTGCGCGTGCCCACAGAGAGGGCTCTGAGTGCCACTTCTGGCACCCATGCCATAGGTTTGCCACCACTGTCTTACGGCATTTTGTCAATTATCCTAGTACATCTGTTCGATTGCTCACTGAACCGGACACATGATTGTTTCTGCTGCTTTCCCGTTTTCTCTTCAGATTCTATAGTTAGGAAGAGATAAGCATTGGAGTAATTGTAAACCCCAAATCCCAACTCGCATCTCTGTATATCTGAACCTGAACTGCTGCCTCCCCCCCCCCCCCAAAAAAAAACAGACTTTCTTTGCTTTTGAGTTTTTGCTTGCAACTTTTTACCTTCTGTCTATATTGGCTCTGAATTTCACATTTTAAGGGGATTTTTTAAAGCAATGTCATGCCACTTTTCTTCATAAAAATGAACTTAACTACTCCAAATATTTCATTCTTTCTTCAAAATTCAGTGGGATGTAAACCTTTAACACAGAACAGTCAAATTGCACTGCCAAGATTACTCAACAATATGTTGCAAGAGTTCTGCTGGATCAGACCAACGGCCCCTCTAGTCCAAAAGTGAATTTTCAAGGATAGCCAACCAAGCCTCTTTCCGTCATCTTGCCCAACTTGCTAGGTGACTGTTATGAATAGGTTTTCCATTCGCTGGTAAATTGGTGACAAAATACGTCTCTGCAGGAACTGGAACATTGATTGGGTTCCACCTCGCCCTTTTTTTCTTTCCCACGGGAGGGAGGTGGATGCTCTTGCAGTAATTTTTAACTGGAAAGGTCAGTTGATGTAGTGCTGAGTCTGCCACTGTTACTGAAGTGGTAAACTTGTGATGTCGGTTTACCTGATTTCACCCCAGAAGCATTAATATTTCTCATTTCTACCCCCTACTCTCAAGGCCATTCCTGCAAGTTAGGTGATGTATTACTTGCAGGAGAGGTTCTGTTTCATGTCTGATTGCTTCTTAGTAACAAAGGCCGCTTCCGCACGGCCCATGTATGACGGCCTGGGGGCGCCAAAAAAGGCGCCCCCAGGCCGCCATTCGCACAGGCGCCGCTGCTGCAATGCAGCAGCGGCGACCTGACTCTTCTTCCCTCAGGGCGCAGCGCCAAGCCGCTTCTAAACAACAACCCTTTAAAGGGTTGTTGTTGAGGGAGCCGCCTTCCCCTGCAGCGCGTAACCGCCGCTGAAGACGCTGTCGTTTTCAGCCGCCATCACGGTGTCCGCCAGGGCGCTTCACAGCCCCGCCTACACTGTCCTCCGACCTCCAGGGTCGGAGGGCAGCTGCAGGCTGTGACGCCGCAGGCTTACCACGCAGGGAGGACACCGTGAGTGGGCGGGAGGGCCAGAGGCAGCTCGCAGTGCAGAGCCGCTTCGCCGTCCTGCTCGTCGCTCGCCTCGTTCGCTGACATGCTTTCAGACGCTTAACGGGCTTCCGCTTCGCCGCACTCTTGGTGGTGTAGCGAAGGAGGCCGCATGAAGCGCCTAAGCAACATAAGATGGCTTACCCTGTTAGGAGTAATGGATCAGAAAGAATAAATTGCTAGCTGAGTATTAAATGTGATCCTAAAGGCACCTGCACCATTTTAAATCCCATTGGCGTTGATGGGTTGAGAAAGGTGCAATTCTGCTCTGCGTGGTGTTCAGCAATAGAAAGTAAAGGTCTGTTTGATGGGAAGCCAGTGCATTGCATAAGAAGAAGCAAATTCTAGTCTATCCAAATTCATGCTGGAATAAAATCTGGTTCATCTTTAAATATCCACAAAAAATTGTTTTGCCGCAATGGACGAACACGACTTCTCCTCTGGAATTATAATCACCTTTTCCCCAGTTGACATGAATTGGAATTCAAAGGTATTTAACTGTTGCTAGATCTCACTCAAGTGGCCAACCAGTTTTTCTTAAAACCAATCTGGGGTTTGGTGCTGAAGTTCTGTTTCTTCTTTTTCAACGTGGCAATAACAAACCACATGGCTTATTTCAGACTCGTTTCATTATATTTTCTAATTCCAGACGTTCAAAGTGAGCACTGTTTAAAGAACATGTTTGTTTTTGAAAAAGGACAAAATATGGTTCGTGAATGTATTTGTTCGCTCCTTTCCTCCATTTGGAAAAAAAATCCCTTTAAATCTTCTACATCAAGGAGTTGGGCGCCCCTATGAGAGTAGTTCCCCTTGACCTGTGCTAGTCAGTGCCTTGGGAGCCACATGTGGCTCTTTCATGTGGCACATGTGGCTCTTCTGAGCACCATTCCCCAACTGGACACCTGGCCCATAGTTCAGAAAAATAGGCCAGGCCCAGAGGTGGGATCCAGCAGGTTCTCACCAGTTCCCGAGAGTGGGTTACTAATTATTTGTGTGTGCCGAGAGGGGGTTACTAATTGGGTCCGCTTTTCCGTTAGAAATTCCATTAGGTCCAAATATCATAAAGTCCTGTTGTTTCCTATGTGGGTGGTTAGCGAAGGTAGAAAACGGGATAATTCTCCTCGCTATTGTTTTAAAAACATGTTTTAGAAATATGGTAAAGTTCCTTGTTTAAGGAAAGTATCCTTTTTTGATTTCTAGAAACAGAATTAAGTATTTGAAAGTATTAAGTATTTGACAGGCAGTCAATTAGAGGAGAAGTAGTTGTTTCTGTTGGCAGTAGATGATAGGACTTGCTATAATGAGTTTAAATTATGGACAGAAAGATACCAGCTGGAAATTAGGAACTTTTTTTTACAGTAAGAGCTTTTTGCAGTAACAGAGAAATTATTAATGCCCCGCCCCCGGATTGCCCTGCCCAGCCCCATTGGCACTACACCACTGTTTGAATCCCACCACCATGGGAACCTGTTACTAAAATTTTTGGATCCCACCACTGGCCAGGCCCTAGAACACAACGTAACACTAAGGCAAGCCAGAGCCCCTGCTCTTTCCTTAACCTTAACCTTAACCCTAACCCTAACCCTAATTTATTATTTTAATTTAATTCATTCAGTTAAATATTGTTCCCAAAATTGTAACAAAAGCCTGAAACCTAAAATTGACCATAGCCCTGTTCTCGGACCGCACCCTATAACTCAATGAAACAATAATGCAATCCTGAGCCCTTGCCCTTGCCTGAACCCTAACCCTAACTTTTTATTTTTATTTCATTTATTCAGTTAAATATTGTTCCCAAAATTGTAAGAAAAACCCGAAACCTGAAACAGACCATAGCCCTATTCTTGGATTGTGCCCTAGAATGGACGGGGACGCTGGTGTCTCCCTGAGCCCCTGCCCTTGCCTTAACTTTAACCCTAACTTAAAAATTTTGTTTAATTTATTCAATCATAAATTGTTCCCAAAATTGTAACAAAAAATAAATTAAATAAAAATAATAGGTTAGGGTTAGGGTTAAGGCAAGGGCAGGGGCTCAGGCTTGCCTTAGTGTTATTTTGAGTTCTACGGCGCAGTCCAAGAATTGGGCTATGGTCAGTTCCCGGTATCGGGTTTTTGTTACAATTTTGGGAACTATTTTTGACTGAATAAATTAAATAAAAATAATAAATTAGGGTTAGGGTTAAGACAAGGGCAGGTGCTCTGTCTTTCCTTAGTGTTACGTTGCCCTTTAGGGCGCAGTCCAAGAATAGGGCTATGGTCTGTTTCAGGTTTTCGGTTTCTATTACAAATTTGGGAACAATTTGTGACTAAATACATTAAATTCGGGTCTTTTTTACAATTTTGGGAACAATTTATGACCGAATAAATTAAATTAAAATAAAAAACTAGGGTCAGGCAAGGGCGGATTCTTGGGCTTGCATTACAGTTTTGTTGAGTTCTAGGGTGCAGTCCGAGAATTGGGCAATGCTTAGTTTCAGGTTTTGGGGTTTGGCCTTAACCCTTGCCCTAGCCTGAACTCTAACCCTAATTTTTTATTTTAATGTAATTTATAATATTAATTTATAGGGCTATGGCCAGTTTTAGGTTTGGGTTTTTGCCTTAACCCTTACCCTTGCCTGACCTCTAACCCTAGCTTTTTATTTTTATTTATTTTATTCAGTCATAAATTGTTCCCAAAATTGTAACAAAACTGAATCCTGAAACTCAAACTCGACCATAGCCTCCATTCTCAGATTAAGCCATAGAACTAATCAGAACACTAAGGCAAGCCTTGAAGCCTTGTACTCCTTTGTGCCTTTAACCCTCAATCCTTAACTTCTATTATTTTTATTTAATTCTTATTCAGTCGTGGGAAATTGATCCCAAAACATTAAATAAAAATAATAAGTTAGGGTTAGTGTTAGGGCAAGGGCAGGGGTTCTGGCTTGCCTTACTGTTACGTTGAGTTCTCCGGCGCATCCAAGAATAGGGCTATGGCCAGTTCTAGGTTTTGGGTTTTTGACTTAACCCTTACCCTTGCCTGACCCCTAACCCTAGCTTTTTATTTTTATTTATTTTATTCAGTCATAAATTGTTCCCAAAATTGTAACAGTGGGAGTGGATTTAAACCGAGAATCTGGGCTTCCTAGATTTAAAAAAACAGTGAAAGTATTGTTGAAGGCTTTCACAAATTCAGATTCAAACTGGTTTGTTCTCAGGTTTTACACAGCCGCGGTCGCGGCCGTGGTCTGGTAGATCTTCTTCCTAACGTTTCATCTGCATCTGTGGCTGGCATCTTTAGAGGTGTATCACAGAGAGAAGTCTGTTATAAGAGAAGTCTGGACACAGTGTATAACAGACTTCTCTCTGTGATACACCTCTGAAGATACCAGCCACAGATGCAGGTGTGAAACATTAGGAACAAGCATCTACCTAGACCACGGCCAATAACAGCCCAGAAAAACCTGCAGGTCAAACCAACAACATTGAAAAATGATGCTGTTTTGGGGTGGGTGGGGAATCTACCCTGGAACAGCATCACTTTCAATGTTGTTTAAACTAGTGAGTCCAGGGTCTTCCTTTAAGGTGGATTTAAAAGGGGAATCTGGGCTCTCTAGTTTAAACAACATTAATAATGATGCTGTTTCAGGGTGGAGTCCCCCCCCCTTCAAAAATAGCATCACTTTCAATGTTGTTTAAACTAGGGAGCTCTGGGTTTGTTCAGATTTGTGTTTTGGGGCATGTTCTGAGTAATCGTGATGGTGACTCTTTGAGATGACCTGGTGCAAAAAATGTTGTTTGGTCATGGTGGGGGAGGGTGGCCGCAAAACTCAGATCTTTGTCCCGGGCTCCATTTCTCATAGCTACGCCTCTGCATGGGGCCTACATTAGTGTCCTTTGGTCACAGGCCTAAACATTTCTTTTTACCGATGCTTTTGGAGGGGGTATGAAATGCTCCCAACTTTTGATAAAATTAAGCAAACAAGGAAGAATCTAAGTAATCTACTAAGATTGCCAACCTCCAAGTAGGGCCTGGAGATCTCTTGCTATTACAATTGATCTCCAGACAATAAGATTCAGTTCTTGTGGAGAAAATGGCTTCTTTGAAGTGTGGACTCCATGGCATTATATCCTGGTGAAGTCCCTCCCCTCCCCAAACCCTGCCTTCTCCAGCCTCTGCAACCCAAAATTTCCAGGTATTTCCCAATATAAAACTGGTAGTAATAGTAATGTACATATAAACATTTCAGGAGGAAAACCTATTTCCTGTAGTGAGTGAACTCTTCCCAGGCTTTATTGAGTCAAAAGCTGAGACTAGAGGTGTGCAGTGGCATTCCTGCCTAGGGACAGGGGGTACCCTATGTCCCCGGGTGCCCCCATTTGGTCACGTGGGGGGCGCTAACATTTCAGGGTTGTTTGTGTGTTTTAAAATTTTTAAAGTGTTTTTTCACATTTTGGCCTGCAGGGGGCGCATTTTTAAGCCTAGTTCAGGGGCAGAAAAGTTGTGGACCCCCAAAGGGGTGCCCCATCCCCATTGTTTTCAATGGGAGCTAACCTGAGATGGGGCTACCCATTTGAGGGACCATAACTTTGGTCCCCCTGAACATAACTTCACCAAACGTGGGTGGCATCATAAGAATAGTTAACAAATGATACCCTGAAATTTTGGTGTCACTAGCTTTAAAATACACCCCTTTCCGTAGGCACCCCAAAGAAATCTCCTTGCCCAAGATTCTAGTTTTGCAGTGACTTGGCTCCATTGTCAGCCAATGGGGAATTTCTGAGTGTGGTAGGCAGAGCTGCAATAATTTGAAGATAGAGGCAATCTCAGGACTTTCAGGGGTGGCTCCAGGAGGGCCTCCTGGCAATAGCATCCAGGTTTGGAGACCTTTAGCTTCTGGGGGGTTCAATTGTATGTGGGCCCCAAAAGGCTTATTTTGTTTCCTCGCTTCCTGCACATGAAAAGCCTGTGGGCTGAGGTTCTCTCAGAACTCTTTCTCAACTTCCACACACACACACACCTCCAGAAGCAAAGCCTCACCAAGCTTGGATGCTATTACATTCATAGACCTCTTGGAGCCACGCTTGAGAAGTCCTGGTGCACTCTATCTTCAAAAATGTGCAGCCTGCCTCAGAAATTCCCCATTGGCTACAATGGAGCAAAGCATGTTTTGATGGGAGTGGGAGGTGTTTTGTGACCTGGTACAAAAATCATTGTTTGGTCATGGTGGGGGAGGGTGGCCACCCATACGCCGGATGGGGAGTGCCAAACTCAGGTTTTGTCCCCCGAGCTTCAGGCTCTTGCCTAGGCATACTCTGGAGGTGTGTGCGCAAACCAAATTGGAAAAATTTGGATTCAGCTACACTGGAGCCAAACACTGTGAGCATTCCTGAACATTCCCAAATTTTCATACTAGTGTCAGGGCGTTTTTCTGGTTGTTTTCCAGGAATCTGGAAAAAAAAACCTGGCTCCATTATAGCCTATGAGAATTTTTTCCAGAGCTCTGGAATGGCTATTTTTAAGGTAGAGGCACCGGAAATTTGCGAAAGTATAACACAGTTGCTGGGGTGTCAGCCTTCAGAGAAGAACCTCCAAAAGTTTGGCAACAATTGGGTCAGAGGAATCCAACGTTATAGTGCCCCAAACAGGGTTCCCCTATGCATCTCTTTCTATTACAGGGTAGGGAATCTGCAGTGCTCTCAGATAGCTCAGGGTCCACAATTCCATCAAGCCTTTCGTCAGCATGGCCAATTGGCCATGCTGGTAGGGGCTGATGGGAATTGTAGTTCCTGAACATCTGGAGAGCCGCAGGTTCCCTACCCCTGCTCTATTAGAATGCTGCATATTTGGTGCTTCTGCCTTAAACAATTGTCCAGTCCCCCCCACCCCGGAACTCATCAGATCTTAGAAGCTAAGAGGGGATGTCCCTGGTTCATACTTAGTTGGAAGACCTCCAAGGAAGTCCAGGATTACTACAAATAGGGAGGCCATGGCAAATCAACTCTGAATGTCTCTTTCCTTGGAAACCCAGACAGAATCACTGCAAGTTGGCTATGACTTGGTGGCACTTTACACACAGTGTCCAACAGCACCAAGGGATCAAGTAACCGTACACAAAAGGCAGGACTTGGGACATTTTTTTAAGGCTTATTTATTTATTTGACAGTAATAACAGGCTTCTTTTCTTTTATTTTCATGATAGGCTCTCTCATAGAACTTCCATACAGAAGGGAAGCAGTTGCTTCACTTGGTATCTCCATCACAGACTGGTTAGTGCAGAAGTCCAACGTGTTTCTTGTCAAATCAGATGCATGATCTCCTCTGTGCCCTCTTTTCCCCTCAGAATCTCAAGGGCCAGAAAGAGATTAGCACTAGAAACTATTGTGAAACCTGAATCACAGATTCAGTCAGTGTGTACTCGACAAAAAAAGCAACATACAAGGGATCCTCCTGTAGTATTTTTTTGAAAAGTTAAAAGTAAATGTAATGAGGGAGAGTGAGCAAGATCAAGAAGAAGACACAAAAGAAGAAGAAAGAGTTTGGATTTATACCCCTCCCTTTCTATTCAACAGGAGACTCAAAGGGGCTTACTTATCTCTCTTTCTCTTCTTGCCTCAAGCAACAAAACACCCAGGGGAGGGAGGTGGGGGGGCTGAGAGAGTTAAGAAATCATAAGAACATAAGAACATCGCGAAGAACAAGCCAGGGCTCGTAAACAAGGATTCAGACCAAAGTCCATCTAGTCCAGCTCTCTGCTACTCGCAGTGGCCCACCAGGTGCCTTTGGGAGCTCACATGTAGGATGTGAACGCTAATCGGCCTTCTCAAGGCTGTTGCCTCATCACCTGGTCATGTTAAGGCATTTGGCAATCTCCAGATCAAATGAGGATCAAGATTGGTAGCCATAAATCAGCTTCCTCCTCCATAAATTCACTGTCCAAGCCCCTTTTAAAGCTATCCAGGTTAGAGTTAGCCATCACCACCTCCTGTGGCAGCATTATTCCAAACACCAATCACCCACGTTGTGTGAAGAAGTGTTTCCTTTTATTAGATCCTAATTCTTCCCCAGCATTTTCAATGGAACGATGTCCTCCTGGTTCTAGTATTGTGGAGAAAGAGAGAAAAAATGTCTCTCTGTCAACATTTTTCTACTCCCATGCATAATTTTTGTAGACTTCCAATCACATATCCCCCCCTCAGCCGCCTCCTCTCCAAAGCTAAAGAGTCCCAAACGCATGCAGCTCTCCTCATAGGGAAGGTGCTCCAGGTCCCTCAATCATCCTTGTTGCCCTTCTCATGCACTTTTTCTTCTATCTCCTCAATATGCTCCTTTTGGAGGATGCTATGCACTCAGGTGAACTGGACACAGTACTCCAAATGCGTCGCGACTACTCCAGCTTTAGAGATATAAGGGCATGACAATCTTTTGCAGTTTTATTATCGAGATTCCTTTTCCTAATGATCCCCAGCATAGAGTTTGCCTTTTTCACAGCTGTCATGCACTGAGTTGACATTCCCATGGAACTATCAACTAAGAAAAGAGTTCCGAAGGACTGTTCCGAAGAGTTCCGAAGGACTGTGACTAGTCCAAGGTCACCCAGGTGGGATGTGCTGGAGTCAAGAGGAGTTCCGATCCTCTCCCCATATTGTAAATAGAATATAGAAATAGAATATCCAGACCTCAAAAGTTCCATAGCACTGAAAGGTTTTTACCTCTTAAAGTATGTAGCCAGTTATTGTAGTAGGTCTGTTATGCTGGACGACACAGATTTTTGTTGCCAACTTTTATGCATTTTTCCTTTGTTTTTATCTTGAGATCTGTAATCAGAAAGAAATAAGTGCTGGATTGATTGTGGAACCCAAATCCCAACTCCAAACTCTGTATATATGAACAAAGAGAGAGAACATGGGGGTGTTTGTTTTTTGGCTTTTCAGTTTTTACTTGCACCTTTTTTATCTTTTGATAATATTGGTCCTGAATTTCATGCTTTAGGGAGATTTTTTTTCAAGCAATGTCATGCAATTTCTCTTTGTAAAATCGATGTTAATGGTTACTCAAAGAATTGTATATGTTATTTAAAACTAAAGGATATAAATCGTTTGGGGGTGGGCGGTTAATTAAATCTAAACAACAACAACAACAACAACAACAATAATAATAATACACAGAACAGCCAAATAGAGAGCTCAAACGATGTCAGGCTACCATCTACTGTGAATTTTCTACTCAACGGTTCCTGTGATCCCGTATGTGAGAATGTTGCGAGTTTTTTGAGGAACTATTTGGTCAGGCGCAATCATTGCCTACATAGTAGTAACAGCTAAATTATTTTATATGTGCGTGAAGGTTGTGAATGTTCAACGTTGTTTTAATGTATTTTAATATTTTAATGTCTCAGTTAGTGGATAAATGCCCCTTTTTACTAACTCTGTAATTTATAATGCCAACAAAGGCTTTGGAATTGGAATTGGACTGGCCAAGATTACTCAACAATATATAACAAGAACCTTGCTGGTTCAGAACAAAAGTCCCTCTAGTCTTGCACTTGGGACTTTGGAGATGGGTGGGAAATAAGTACACAGTGAATAGGAGGTCAACCAAGCTTGTTTCAAGGATCTTGCCCGACCTGCCAGGCGACTGTTATGAATAGATTTTTCATTCAACAATAGCATCTATATTATCAGAAGTGTTTCTACCACGATCCACATTGAATTCCTTTCTAAAAAATTGGGCGTGTGTGTGTCAACTTGTATGCTTCTTACTTCTTGCAGATAAAAATACATGTCTGCAGGGACTGGAATTTTATTTTTGTTTCTATCTCCTTACCTCTCTGTTTATCTCCGCATACAACCACATTACCTTTGAACTAAGCATTTTAGATAGGACACTAGGGCTCGTTCCGCACATGCAGAATAATGCATTTTCAAACTGCTTTCAGTGCTCTTTGAAGCTGTGCGGAATGACAAAATCCACTTGCAAACAGTTGTGAAAGTGGTTTGAAAACGCATTATTTTGCATGTGCGGAAGGGGCCTAGGATATTAAAATATGAAGTTTTGTTTCTTTACATTTCACTTTTGTCACAAAACTACCCAAGGGAGCACAGAACAACAACTGCAATGCAACAAAGATCCAGCAGATCATGAAAGAAAGGAACAACATATCTTGGGGCTCCATATCTGTCTGGCTTATTCAATCAAGAAATACTTTGGGGTGGGGGGTGGGGAGTGGGGGGAGGGCTTCAACCCATTAGCTAAGGCTTTCCTCTTCTTCTACTCCTGTTCAGTGGAAGGCCTATGATCAAACTCTGCCTGGCTTTTCCCCCAAAGGGAATGCTGCTGCAGGAGGGGTGTGTGTGACCCAAGTGCTGGAGAAGAAACATGTTAACTCTTCCTCAAGCTGTGTTTTAAAGTCTAAATCCTTCTCACAGGAAGTTGCTATTTGTACTGTGTTAGAAAAGAAACACAAGCATGCTGTTGTTACTTGTGTTTTTACTTCACAGAGCAAATAGCAATGTCGGGCTTTGTTTTCCTCTAGTTGCCTGCCAAAACACAGTCAATCCAAAAGTGGGTCCCAATTCAAGATGTTACAGAACCACTGAGTTAAAAGAAAAAAAATAACAAATCTTTTTTTGGGGGGTGGGGGGAGGGTAGGATAATGGGCCTGAACAAGCCTCAAAGAGCTCAGAGTTTCCTAGAGAGCATTGATGGGAGGGGGCTCCCTATCATCCATCCCCCCCCCCCGTGTGATTGCCCTCTGGTCCATAACTTGTATGAATGTATTTATTTATTTATTTATTTATTTATTTATTTATTTATTTATTTTATTGGATTTTTTTATACCTCATCCCCTCGAGGGGCCTCTGGGCGGTGTACAACATTTAAAAACAGTATAATTAATAACATTTAAAAAAAGTAGCTTGATCCAAGTTTAAATATAAATTAAATTAAAATCCAAGATGGGCAGGTGGCGCCCTGTGCGTTTCAACAGCATAAAATCCCTCCCTCCCTAATGCATGAAGGGAGGCATGGCGAAGTCTCCTGATGGAATCGCGGCCCAGGTGTTGAGGCCACAGACAGGGGCACTATTAGCTGCTGGGTCCTCCGGCGCTCCAGCTGAACAAGTTCTACCTTACAGGCCCCGCTGGAACTCCTGCTAAGGTCCCGGGCAGGGCTCTTCCCGGACAGCTGGAGGGAGAGCTGCCCACCAGAGCCCGAGGGCCAGGGCTGTAAAAGTCCTGGCCCGCTGCGGGAGGCCAGCACGCATCACCCGAAGGGCCAGGGGACTACTCAATGTTGGCCTCCGCCGACGTGGGAGGCCGCCTAGGGACATAAGGGTGATGCGGTCTCCGAAGATACGATGGTCCCAGGCCGTGAATGGCCTTTAAAGGTCAACACTAACACTTTGAAGATGATCCGAACTCTATCTCGGAAGCCACGCAGCTGCCGCAGCACTGAGGCTGGATGTTCCCCGAAGCTGGTGCTGCCTGTAAGCAGGCGATCGCTGCTGCATGAGTGAACCAGTTTGCTAAACGCCGATCAGACGCGCAAGGGAAGGCCAGCGTAGAGAAGCGAAGTTAAGCAACAGTCAAGTCTGGAAATGCACCCGTTGCATGGATCACTGAGGCTAGGTCCGGGCTTCTGGAGGAAGGGCCAGCACGGCCTGACTAAAGCGGGAGGTGGAAGAAGGCAGCCCGGGTTGTATAGGCCACCTGGGTCCCCATTGTGAGAGACACAAATCCAGGTGGACCCCAAGGCTGCAACGGAGGGGGGTCGAGTGTCCAATGTGACCCCTCCCACACCGGCTGCTGGAAAGTCCCTCCCCTCGGCCACTAATTGCCAGAGGATCTCCGCCTTGAGGGGTTCGCCCAAACCTGCTCTGCCGCAATTCAACCAGCAACCGCCTCCAAACAGTGCTGGAGAGCCACGGGAAGCGGCGGCTGCTCACCTCCATCAACAGAATGAGTACATGTGTGTCATCAGCCGCACTGGGATGGCAAATCAGCCCCAAAACTCCGCATCAGCTGAGCGAAGCAAGAGGCTCCATTATGATGTTAAATAACAGTGGGGACAATAATGCCCCTGGGATACACCGCGCATTGAAGCGGGCACTTCCAGGGGAGGCCTGGTCCTCAAGACCTCACTGCTGAGTCCGCCCCGAGAAACGGTAGGCTATCCACTGGAAGGACAGTGCCCCGCGACTGGAGGCTGACCAGGCGGTGGGCCAAAAGGTCGGTAATTGATCACATCAAACGCTTCAAGGTGAGATCTTAACAACACCAGCAAGCGCTGATCCCATTCCTGGTCAAGCTGGATAATGGAGGTGTGTCTGTGACGGCGAAGCGAAGTGAAGTCTCGGCCCCATGCCCAGCACGGAAGCCGGACTGGAAGGGGTCGAAAAGCCGAAGGCCATCCAGAAAACCTTTGAAGCTGCTCAACATCATTCCTCTCAATTACCTTCCCAGAAACTAAAAGATTGGCAAACGTGGGCTGTAATTGGCCAGATCTCCTGGATCTAACGGTGGTCTTTTAAGAGTGGGTGGACCACTGCCTCCTTCCTTAACCCATCCGGGAAGGTTCCTTGCCTGGGTTATAGAACCATTGATGATACTCAACAGATGGGGTCGTGACCTCGCCCGCCGCAGGTTTTCACAAACTTTCAGGACGGGCACGGATCCAGAAGGACAAGGTAGTAAGGTCTTAACAGCAGCTAAGGCTCTGTCGCATTAGGCAGCGGCTTCAGAGAGCAGGGAAAACTGGGGTCAAACAAGGACTTCAAGCTGACGGCAAGGGAGTCTCCAGTTTAAGCTAATTGTAGCTAACGTGGATGGAAGATAGAGTCGGCGGAGCCGACGATCTTTATCCGGCTAAAAAAGCTCATAAATGCCTCACAGCTAATATCCAATTGGGGGGGTTTGAAGATCTCCTCGGATAGGGAGTGTCAATGATCGAATTATCACCGGGAATAATAATTGAGCTACGTAGAGCTAGCGATCGGTGGGGAGTGAGGAGAAGAAAAGTCCTTCTTGCCTCCTTCGGGTCAGCCATATCTCATAGAACTGCTTTCATAAGCCGCCCTATAGGATGTTCTCAAGAGTCAGCTTAAAGTCCACGAGATTTCCTCCACATAGCTCATTTAGATCGCCATTTTAAGCCCCCGCCTATGGATATATTATTTTATGTATTATTTTATGCTGCTATACAACCATCCTCAACCAATCACACACTTCCATGATTCTCACAATCATTGTCACTTTTGTCATCCTTGTCATCATTGTCGCCATCATCATTGTTGCCTCTGCTGTCGTCCTTGCTGTTTTCCTTGCTGTCATCCTTAGTGTCATCCTTACTGTCGTCATCATCGGCTAAAGCTAGGAGAAAAAGTCATTTTCGATGAATTAATCCAGATTTGCTTTTCTATGTGTATAAAAGCCCCAAGTACCTGACCCTCCACTCGTGCTCACTCAACACATGGAGAGATAAAGCAGGCCTGATCTGTTGCCCTCGTCCTCCTGCCTCCACATGACTGACAGCTCATCACTGCCATGTCTGAGCATGGAGGAAATGTCTGAACCTGCCTTCTAAAGATCCATCCCCCAATATCCCTCTCTGCATGTTGACCAAACACACCATGATGTGCTCAGAGCTACAAGCTGGCCAAAATAGCCACTGATCAGGTATATATACCCAGAGAGCCTGGACAGGGGTTCTTTTCTTGATAGGCAGCATTCAGCTGAATCTGTCCTTCTGGGCATCATGGGGGAGGTTAGAGGGGTCTTAGCATCTGTCAGCACGATTCTGGGCAGTTGATGAAAAACAAGGCACTGTCTGCACTGAGTGTGGTTGCCATGACTGAAACAGCCTTTAGTGGGTTGTCGTGAAGGCAAGGGATCACAAGGAGTAAAACTCCCAATTCCTTATTGGAGGTTCTCTTCAGTTATCCTACCTTATTCCTGTCTAAAAGAAACGCATATCTCACCCAGCTTAAGGAACTCTGGTGATTCCTCCCCCCCCCCTCGCCTATTCTAATTAGATAAGCACACAATAAGTTTCTTTTTTTGTAATCAAAAAATTAATAGAAGCTAAAAAAACTCCTCGGGGGAATAGGATAGAAGGGAATATTGGTTATAAGGAAAAAAGCAGTTTTATATACAAGTATGAAATTGTTTTAAAAGTTCAGGAAATGAGCTATTAAAACTGAAGAATGCAAATGTTCTTTCTGTGTCACTGTAATAGTTCCCCTCTTAATAGTCCAATGGACACTTCCTGTCTATCAGACAATCCTCTGTTTATCTCCTTTTTTGTGTTGCTTAGCAGAAACTCATCCAGTGAGGCAGAAGGTGTGAACTGAGAGGCCTCATTCAGCATTATAAAAACCATGATGTATAACTATGGTAAATAAGGGTCCAACTTGCTTGCAATCTCTCAAATCATAATTTGTCTCAAGAAAGATTCTACAAAGGCAGCACTAACAAGAAGTCAGGACATTCATATGCAAAAAAGCTTACCTTATATACTCGTGTATAAGTCTACTTTTTCAGCACATTATTTGTGCTGAAAAAGCCCCCCTCGACTTATACGTGAGTTAGGGTCCCACTTAATTCTTGTGTGCCGTTCCCCCTCTCCCGTCTTCGCTCTCCTCTGCTTTCTTCTCTGCCTCCCCCCTTTCAGCTGCCTTCTCTGTCTTCTTCTCAGCAGCAGCCGGCCCCTGGCTCTCGGCGGGTGACAGCCAGTCAACCTGGGTGAGCTGGACAAGCTGCAGGATGGAGAGGTCGGTAGCAGAGACCTTGGGACTGGTGAGATGGGGGGTCAGTGGCAGAGACCCCCAAATAGCACCCGACTGCATCTATTTTTATTTTTGAAATTTACCAGTAGCACCCTAGACTTATACTCGAGTCAATAAGTTTTCCCAGTTTTTTGTGGTAAAATTAGGTGCCTCGACTTATATTTGGGTTGACTTATACATGAGTATATATGGTAGTTAAGTTCAATAACAATCAATAAACCAACTTCAGATTCTGGTTTGAGATCCTATTGCTGGTTTAGAACAAAAGTCCCTCTAGTCTTGAACTTGGGACTTTGGTGATGGGTGGGAAATAAGTACACAGTAAGTAAATGAATAGGAGGCCAACCAAGCTTGAATAGGAGGCCAACAATAGCATCTATATTATCAGAAGTGTTTCTACCACGATCCACATTAAATTCTTTTCTAAAAAACTGAGTCTGTGTGTGACAACTTTTATGCTTCTTACTTCTTGCAGATAAAAATACACGTTGGCAGGAACTGGAATTTTATTTTTGTTTCTATCTCCTTACCTCTCTGTTTATCTCCGCATACAACCACATTACCTTTGAACTAAGCATTTTAGATAGGACACTAGGATATTAAAATATGAAGTTTTGTTTCTTTACATTTCACTTTTGTCCCAAAAGCTACCCAAGGGAGCGCAGAACGACAACTGCAATGCAACAAAGATCCAGCAGATCATGAAAGAAAGGAACAAAATGTCTTGGGTCTCCATATCTGTCTGGCTTATTCAATCAAGAGACACTTTGGGGTGGGGGGTGGGGGGAGGGCTTCAGCCCATTAGCTAAGGCTTTCCTCACTTCTTCTACTCCTGTTCAAACTCTGCCTGGCTTTTCCCCCAAAGGGAATGCTGCTGCAGGAGGGGTGTGTGTGACCCAAGTGCTGGAGAAGAAAAATGTTAACTCTTCCGCAAGCTGTGTCTTAAAGTCTAAATCCTTCTCACAGGAAGTTGCTATTTGTACTGTGTTAGAAAAGAAACACAAGCATGATGTTGTTACTTGTGTTTTCACTTCACAGAGCAAATAGCATTGTCAAGCTTTGTTTTCCTCTAGTTGCCTACCTAAACACAGTCAATCAAAAAGTGGGTCCCAATTCAAGATGTTACAGAACCACTGAGTTAAAAGAAAAAAAATAACAATTCTTTTTTCAGGGGTGGGGGGAGGGTAGGATAATGGGCCTGAACAAGCCTCAAAGAGCTCAGAGTTTCCTGGAGAGCAATGATGGGAGGGGGCTCCCTATCATCCATCCCCCCCCCCCGTGTGATTGCCCTCTGGTCCATAACTTGTATGAATGTATTATTTTATGCTGCTATACAACCATCTTCAACCAATAACCCGCTTCCATGATTCTCACTATAATTGTCACTTTTGTCATCCTTGTCATCGTTGTCGCCATCATCATTGTTGCCTCTGCTGTCGTCCTTAGTGTCATCCTTACTGTCATCGTCATCAGCTAAAGCTAGGAGAAAAAGTCATTTTCGATGAATTAATCCAGATTTGCTTTTCTATGTGTATAAAAGCCCCAAGTACCTGACCCTCCACTCGTGCTCACTCAACACATGGAGAGATAAAGCAGGCCTGATCTGTTGCCCTCGTCCTCCTGCCTCCACATGACTGACAGCTCATCACTGCCATGTCTGAGCATGGAGGAAATGTCTGAACCTGCCTTCTAAAGATCCATCCCCCAATATCCCTCTCTGCATGTTGACCAAACACACCAAGGAGTCGTGCTCAGACCTACAAGCTGGCCAAAATAGCCACTGATCAGGTATATATACCCAGAGAGCCTGGACAGGGGTTCTTTTCTTGATAGGCAGCATTCAGCTGAATCTGTCCTTCTGGGCATCATGGGGGAGGTTAGAGGGGTCTTAGCATCTGTCAGCACGATTCTGGGCAGTTGATGAAAAACAAGGCACTGTCTGCACTGAGTGTGGTTGCCATGACTGAAGCAGCCTTTAGTGGGTTGTCGTGAAGGCAAGGGATCACAAGGAGTAAAACTCCCAGTTCCTTATTGGAGGTTCTCTTCAGTTATCCTACCTTATTCCTGTCTAAAAGAAATGCATATCTCCACCAGCTTAAGGAACTCTTGCAATCCTGCCCCCCCGCTCGCCTATTCTAATTAGATAAGCACACAATAAGTTTCTTTTTTTGTAATCAAAAAATTAATAGAAGCTAAAAAAAACTCCTCGGGGGAATAGGATAGAAAGGCATATTGGTTATAAGGAAAGAAGCAGTTTTATATACAAGTATGAATGTTTTAAAAGTTCAGGAAATGAGCTGAAGAATGCAAATGTTCTTTCTGTGTCACTGTAATAGTTCCCCTCTTACTAGTCCAATGGACACTTGCTGTCTATCAGACAATCCTCTGTTTATCTCCTTTTTTGTGTTGCTTAGCAGAAACTCGTCCAGTGAGGCAGAAGGTGGGAACTGAGAGGCCTCATTCAGCATTATAAAAACCATGATGTAGTGTAACTATGGTAAATAAGGGTCCAACTTGCTTGCAATCTCTCCTACGTCACTGCTCCCCCCTTTCAGCCGCTTTCTCAGCCGCCTTCTCTACTTTGCTCTACTTCTGCCTTCTTCTCTGCCACCCCCTTTCAGCCACTTTCTCAGCCTCCTTCTCTACTTCGTTCTACTTCTGCCTTCTTCTCTGCCACCCCCTTTCAGCCACTTTCTCAGCCTCCTTCTCTACTTCGCTCTACTTCTGCCTTCTTCTCTGCCACCCCCTTTCAGCCACTTTCTCAGCCTCCTTCTCTACTTCGCTCTACTTCTGCCTTCTCCTCTGCCTTCCCCCTTTCAGCTGCTTTCTCAGCCTCCTTCTCTACTTCTGCCTTCTCCTCTGCCTTCCCCCTTTCAGCTGCTTTCTCAGCCTCCTTCTCTACTTCGCTCTACTTCTGCCTTCTTCTCTGCCACCCCCTTTCAGCCGCTTTCTCGGCCTCCTTCTCTGCTTCGCTCTCCTCTGCCTTCTTCTCTGCCACCCCCTTTCAGCCACTTTCTCAGCCTCCTTCTCTACTTCGCTCTCCTCTGCCTTCTCCTCTGCCTTCCCCCTTTCAGCTGCTTTCTCTGCCTCTGCCTTCTTCTCAGCAGCAGCCGGCCCCTGGCTCTCGGCGGGTGACAGCCAGTCAACCTGGGTGAGCTGGACAAGCTGCAGGATGGAGAGGTCGGTGGCAGGGACCTTGGGATTGGTGAGATGGGGGGTCAGTGGCAGAGACCCCCAAATAGCACCCGACTGTATCTATTTTTATTTTTGAAATTTACCAGTAGCTGCTGCATTTCCCACCCTACTCTTATACTCGAGTCAATAAGTTTCCCCAGTTTTTTTGTGGTAAAATTAGGTGCCTCGACTTACATTCGGGTCGACTTATACACGAGTATATATGGTAGTTAAGTTCAATAACAATAAACCAACGTCAGATTCTGGTTTGAGATCCTCTTTTGATAGACCCCAACTTTAAACCCCAACTTTAAAAGCTAAGTGGAATGGCCTCCATCCTGACTATCATACTAACCCCAGTAGAATTTACCATGACGTCTGATCTGAGCCATGATATTCAATAAATTATTCAAGATGCTTGTTGGGACGTGAACAAGGTTTTGTGGCTTCACTGAAAACCAAGAGGAGACTTGCTGAGAGCTCTCTGTCTCACTACCATTGGAAAGGGCTAGTCCAAGAGAAGAGACTCATAAGAAAGAAGAGATGGAAGGAAATACTGTGCTTACCTCCAGCTACCAAGATACAGGCCACGCCTGCCAGCACGAGTAGGAGCCAGGTCTTCATTGCAGAAGAAAGCTGATAGGGCTTCCAGGCACACTTTCTTTCTGCAAGGAATCCAGGTGTTCTGCTGACCTGAAGCCCTGCTCTGGTGCTTTATAAAAGGTGACAAGACCCAGCCATAGCCTCTGGCATTCTAGGGACACGTGGAAGGGGTGATTAGTCACATAAATTAAGGAGGAAGCAAGTGACGAACAGAGAGGAGGGGGAAGAAATGATTGAGCATAGGACACTTGCATTTGGAGTGTAGTTAGTTATGCAGAAGAAGAACCCTGTACCCTAAAAGAGTTCCAACATTTTAGAAGCCTGTTTTCCTTGCTAAAGGAGGCTATTGGGGCGTCTTGAGGTCGCTTTAACTAGATAATTCAGATGATCCAGTAATGAATCTGCCATTGTGTTATCAGCATTGCAATCCCAGGGGTGAGTGGGTGGGAGGGAGAGGCAGTTTACAGTGTCATTACATTTAGCGGCTGTAAGTCAATCTACACCAGTTGACGGGGATTCTCTTGGGTCACAAGGACACAGGAAGCCAGCTAAAGTTGGCTCAACCCCGGGAATGCCCCTGGAACACCCTTCTTAGTGTCTGAGATCTGATGAGGTCAGACTAGCTTGGTGATCTCCCACCCAGGCAGGAGCAGAGATGAGCAGATGTAGTTTGCCCTTGCCTGCTTCTATATAGCAATCCCTGGACTTCCTTGGTGGTCTCCCATCCAAATACTCACCAGGGATGATCCTGCTTAGCAGCTGAGATTTGACCACCTTGGGCTAGCCTGGACCACCTAGATCTGGGCTCTAAATGGTAAAGAGTATCTTATCTTATCCTGGAGCCTTGGGCCTGCTCTCTGTTCCCATGAATTAGCTCTAACATGGCTAGCTCCTTGAGCTTTACGTCTGCCAGGAAAGCAAAAGACCACAGGTTCTTTCAGGATTCTGTTGTGTGCACAGAGAGTGATTAATGACATTCACCAGTACCAGCATGGGTTCCTGCACTGGAGGAGTGCTGGCACAGTGGCAGCTGCAGTGTATTCAGGGTGCTACAGGCCATGTATTGCCCCACCGCGGCTTCGCGTCTCCCTCCTGTTGGCTTATTTGCCCTATGCACAGGGCACTCATGTTGGCAAGCTTCCATGACAGTTTTTCCACTGTTTTTGTCCAAGGCTTTCCAAAGGGCAGGGACCAAGCAGGGATCTGCATGCAAACTTTTTAGAGTGTGATTTCTTGATACATTTAAACCGTGTCCAGTTATGGTTTGTTTCAGTCTAACGTGCAAAGGATTGTGACAGCCGCTGGTCGCCTCAATCCTGAACCTCAGTTTCATAATCCCAAAGGTGCATTTCTCCTGAGGGCTGTTGATTTGGCAAGTGTAGGGGAAGGAAGGGAGCAGCTGGCTTGTCATCATTGTGATTCAGCCGTGCCCTATGAAGAAAGGCCCTTTGAACACAGGTGAACTGAGCATCAGGGATCAGGACAGTGACGCTCAGTGTGCAGCTTGTGGATAGCCTCATTCTCAGTTACCACCCACCCAGAGAGACTGATGCACTTCCATACTTCTCAAGAGGCCGGAATCACAGGGAGCTTTGCAGCTTACCCTTTCCCCTGACAGCAGCTGTTTCGAGGTGGGAACCGCTTTCCATGTGCTACCCCACCAGGATAGGGCCTAGCCTATTTTTCTGAACTATGGGCCAGGTGTCCAGTTGGGGAATGGTGCTCAGAAGAGCCACATGTGCCACATGAAAGAGCCACATGTGGATCCCAAGGCACTGACTATCACTGGTCCAGGAGAACTGCTCTCATAGAAGCTCCCAACTCCTTGATGTAGAAGATTTAAAGGGATTTTTTTCCAAATGGAGGAAAGGAGCAAACAAATACATTCATGAACCATATATTGTCCTTTTTTGGTCAAAAACAAACATGTTCTTTAAACAGTGCTCACTTTGAACGTCTGGAATTAGAAAATATAATGAAACGAGTCTGAAATAAACCGTCTGGTTTGTTATTGCCACGTTGAAAAAGAAGAAGCAGAACTTCAGCACCAACCCCCAGATTGGTTTTAAGAAAAACTGGTTGGCCACATGAGTGAGATCCAGCAACAGTTAAATACCTTTGAATCCCAATTCATGTCAACTGGGGGAAAGGTGATTATAATTCCAGAGGAGAAGTCGTGTTCGTCCATTGCGGCAAAACAATTTTTTGTGGGTATTTAAAGATGAACCAGATTTTATTCCAGCATGAATTTGGATAGACTAGAATTTGCTTCTTCTTATGCAATGCACTGGCTTCCCATCAAACAGACCTTTACTTTCTATTGCTGAACACCACGCAGAGCAGAATTGCACCTTTCTCAACCCATCAACTCCAATGGGATTTAAAATGGTACAGGTCCCTTTAGGATCACATTTAATACTCAGCTAGCAATTTATTCTTTCTGATCCATTACTCCTAACAGGGTAAGCCATCTTATGTTGCTTAGTTACTAAGAAGCAATCAGACATGAAACAGAACCTCTCCTTCAAGTAATACATCACCTAACTAGTATAATTGCAGGGGCCAATTGCAGCCAAACAAACCAACAACCAATCCCTCTTTGAGCCACAATGAAACATGGGACACAAATAGTTAAGTTCCCCCCCCCCCATACACCCTCATTCAGATATAAGAACATAAGAACATAAGAACTAGCCTACTGGATCAGACCAGAGTCCATCTAGTCTAGCACTCTGCTACTCGCAGTGGCCCACCAGGTGCCTTTGGGAGCTCACGTGCAGGATGTGAAAGCAATGGCCTTCTAGGGGAACAGCATTCCAAAAATAAGGGGCCACCACTGAAAATGTCCTATAACAGGTCACCATCAGATGGGAGATGGAAACATGGGTGGAACTTGGTGAGAAGAAGGACCTCAGCAGGGAATAATTCCATATAGTCCACCCTCCAAAGCAGCCATTCCTCCGGGTATCTAATCTCTGTGGTTGTAATTCTGGTAGATCTCCAGGCCTTACCTGGAGGTTAGCAACCCATTCTACAGATCAGTTCTAATATTAGGAGATCTCCAGGATGTTGGGAACCTTAGAGAAAGATCTTATCTGGTGGAGGGGACAGTACTTCAGAAAGCACATATCCGATGGCTGTAGGGCTTTGTGCATCAGTAAATGAATGACAAATGTTTCCAATTTTCAAAGGGCTGTTGCAATATGCCATTGCAATTAAAACTAACTTAGACATCCCCTCTGGCTGTTAGCACCCAAGTCTGTACTTCTGGCCTGATGACAGTTGCAGAAGAAAGTTTGGAAAAATGTGACCTTCTATCTATGAATGTACTAGACACACAGTGATGTTTACCAGGAATGGTCTTGAGAGAGTGGTGCAGAGATGAGAAATATTAACCCTTCTCGGGTGAAATCAGGTAAACTGACAACACAGGCTTACCATTTTACTAACAGTGGCAGATTCAGCACTATATCAACTGACCTTTCCAGTTAAAAACTGCTTCAAGAGCATCCAGCCACTCCCTGTAGCCAAGCAAAAGGCCTTCTGAAATATTGCAACTCTTTGTGACAAAAGATTCTCCTTCTGGCACAGCTACCCACAGTTTCAATCCAAAATCATTTCAAGCATTTCTCAATCCCATTTCTTTTTCTTGCCCTTTTGGTTTGTTTGTTGGCGACTTCCTCCTTCATTGACGTGCCTGTTCATCCCGTCCTAATGTTGTGTGAAAGTGTGAAAGAAAGAAAGTGTGCCTGGAAGCCCCATCAGCTTTCTTCTGCAATGAAGACCTGGTTTCTACTTGTGCTGGCGGGTATGGCTTGTATCTTTGTAGCTGGAGGTAAGTACAGCACTTCCTGCCATCTCTTCTTTCCCATGAGCCTCTTCCTTGGGACGATCCTTTTCCAATGAGCATGAGATGGAACTCTCAACCCCTCTTCTGCTGGATTTCAGTGACGCCACAAAGCCCTATTCAAGCTCTGAGAAGCATCTTGAATAGTCCTTTGAATATCATGGCTCAGTTCAGAGGACATGTGAAAACAAGGTTTAACTATACTGCGGTTGGTGTGATAGTCAGAATGTGGGTCACTCTACTAAGCCTATCAAACCAGGATCTGAAGCTGGTTTACTAATTACAGTTAGACTAACTACAGTTATACTTTGGTATGATACAGGAATCATGGGCATGGTAGAACAATTCTGGCTGGTTCTTAGTGCTGTCTTTCTGGACTCTCGAGTCACAGACACCCTTTGCAAGAGCAAGGCTGATAAAACCAGCACCTGTTGAGACAAATCCGTGTTTAAGTGACTGCATGCAAGCTGAACTCTAGTTAAACTTAGTTAAACTAAATCATCGTTTTGATATTGCTGAAGGAGACTTCTCAGGGATGCCAGCTTCCAAGTGGGACGGGACCTGCCCCCCTTCCCCGAATTACAGTGTATCTTTGGATTACAAAGACCAGGTCCCCTGGAGAAAATGGAGGGTGAACTCTATGGCATTGTGTACCCCACTGCAAGTACCTCACTGATGGCTTTGCCTTTCCCATGCACTGACCAGTGCCTAGTTTGTGCAGCTGGTAGCTATGAGCTTCTTTGTGTGTCCAGTCAACATGACAGAAGGACATTGCACATGAATTTTCAGAAGGTCTATACAGACACTTCTTCCAAAAACAGGCACAGTATTCGCAGTGACCCACCAGGTGTCTTTGGGAGCTCACGTGCAGGAGGTGAAAGCAATGGCCTTCTGCGGCTGCTGCTCCTGAGCACCTGGTCTGCTAAGGCATTTGCAATCTGAGATCAAAGAGGATCAAGATTGGCAGCCACAGATCGACTCTCCATAAATCTGTCCAAGCCCTTTTTAAAGCTATCCAGGTTAGTGGCCATCACCACCTCCTGTGGCAGCATATTCCAAACACCAATCACACGTTGTGTGAAGAAGTGTTTCCTTTTATTAGTCCTAATTCTTCCCCCCAGCATTTTCAATGAATGCCCCCTGGTTCTAGTATTGTGAGAAAGAGAGAAAAATTTCTCTCTGTCAACATTTTCTACCCCATGCATAATTTTATAGACTTCAATCATATCCCCCCTCAGACGTCTCTCTCCAAACTAAAGAGTCCCAAACGCTGCAGCCTCTCCTCATAAGGAAGGTGCTCCAATCCTTCAATCATCCTCGTTGCTCTTCTCTGCACTTTTTCTATCTCTTCAATATCCTTTTTGAGATGTGGCGACCAGAACTGAACACAGTACTGCAAGTGCGGTCGCACCACAGCTTTATAAGGGCATGGCAATCTTTGCAGTTTTACAGATTGGAGCTGGGATTGGGGTTTCACAGTCATTCCATAACTGCTCTCTTATTGATTACAGATTCTGAGGGAAAAACAGGGAAAAGTAGAAGAGACAAATCATGTATCTAGTTTACTGACCAGCGTATTTGATTTATTGGTCTAACTGGCCTGTGCTGGAAGGGGTAAACACCTTTCAATCGCTGTACAACTTCTGTGGTGACAAAGTATGCAAATAAATCAATAAAGTCCTGTTTGGTGTATGGTTTTCCTGAGCGTGCAGTCCTGTTAGATGCATAGAGGAGATAAAAGGAAGGAGTTTGTTCCTTGTCATTACAGTCCAGCAATTTCCTGCTGGTAAATGCTTACTGCAGGCTAGTCTGATCTCATCAGATCTCAGAAGTTTAAGCAGTTAGTCTGTCCCAGTTAGTATTTGGATGGGCAACCTTCAAGGAATAAGAGGGGCATGACATGGAGGCAGGCAATGGCAAACCATCTCTGAACATCTCTTCACTGAAAACCCTACAGGGTGGCCATAAGTCAGCTTTGACTTGATGGCACAAAAAAATTCCTCTAATTCTGCTGAGAACTGAATGTCCAGGAGATCTGCAATTGCAGAAGTTGCGGGTCCTTAGCTTAGAAAATGTAAAGGGATATTTTCCCATGGTGAGGGGTGGGGAGCAAGCAAATAAAAATTGTACTCTGTCTATCTGAATTCTTCCCATGTGTCAAAAGCAAAAATGTCCATTAATCAGTGCTCATATTGTATATCTGGCAATATTAATATGGAAGATCATATTGATGTGTGTGGTCTATTTACTCTATGGCCGTGGTGGCGAACCTTTGGCACTCCAGATGTAATGGACTACAATTCCCATCAGCCCCTGCCAGTATGGCCAATTGGCAGGGGCTGGTGGGAATTGTAGTCCATAACATCTGGAGTGCCAAAGGTTCGCCACCACTGCTCTATGGTATGAAAACCAACCATAGCTATGTCATGTCTATTATGTTTTCCTTGGCACAAAAAATAACTTCTGTTGAGCAGGACTTACACAAAAAAATACCTGTGGGGAGGGGAGAAGAGCAGACCTTTTTCTTCCATCAAGCTCATCCTTCCCTCCACAGCTACTTAAGGAGCAGTGCCCTTTCTTCCTTGTAACATACCGAGAGAACAGGGTTCTTTAATCCAGACTCTGAAACTGCTGAGTTTTAAAAGATTTTATTAAAAGAAAGAAAATCAAGGGAAGAAAATCAAGGAAAATATTCCAGTTCCAAGTTAACAAAGCCAGGCATTGGTAGGCACGAGACTGGGAAGACTCTTTCTCTGTCTCTCTCAAAACAGAATCTATCTTCCAATCCCGGTGACCTGAGGTATATGGCCTTTCTATCCTTTTGGCCCAATAAATCAATCTTGCTGATCTGGCAGGTTAGGTTTTAGAATGTGGTCCTGGAAAATCTAGTTTCCTCTGTGGAAACATAAACATGGTTTTATGGTTTTATTAAGGGGCAAGGGGTCTTGTTGTTTAAGACCTAGCCAGGCCATGTCAAGAAAAAGACCAAATGGTTGTCATGCTGGTGAGAAAATGTTACTTTTAGACCATTGTTTGGTATACAGAGATGAGATTTAGGTTTTACAAATATTGCTATTGTTTTCTGATTGTAGATTTGGAGGTGGAGAGTGGAAATCATACCTCTGATTTAGTAGGAGACCCACAATACTTATTAGGATAACGAGCCAATGTTTGAAGGAGTAAAAAAAATACCATCTACAGTGAATGAGTCATTCTAATGTAAGAACCCAGACACTGCAGTTGGTCTTCTTGCCTAATAAAAAATTAGGATTTATGTCACTCTTACATCCAGAGATATTTGGAATAGATAAGTAACAAAAGATGTGAGTTCTTAATCTGAGGAAGGAAGGAAGGAAGGAAGGAAGGAAGGAAGGAAGGAAGGAAGGAAGGAAGGAAGGAAGGAAGGAAGGAAGGAAGGAAGGAAGGAAGGAAGGAAGGAAGGAAGGAAGGAAGGAAGGAAGGAAGGAAGGAAGGAAGGAAGGAAGGAAGGAAGGAAGGAAGGAAGGAAGGAAGGAAGGAAGGAAGGAAGCAGGGAAGGAAGGAAGGAAGGAAGCAGGGAAGGAAGGAAGGCAGGAAGGCAGGAAGGCAGGAAGGAAGGAAGGCAGGAAGGAAGGAAGGAAGGAAGGAAGGAAGGAAGGAAGGAAGGAAGGAAGGAAGGAAGGAAGGAAGGAAGGAAGGAAGGAAGGAAGGGAGGGAGGGAGGGAGGGAGGAAGGAAGGAGTTTAGTTTCAAAAGGACTAAACTGGCATATTTCCAAAAGCATTTGTTGGTGGCCGTATATGTGACGGAACAAGTCTGAAGTGTGAATTCCTAATGAAGGTCTATTAATTTGAGAACCAATCCAAGTGGCAAATTTCACATCTCCTGTGACCTAACAAGTCACCTGTGGGCTTATCCTACAGCAATATGAACCCAGGTATTGCAAATATGTATACGAAGGTTGAGAAAACAGGAGCACACATCCACAGGAACTATTTTCTCAACCAAGTGTATCATATAGTCCAAGGGAAAGCTTTGTTCGTAGGGAAGAATTTCTGATTTACAGTGGAATCCTGGGCATGGGGGCAACCCCCTCAGGAGCCGAGGTGGGATGCAGCCTATTCGCACCTATTCGGTAGAACCGGTTATTAAAATTTTCTCAGTTCGGAGAACCGGTTGTTAATGATTAACTCCACTAAGGACAAGGGGGTAATCTCTGTCCCTGGGTACAACAAATCTCCTCAAGGAGGGGATGCAAAATCGCCTCCCCCCCAGCGATGGAGAACTGCACCTGGGGCGCGCAGACCCTGAGCCCCTGCCGAAGCACTGCCCACCAAGCTCTGGAATGCCCAGGCCACGCCCCCACCACGTCATGCCTCACCCGGCCCCATTGACCCCACCACCATCGGGACCTGTTGTTAACATTTTTGAATCCCACCACTGCTCAGGAGGCAGCGTGTCCTCCTAGCTCTGACATAAATGCCCCTTACATCAGCACAGAGGTATTTGTGCCAGCACTGGGGAACCACACAGCAGGGCAACACTCAGATACCAGTACCGCCACTGCATTCACACTCTTCTGGTGCAGAAACCCACACCAGTGCCAAAGGCGGCGATCCTGGCGAAGGACCAGCTTTAGTTGGCTTCCTGAAGCTTTTTGGTCCATGAATGCCCCCCAATTGCCAGCGCAGACTTACATCAGCAAGAACATAGGCACAGCCCGGGAGCTGCATAGAGCAGTTCCACAAGGATTCAGGGAGCACCCCTGTCAGCTTGCTGGCCACAGGGGTGCTCTTTGGAGGGGGTGTCTATCGTTTCATGCACAACTAGCTTCTCCCCACCCCCACCCCAGTATTGCACTGCCCATGTTATGAGCTGTGGGTATATTTCTTCACTTTATGGGCTGAGCATAAACTGAGCAACTTTGGGCATGCAATCAGTGTGCTTAGAAGAAGAAGTATGAATCCAACAGGTTATTGAAGGTGCAGAATCCTGCCTCATTACATAGGAAGCAACAAATAAGGCTAGTCAAGTCAAATCTTAATAGTTGGATGGGTGAGTCATTTAATGCTTGATTGGTGCATAGGCTGTATGTTGGGTTGAAATATTTGGATACCAGGATCTTGACCATTCTCCTTGTCATCTAATTCAGCATGGCTGTTATCTAATATCTGAGAGGGCTCCTACTCGTCAGTGGGATCTTCATCATCTTCCTCGCCTAATTAAAAAAATGCACTCCATTTAGAAAGTTTCATCTTCAGGACAACATGAACACCCCTTTATGCTTATCAGTCAATTCAACTATTTCACAAACATTAATTTGAGTGCAGTAGCATCTTACAGACCAATGAAACTTGTGTTTTGGGCATTCATGATGTCATATCTGTACTATCAGGAGACAGACATTTTTAGCTAATGCAGTGTAGGTAGTTTTCCTGACCCCAGCATGGAAAGGAAGGTCCTTACCGTCATCTGATGCAAGTGTGTCAACAATTTCGGAGAAATCCCCTGAGAAAAAGGAAAGGAAATTTTACGACGATACAGTCTTTGTGTTGTATTGCAACTGGAGCTCAGCCAAAGCAAGATCTACTTGCACCTCTGTGACCCATATTGGCTCCAGTGCCTGACACCGCTCCATTACAGCCTGGAAAAAGCTGCTAGGAGCCATCCAAAAATGTCAATACAAGACTGAAAAATCATATATGCAGATGTAATTAAGTATTTGTATTAGCTCAAGTTTTATAATTTTTGTGGGGGAGCATCTAGTATGAATCTCTCTGTCTATGGTCCTGGTCTTGGATATCAATACCAGGTGTGATGGATATCAATACCAGGTGTGAAGGACAGTTTAATATTAGGAATATATTATTGTCCCCCTGACCAAAGTGCACAAGAGGATTCTGAGATGGAAAAAGAAATTAGAGAGGCCAACAAAAACAAAAATGTAGTGGTAATGGGTGATTTTAACTATCCCCATATAAACTGGAAAAATGCATGTTCAGGTCATAGTAAGGAGAGAGCATTCCTGGATATGCTAAGTGACTGTGGCTTAGAGCAGATGGTTGTGGAACCAACCAGGGGAGAGGTGATCCTAGATCTAATTCTATGTGGGACCCAGGACCAGGTGCAGGAAGTCAGTGTTGTTGAGCCGATAGGGAACAGCGACCACAATGCTGTCAGATTCAGTATCTCAGCATGTAACAAGTGGCAACTACATTCGCCAGAAAGGGAAATTTCAAAGATGAGGGGATAGTGCGCCGGAAGCTGAAAGGAAAAAATCAAGAGAGTCAAAACTGTCCAGGATGCTTGGAGGTTATTTAACAACACAGTAATAAAAGCTCAGCTGGAATGTGTTCCACAGGTTGCCAGCACCCAGTCCAAAAAAGAAAGCCACCATGGTTAACAAGAGAGGTTGGAGGAAATTATCAGAAAAGAAAAAAATGTCTTTTAGAAAATGGAAGTCCAGTTTGGCTGATGAAGAATATGAGAGGGAACACAAATGGTGGCAAAAGAGAAGCAAGTTAGCTATAAGGGAGGCAAAAGGATTATGAGGAACGATGGCTGTGAACATCAAGACCAGCAACAAAACAGTTCTTCAAGTACACAAAAGCAGGAAGCCAGCAAGGGAAGCGGTAGGCCCGTTAGGATGACAAAGGAACAAAGGTGTGCTAAAAGATGGCAGGAGATTGCAGAGAAGTTGAATGAATTCTTTGCATCTGTCTTCACCCAAGAGGAGGTGAGGAACATTCCTGCACCTGGAACCAAGCTTCTTAGGAGGCTAATCCAAGGAACTAGCTAAGATAGTGGTAGACAAGGAAGAAGTTCTGGCAGCCATTGATAAACTAAATGTTACTAAAGCCCCTTGGCCAGATTGCATACACCCAAGAATTCTTAATGAGCTGTAGAATGAAATTGCTGATCTTCTCACTTTTAATATGCAACTTATCCCTGAAATCAGGCTCCATCCCTGAAGACTGGAAGATGGCCAATGTCACACCAATCTTTAAGAAAGGATCTAGGGGGGACCCGGGAAATTACAGGCCAGTCAGTTTGACATCTGTTCCTGATAAATTAGTAGAATCTATCATTAAAGATAAAATTATAAAACATGTAGAAAAGCAAGACCTGCTGAGAAAGAGTCAGCATGGCTTTTGCAGAGGCAAATCCTGTCTTACAAACTTACTAGAGTTCTTTGAGGGTGTAAACAGGCATGTGGACAGGGGTGAACCGGTGGACATTGTCTACTTGGATTTCCAAAAGGCTTTTGACAAAGTTCCTCACCAGAGACTGTTGAGAAAACTCAGCAATGAAGTAATAAGAGGGGAAGTCCTCCTATGGATTAAAAACTGGTTGAGAAACAGGAAACAAAGAGTGGGTGTAAATGGGAAGTTCTCACAATGGAGAGATGTCGGGAGTGGTGTCCCCCAAGGATCCGGCTTTGGGACCAGTGCTCTTTAACCTATTCATAAATGACCTGGAAGTAGGGGTGGGTAAGCTGGTGGCCAAGGATTTGCAGATGATACCAAATTATGTAGGGTGGTGAGAACCACAAAGGATTGCTAAGAGCTCCAAGCGGACCTTGATAAATTAGGTGAGTGGCTCAGAAATGGCAAATGCAGTTCAATGTAGCAAAATGTAAAGTGATGCACATAGGGGCAAAAAATCCAAACTTCACATACACGCTACAGGGGTCAGTGCTATCAGTCACAGGCCAGGAAAGGGATTTAGGCATCTTAGTTGATAGTTCCATGGGAATGTCAACTCAATGCATGGCAGCTGTGAAAAAGGCAAACTCTATGCTGGGGATCATTAGAAAAGGAATGAGAATAAAACTGCAAAGATTGTCATGCCTATATAAAAGCAGTGGTGCGACCACACTTGGAGTCCTGTGTCCAGTTCTGGTCACAGCATCTCAAAAAGGATATTGAGGAGATAGAAAAAGTGCAGAGAAGGGCAACAAGGATGATTGAGGGACTGGAGCACCTCCCTATGAGGAGAGGCTGCAGCGTTTGGGACTCTTTAGTTTGGAGAGGAGGCGGCTGAGGGGATATGATTGAAGTCTATAAAATTATGCATGGGGTAGAAAATGTTGACAGAGAAATTTTTTTCTCTCTTTCTCACAATACTAGGAACCAGGGGGGGGCATACATTGAAAATGCTGGGGGGAAGAATTAGGACTAATAAAAGGAAACACTTCTTCACGCAACGTGTGATTGGTGTTTGGAATATGCTGCCACAGGAGTTGGTGATGGCCACTAACCTGGATAGCTTTAAAAGGGGCTTGGACAGATTTGTGAAGTCGATTTATGGCTACCAATCTTGATCCTCTTTGATCTGAGATTGCAAATGCCTTAACAGACCAGGTGATCGGGAGCAACAGCCGCAGAAGGCCATTGCGTTCACATCCTACATGTGAGCTCCCAAAGGCACCTGGTGGGCCACTGCGAGTAGCAGAGAGCTGGACTAGATGGACTTTGGTCTGATCCAGCTGGCTTGTTCTTATGTTCTTATGTTCTTATGTCATGAGAAATTATTATTACTATTACTATTATTGTAGATTTCACAGCTGCCAGATCTTTAGCTGGTTGTTGGCCTTCGTTACAATTCGAGCCTCACCCAGAGGCCTAGGAAGTTGTAATTTATCGGTGTAGTATTCGTGCGGATCCCGGCAGGGCTGCCTTCTGAATTTGACAGATGTTAATTTTGGAGAGAATGCTGCTAGAACACGGCCATACAGCCCGGAAACCACACAGCACCCAAGATGTTAATTTTGTCAATTCAAAGATGTTTCAAGTGCTGCCCTAGTGTTTTTGGGGTGGCGCCCAGCGTGCCGATTACCACTGGGACGACCTCAGCTGGTTTGTGCCATAGACGCTGAAGCTCCATTTTCAAATCGCGGTATCTAATGACCTTCTTGTATTCTTTTTCAATGACCCTGCTGTCACCGGGGACTGCTATGTCGATGATGGTCACTTTCTCGTCCTCGATCACAGTGATGTCTGGTGTATTGTGTTTCAACACTTTGTACATTTGGATTCGAAAGTCCCACAGGATCTTGAACTTCTCATTTTCCATTACTTTCTCTGGACAATGTTCCCACCAGTTCTTAGCTGTTCTTATGTTGTAATTCTTGCATAAATTCCAGTGGATCATGTTGGCCACTCAGTTGTGTCTGTTTGTACTCAGTTTGGGCAATCTTTTTGCAGCAGCTGAGGACATGATCTACAGTTTCATCAGCTTCTTTGCACAATCTGCATTTTATTATTATTATTATTATTGACAAAAACAACAAACACCTTGTATCACAATTGCCAGATCACTGGTTGGTGTTGGCCTTCTATCCGCTGCTGCTGCTGCTGCTGCTGCTTCTTCTTCTTCTTCTTCTTCTTCTTCTTTTTCTTCTTCTTCTTCTTGCTATATTAAATTTATAACCCGCCTTCCCCCTAAGGGCTCAGGGCAGTGAACAACAAAAGAAACAAAATTATAAGCATAATACAGTATAAGCAGATAAAACAATTTCAGCATGAATACAACAAAACCAGGAATCATAAAACAACTGATGGTGTCAGATATCAGGGAGAATTCTTCTGTGTGCACAGATCCAATCACCACTCTCCTTATACACAATTACAGATGCATAGTTCAGATGTTTGCAAAACTTTGAAAGTGTTCAAATTAATTCATAGGTCAGGATTCGCCAGTTATAGTAGTTTTACATTTCTTTGATTTAAGCAGGAGAGAGCAAAGTTCTGTCTACTGGGGAATGATGCATAGCATTTGAAGAAGTGGACTTCAGCCTATCAACATTTATACTGGAATAAAATCTGGTTACTCTTGAAAGGAACACCAGCCTCTTGTTTATTTTTGCTGCAATGGACTATCATGGCTTCTTCTCTGGAATTATAATCACCTTTTCTGCAGCTGACATGAACTGGAATTCAAAGATCGCTAGACCACATGCAAATGTCCATCCAGTTTTTATCAAAACCAGGTTTGTTTTGTGTTAAAATTCTGTGCTTCCTTTTTCAATGTTACCACAAATCATATCGGATATTTCAGATTTCTTTAACTGTATTTTCTAATTCCAAATGTTCAATGTGAGCATAGTTGAATGAACATGTTTGTTTTTGACCAAAAAAGGACAATATATGGTTCATGAATGTATTTGTTTGCTCCTTTCCTCCACTTGGAAAAAATTACCCTTTAAATCTTCTAAATCAAGAATTTGGGGGCTTCTATAAGAGCAGTTCTCCTGGACCAGTGATAGTCAGTGCCTTGGGAGCCACATGTGCTTCCTTCATGTGCATAGGTGGCTCTTCTGAGCACCATTCCCCAAAGGGACCCTGGCCCATAGTTCAGAAAAATAGGCCAGGCCCTACTCTGGTCGGGTAGTGGTTGGCAAGCGGTTCCCACCTTGAAACAGCTGCTGTCAGGGGAAAGGGTAAGCTGCAAACCTCTCTTCTACTTTTTTGTCTCTTCTACTTTTCCCTGTTTTTCCCTCAGAATCTGTAATCAATAAGAGAGCAGTTATGGAATGACTGTGAAATCCAAATCCCAGCTCCAATCTGTGTATATCTGAATGAGGGTGTATTTGGGGGGGGGGGGGGAGAACTTAACTATTTGTGTTCCCTCTTTCATTGTGGCTCAAAGAGGGATTGGTTGTTGGTTTGTTTGGCTGCAATTGGCCCCTGCAATTATACTAGTTAGGTGATGTATTACTTGAAGGAGAGGTTCTGTTTCATGTCTGATCGCTTCTTAGTAACTAAGCAACATAAGATGGCTTACCATGTTAGGAGTAATGGATCAGAAAGAATAAATTGCTAGCTGAGTATTAAATGTGATCCTAAAGGGACCTGTACCATTTTAAATCCCATTGGAGTTGATGGGTTGAGAAAGGTGCAATTCTGCTCTGCGTGGTGTTCAGCAATAGAAAGTAACGGTCTGTTTGATGGGAAGCCAGTGCATTGCATAAGAAGAAGCAAATTCTAGTCTATCAAAATTTATGCTGGAATAAAATCTGGTTCATCTTTAAATATCCACAAAAAATTGTTTTGCCGCAATGGACGAACACGACTTCTCCTCTGGAATTATAATCACCTTTCCCCCAGTTGACATGAATTGGGATTCAAAGGTATTTAACTGTTGCTAGATCTCATTCAAGTGGCCAACCAGTTTTTATTAAAACCAATCTGGAGTTTGGTGCTGAAGTTCTGTTTCTTCTTTTTCAGCGTGGCAATAACAAACCATACGGCTTATTTCAGACTCGTTTCATTATATTTTCTAATTCCAGACGTTCAAAGTGAGCACTGTTTAAAGAACATGTTTGTTTTTGACCAAAAAAGGACAATATATGGTTCATGAATATATTTGTTTGCTCCTTTCCTCCATTTGGAAAAAAAATCCCTTTAAATCTTCTACATCAAGGAGTTGGGAGCTTCTATGAGAGCAGTTCTCCTGGACCAGTGATAGTCAGTGCCTTGGGAGCCACATGTGGCTCTTTCATGTGGCACATGTGGCCCTTCTGAGCACCATTCCCCAACTGGACACCTGGCCCATATTTCAGAAAAATAGGCCAGGCCCTATCCTGGTGGGGTAGCAGTTGGCAAGCGGTTCCCACCTCGAAACAGCTGCTGTCAGGGGAAAGGGTAAGCTGCAAACCTCCCTGTGATTCAGGCCTCCTGATAAGTATGGAAGTGCATCAGTCTCTTTGGGTGGGTGGTAACTGAGAATGAGGCTATCCAGAAACTACACACTGAGCGTCACTGTCCTGATCCCTGATGCTCAGTTCACCTGTGTTCAAAGGGCCTTTCTTCATAGGGCACTGCTGAATCACAATGACGACAAGCCAGCTGCTCCCTTCCTTCCCCTACACTTGCCAAATCAACAGCCCTCAGGAGAAATGCCCCTTTGGGATTATGAAACTGAGGTTCAGGATTGAGGCAACCAGCGGCTGTCACAATCCTTTGCACGTCAGACTGAAACAAACCATAACTGGACACCGTTTAAACGTATCGAGAAATCACACTCTAAAAAGTTTGCATGCAGATCCCTGCTTGGTCCCTGCCCTTTGGAAAGCCTTGGACAAAAACAGTGGAAAAACTGTCATGGAAGCTTGCCAACATGAGTGCCCTGTGCAGAGGGCAAATAAGCCAACAGGAGGGGCACGAAAGCCACCGGTGGGGCAATACATGGCCCTGTAGCACCTGAATACACACGCTGCCACTGTGCCAGCACTCCTCCAGTGCAGGAACCCATGCTGGTACTTGTGAATGTCATTAATCACTATCTGCGCACACAACAGAATCCTGAAAGAACCTGTGGTCTTTTGCTTTTCTGGCAGACGTAAAGCTCAAGGAGCTAGCCATGTTAGAGCTAATTCAGGGAAACAGAGAGCAGGCCCAAGGCTCCAGGATAAGATAAGATACTCTTTGCCATTTAGATCCCAGATCTAGGTGGTCCAGGCTAGCCCAAGGTGGTTAAATCTCAGCTGCTAAGCAGGATCATCCCTGGTGAGTATTTGGATGGGAGACCACCAAGGAAGTCCAGGGATTGCTATATAGAAGCAGGCAAGGGCAAACTACATCTGCTCATCTCTGCTCCTGCCTGGATGGGAGATCACCAAGCTAGTCTGACCTCATCAGATCTCAGACACTAAGAAGGGTGTTCCAGGGGCATTCCCAGGGTTGAGCCAACTTTAGCTGGCTTCCTGTGTCCTTGTGACCCAGGAATCCCCCCGTCAACTGGTGTAGATTGACTTACAGCCGCTAAATGTGTGACACTGTAAAACTGCCTCTCCCCACTCCCACCCACTCACCCCTGGGACTGCAATGCTGATAACACAATGGCAGATTCATTACTGCATCATCTGAATTATCTAGTTCAGGGGTCTGCAACCTGCGGCTCTCCAGATGTTCATGGACTACAATTCCCATCAGTCCCTGCTAGCATGCCCAATTGGCCATGCTGGCAGGGGCTGATGGGATTTGTAGTGCTTGAACATCTGGAGAGCCGCAGGTTTCAGACCCCTGATCTAGTTAAAGCTACCTCAAGACGCCCCAATAGCCTCCTTTAGCAAGGAAAACAGGCTTCTAAAATGTTGGAACTCTTTAGGGTACAGGATTCTTCTTCTGCATAACTAACTACACTCCAAATGCAAGGTAATCTCATGTTTTTCTCAATCCTGTTTCTTTTCCTTCCTCCTCTGTGTTCGTCACTTGCTTCCTCCTTAATTTATGTGACTAATCACCCCTTCCACGTGTCCCTAGAATGCCAGAGGCTATGGCTGGGTCTTGTCACCTTTTATAAAGCACCAGAGCAAGGCTTCAGGTCTGCAGAACACCTGGATTCCTTGCAGAAAGAAAGTGTGCCTGGAAGCCCTATCAGCTTTCTTCTGCAATGAAGACCTGGCTCCTACTCGTGCTGGCAGGCGTGGCCTGTATCTTGGTAGCTGGAGGTAAGCCCAGCACTTTCTTCCATCTCTTCTTTTATGAGTCTCTTCTTTGGGACTAGCCCTTTCCAATGGTAATGAGACAGAGAGCTCTCAGCAAGTCTCCTCTTGGTTTTCAGTGAAGCCACAAAACCTTGTTCACGTCCCAACAAGCATCTTGAATAATGTATTGAATATCATGGCTCAGATCAGACGTCATGGTAAATTCTACTGGAGTTAGTATGATAGTCAGGATGGAGGCCATTCCGCTTAGCTTTTAAAGTTGGGGTTTAAAGTTGGGGTCTATCAAAAGAGGATCTCAAACCAGAATCTGAAGTTGGTTTATTGTTATTGAACTTAACTACCATATATACTCGTGTATAAGTCGACCCGAATGTAAGTCGAGGCACCTAATTTTACCACAAAAAACTGGGGAAACTTATTGACTCGAGTATAAGAGTAGGGTGGGAAATGCACCAGCTACTGGTAAATTTCAAAAATAAAAATAGATACAGTCGGGTGCTATTTGGGGGTCTCTGCCACTGACCCCCCATCTCACCAGTCCCAAGGTCTCTGCCACCGACCTCTCCATCCTGCAGCTTGTCCAGCTCACCCAGGTTGACTGGCTGTCACCCGCCGAGAGCCAGGGGCCGGCTGCTGCTGAGAAGAAGGCAGAGAAAGCAGCTGAAAGGGGGAAGGCAGAGGAGAAGGCAGAGGAGAGCGAAGCAGAGAAGGAGGCTGAGAAAGCGGTTGAAAGGGGGTGGCAGAGAAGAAGGCAGAAGTAGAGCAAAGTAGAGAAGGAGGCTGAGAAAGCGGTTGAAAGGGGGTGGCAGAGAAGAAGGCAGAAGTAGAGCGAAGTAGAGTAGGAGGCTGAGAAAGCGGCTGAAAGGGGGTGGCAGAGAAGAAGGCAGACAGAGCCGGGCGAGAAGGAGGCTGAGAAAGCGCTGTGCGGTGGCAGAGAAGAAGGCAGAAGCAGATGGCGAGAGAAGGAGGCTGAGAAAGCGCTGAAAGGGGTGGCAGAGAAGAAGGCAGAAGTAGAGAGCGGGCAGAGAAGGAAGCTGAGAAAGCGAAGGAAAGGGGTGGCAGAGAAGAAGGCAGAAGCGAGCCGGGCGCAGAGAAGGAGGCTGAGAAAGGCCGGAAAGGGTGGCAGAGAAGAAGGCAGAAGTAGCCGGCGAGAAGGCGGCTGAGAAAGCGGCTGAAAGGGGGGAGCAGTGACGTAGGAGAGATTGCAAGCAAGTTGGACCCTTATTTACCATAGTTACACTACATCATGGTTTTTATAATGCTGAATGAGGCCTCTCAGTTCACACCTTCTGCCTCACTGGACGAGTTTCTGCTAAGCAGCAAAAAAAAGGAGATAAACAGAGGATTGTCTGATAGACAGCAAGTGTCCATTGGACTAGTAAGAGGGGAACTATTACAGTGACACAGAGATTTGCATTCTTCAGCTCATTTCCTGAACTTTTAAAACAATTTCATACTTGTATATAAAACTGCTTCTTTCCTTATAACCAATATGCCTTTCCATCCTATTCCCCCGAGGAGTTTTTTTTAGCTTCTATTAATTTTTTGATTACAAAAAAAAAAACTTATTGTGTGCTTATCTAATTAGAATAGGCGAGGGGGGGCGGGGGATCACCAGAGTTCCTTAAGCTGGTGGAGATATGCATTTCTTTTAGACAGGAATAAGGCAGGATAACTGAAGAGAACCTCCAAAAAGGAATTGGGAGTTTTACTCCTTGTGATCCCTTGCCACTGGCGTAATGCCCATTGGGCAAGGTGGGCAGCTGCCCAGGGCATCACCTTGTGGGGGGGCATCAAAATGCAGGGTTCGTTTTGGGGTATTTTAGTGGTTTTCCATTTTTGGCCTGCAGGGGGCGCAGTTTTTAGGCTAGCAGCACCAAAATTACAGCGTATCATCAGGAGACTGTCCTTATGCTACCCCATAGTTTAGAGTTCAGGGAGTCCAAAGTTATGGACTCCCAAAAGGGGTGCCCCTATCCCCCTTTGTTTCCAATGGGAGCTAATAGGAGATGGGGGCTACAGTTTTGAGGATCCATAACTTTGGCCCCCCTGAACCAAACTGCAGCAAACCTGGAGGGAAGCGTTAGGGCAGTCTCCGGGTGAGACACTGAAAGATTTGGGACTGTGCCTTCAGGAATGTGCCCCAGCCTGCAACCCCCCATTGACAGAAATGCAGAAAACTCAATGCAGAACAAAGATTCTTGGCAACAATTTCACATGTTGATGGAGGTAATTCTTAGATGTATCATCACCAAAATTTCAGGGTGTGCTGAAATTGTGGTGCTGATATGTCTAAAAACTTCACCCCCTGCAGGCACCAATGTCCTGGTGCAAAAAAAATTTGGTCATGGTGGAGTGGCTGCCCATGGGGGGGGGGGGGCATCCAACTCAGGTTTTGCCCAGGGCTACAGTTTGCCCAGGGCTGCCTCATTACGCCCCTGTCCCTTGCCTTCACGACAACCTATTAAAGGCTGTTTCAGTCATGGCAACCACACTCAGTGCAGACAGTGCCTTGTTTTTCATCAACTGCCCAGAATCGTGCTGACAGATGCTAAGACCCCTCTAACCTCCCCCATGATGCACAGAAGGACAGATTCAGCTGAATGCTGCCTATCAAGAAAAGAACCCCTGTCCAGGCTCTCTGGGCATATATACCTGATCAGTGGCTATTTTAGCCAGCTTGTAGCTCTGAGCATGACTCCTTGGTGTGTTTGGTCAACATGCAGAGAGGGATATTGGGGGATGGATCTTTAGAAGGCAGGTTCAGACATTTCCTCCATGCTCGGACATGGCAGTGATGAGCCATCAATCATGTGGAGGCAGGAGGATGAGGGCAACAGTTTAGGCCATCTTTATCTCTCCATGTGTTGAGTGAGCATGAGTGGAGGGTCAGATACTTGGGGCTTTTATACACAGAGAAAAGCAAATCTGGATTAATTCATCGAAAATGACTTTTTCTCCTAGCTTTAGCCGATGACGATGACAGTAAGGATGACACTAAGGATGACAGCAAGGAAAACAGCAAGGACGACAGCAGAGGCAACAATGATGATGGCGACAATGATGACAAGGATGACAAAAGTGACAATTATTGTGAGAATCATGGAAACGTATTATTGGTTGAATATGGTTGTATAGCAGCATAAACTAATACATTCATACAAGTTATGGACCAGAGGGCAATCACACGGGGGGGGGGATGAATGATAGGGAGCCCCCTCCCATCAATGCTCTCTAGGAAACTCTGAGCTCTTTGAGGCTTGTACAGGCCCATTATCCTACCCTCCCCTTCACCCCCCAAAAAAGGTTGGTTATTTTTTCCTTTTAACTGAGTGGTTCTATAACATCTTGAATTGGGACCCACTTTTTGATTGACTGTGTTTTGGCAGGCAACTAGAGAAAAACAACGCTTGACATTGCTATTTGCTCTGTGAAGTGAAAACACAAGTAACAACAGCATGCTTGTGTTTCTTTTCTAACACAGTACAAATAGCAACTTCCTGTGAGAAGGATTTAGACTTTAAAACACAGCTTGAGGAAGAGTTAACATGTTTCTTCTCCAGCACTTGGGTCACACACACCCCTCCTGCAGCAGCATTCCCTTTGGGGGAAAAGCCAGGCAGAGTTTGATCATAGGCCTTCCACTGAACAGGAGTAGAAGAAGTGAGGAAAGCCTTAGCTAATGAGTTGAAGCCCTCCCCCCACCCCCCACCCCAAAGTGTCTCTTGATTGAATAAGCCAGACAGATATGGAGACCCAAGATATGTTGTTGTTTTCTTTCATGATCTGCTGGATCTTTGTTGCACTGCAGTTGTCGTTCTGCGCTCCCTTGGGTAGCTTTTGGGACAAAAGTGAAATGTAAAGAAACAAAACTTCATATTTTAATATCCTAGTGTCCTATCTGAAATGCTTAGTTCAAAGGTAATGTGGTTGTATGCGGAGATAAACAGAGAGGTAAGGAGATAGAAACAAAAATAAAATTCCAGTTCCTGCCGATGTGTATTTTTATCTGCAAGAAGTAAGATGCATAAAAGTTGTCACACACACAGGCCCAATTTTTTAAAAAAATAATTTAATGTGGATCGTGGTAGAAACACTTCTGATAATATAGATGCTATTGTTGAATGAAAAAATCTATTCATAACAGTCGCCTGGCAAGTTTGGCAAGATCCTTGAAACAAGCTTGGTTGGCCTCCTATTCATTTACTTACTGTGTACTTATTTCCCACCCATCACCAAAGTCCCAAGTACAAAACTAGAGGGACTTTTGTTCTGAACCAGCAAGGTTCTTGTTATATATTGTTGAGTAATCTTGGCCAGTCCAATTCCAATTCCAAAGCCTTTGTTGGCATTATAAATTACAGAGTTAGTAAAAGGGGGCATTTATCCACTAACTGAGACATTAAAATATTAAAATACATTAAAACAACGTTGAACATTCACAACCTTCACGCACATATAAAATAATTTAGCTGTTACTACTATGTAGGCAATGATTGCGCCTGACCAAATAGTTCCTCAAAAAAACTCGCAACATTCTCACATAATGGATCCACAGGAACCGCTTGAGTAGAAAATTCACAGTAGATGGTAGCCTGACATCGTTTGAGCTCTCTATCAACGGACAGATGTATATAGAGTGTAACAACTCGTACATTGGACATTCCAATAGTACATGTTGAACAGTCTCAACAACGGCCATATTACATTGGCATAACCTGTTCTCATATGGAGTGTTATTATACCTGCCAAGAGTCATAGCGTTAGGCAGAGCTGCTAAAACGAAGCCAAAGTGTAATGCCTCTGTTGTTTGGGATTGCACAAAATGTACAAATAGTTGGCACAATGGTCTGATCGGACAATTCCCAAGGCCTGTGGAGAGCAGCTTTTCCCCCCCTCCTGCACCATTTCCAGTTTCTCTCTTTCAACTAAAACAGATTTAATTTCATTATGAATTCTGACTTGGCCAGTCCTATTTGACTGTTTTCTGTATTATTATTATTATTGTTGTTGTTGTTGTTGTTGTTGTTGTTGTTGTTGTTGTTTAGATTTAATTAACCGCCCACCCCAAACCATTTATATCCTTTAGTTTTAAATAACGTATACAATTCTTTGAGTAACCATTAACATCGATTTTACAAAGAGAAATTGCGTGACATTGCTTGAAAAAAAATCTCCCTAAAGCATGAAATTCAGGACCCATTATATCAAAAGATAAAAGAAGGTGCAAGTAAAAACTCAAAAGCCAAAAAAACCTCCCCAGTTCTCTCTCTTCGTTCATATACAGAGTTTGGAGTTGGGATTGGGGTTCCACAATCCATCCGGCACTTATTTCTTTCTGATTACAGATCTCAAGATAAAAACAAAGGAAAAATGCATAAAAGTTGGCAACAAAAATCTGTGTCGTCCAGCATAACAGACCTACTACAATAACTGGCTACATGCTTTAAGAGGTAAAAACCTTTCAGTGCTATGGAACTTTTGAGGTCTGGATATTCTATTTCTATATTCTATTTACAATATGGGGAGAGGATCGGAACACCTCTTGACTCCAACACATCCCACCTGGGTGACCTTGGACTAGTCACAGTCCTTCGGAACTCTCTCAGCCCCACCTCCCTCCCTGGGTGTTTGTTGCAAGGGCAGAAGGGAAAGCAGATAGTAAGCCCCTTTGAGTCTCCTGTTGAATAGAAAGGGGGAGGGGTATAAATCCAAACTCTTCTTCTTTGTCTTCTTCTTGATCTTGCTCACTCTCCCTCATTACATTTACTTTTAACTTTCAAAAAATACTACAGGAGATCCTGTATGTTGTTGTTTTTTTGTCAGTACACACTGACTGAATCTGTGATTCAGGTTTCACAATATTTCTGTGCTAATCTCTTTCTGATGCAGATTCTGAGGGGAAAAGAGACAGAGGAGATCATGCATCTGATTTGACAAGAAACACGTTGGACTTGCACTAACCAGTCTGTGATGGAATGAGTGAAAACTGTTCCCTTCTGTGGAAGTTCTATGAAGACACCATATACAAAATAAAGAAAGAAAGAAGCCTGTTATTGTCAAATAAATAAATAAGCAAAAAAATGTCCCAAGTCCTGCTTTGTGTGCAGTTTACTTGATCCTTTGTGCTGTTGGACACTGTGTGTAAAGTGCCACCAAGTCATAGCCAACTTGCAGTGATTCTGTCGGGGTTTCCAAGGAAAGAGACATTCAGAGTTGATTTGCCATGGCCTCCCTATTTGTACTAATCCTGGACTTTCTTGGAGGTCTTCCAAGTAAGTATGAACCAGGGACATCCCCTCTTAGCTTCTCTGATGAGTGGGGGGGGGGGACTGGACAATTGTGGGGGGGGGGACTGGACAATTGTTTAAGGTAGAAGCACCAAATTTGCAGCATTCTAATAGAGGATGCATAGGGGCACCCTGTTTGGGGCTCTATAACGTTGGATCTCTGACCCAATTGCTGCCAAACTTTGGAGGTTCTTCTACGAAGGGACACTAGCAACTGTGCTGCAAATTTGGTGCCTCTACCTTAAAAATAGCCATTCCAGAGCTCTGAGAAAAAATTCTCATAGGTCGAATCCCCACTACCATCTTTGCCAGGTTTCAGAACACAAACCAACCAGGTTTGAGGGACAACCTCCCCATTGCTTGCTTGGCAGATTCCGTTTCTGGTGCTCGTTCTCCCCGTTAATCTGCGTTCTGGCAGGACCTGGTTGCAAGTGGCATAGGTTCAGCGCTGATCCGAGAGGAGGGATGAGGGTTGAAACCCTGACTCATTTCTCTCCCTAGAGTGTGATGCAGAATTCGGGCAACCAATCAGCACTGTGATGCACACGCAGCCTTTCCTTGGTTTCATTTCCATTTTTGCGATCGGCCAGCAGAAGGGGATGCAAACATTAAACAGTCAAACACGTAACTTTAAATCGTTCATGATTTACACAGGTAACGATTAACTGTTTGCACAGTTAAACAGTTAAACGTTAAACTTTTACACGCTGGTGTTTTTTTTTATCACGCCCTTACAATGTACGTTTCTGCAGTGGGAAAAGGTCCTGCCCCATCAAGGCACGCCAGCTAATCAGGGGAGACCGGTGAAGCTAGCTCACCTGGTAGTGGGGATTGCTAAGAGTTCTGCAAACTGGTGTGTCTGCCGTGTGCTCGCTGCGGTGGGGAGGGAGAAACTCTGATGAAGAGGACACAGTTTCACAATGAACAGGTTTGGATCTGTGTGCAAATTTCAAGTGGGGATTCGACCACGGTGGCTTACAATAAAAACAGACACAATAAATACAACAAATGAAAACATTAAACCATCATAAAATCTAAATATGACGGATGGTGTGGCCCAGGAATTCTTCAGACGTGCTGGGCAGATCCATGCTGCTCCCCAGCAAAACCTGAATTCTTTTCTTATGTGTTTCGGGCCTTAGGGATATCACAGGGTACCTTCCACCCTGAACAGTTCCTGGTGTGTTTCCAGAGGCCGCTGTGTCTGTCTGCCACAGCACTGATAAACAGGAGACCACTAACAGCATTTTATTCCGGTGTGCACTTTTGCGAACTAGACCAGAGCAACCTTCTGCTCAGAGAAGGGTCTCTGTAAGGTCTCATCCAAAGGTTTACCTATCTCCTGCAGTTACAACAGATCTCCAGACAGATCTCTGGGAGAATATGGCTGCTTTGGAAGGTGGATTCTATGGCATTGTGCCCCCAACCAGAATCTCCCAGCTTGGAGCTGGCAAACTTCGATGGACTTCACCCCATGACTTCATTCTCAGGCAACAAACTTGCCTGTCCTAACTGGAGAGAAATGGGAACTAGCCTGAACTATTGGGGAAGGTTTTTTTAAAAAAATGCACATTCAATTATGCAGACACCAAAAAAGTGCAACCGACCAATCTGTGGCCACGGGCAGATAAGCAGCTGCTTCCAGCTCAGAGGATCTGTTACCGCGCTGCTCTTGGTAACTTTTACTAACTCCAAAGTACTCAGCTCTTGGCAGCGCCCAGGAACCCAAGCAAGACCCGACACGGCGAGTATAATAAACAAAGAAGGTTTATTGAGATGCTGACCTAAGTGTCAGCACCTCCGTTCCACACAGCCACTGCCTAGCAGCCTTACAACATCTTAAATACACTTTCTCCCGTCGGGAGGCCAGGAGAACTCAAGACAGCCCACCACCATTCATTAACAAAAATCAAAACAACCAATCATGCATTTGCGACATGCAGGAACCAATCAGAGTTCGATAGGCATCTCCTTCTTGGGTTTCGCGCCAGAGTAGGGCGAGGCGATGGCGTATGTTCCCTGGCGGAGAATCACAAAGGGTCCTTCCAGGTGTTCGGGTCAGGAAATGGAGCTTGATGACGATGGCCCCTTTATCTGCCTGCTGACGGGATTTGGCAGGGCGAGGCGCTTTCTCCGAGATCCTCTTTGTGTGCCTCATCAGGGACCTTTACACTGAAAGGGCTGGGCTCAGGTGGGTTGCAGGTGGATTCCTGCCTTGAGCCAAGGAGGTTCCACGCAGGCACAGGTACAGAGAAAATTATAAAACCTATTACCTATCTAATGGCTGGTTGGCTTCTACCTAACTAACACAAATATAAAACATGGTTTAATCCTTAGTCAAAACAAAAATCCAGAAGTGGAACGAGTTTACTTCTGGCCTCGCTTATCAGATCCGGGCTGTCTGGCAAGAGATAATGGGGACATTCACAAGCAAACCCCTTAGCTGTGTGTTCCCCTGCAAGGCCTCAGGCCTCTATTCCACTAGGCTGGTATTTTTTTTCAAGGGGCCCAGCAGAAAGCAGACAACAGGAATTCAACCCTCACGCCAAATGTATTTGGTTCTCGGGCCGATTGCACTGATTGGCTGGAAACGCCATGAACCCCTAATAATACACGCGAAGCGCTTCCTTCTTATGAAGTGCAGAGCTTTGGACACTAACCGGCCCTGCTAAACCGCGACGCGATGCCAGCCTGACAGCTACCTCGAAGGCGTGCAACTAATTCTCCTGTTCCCTGGGCCATTCTTATTTCTAGGTGCAATACAACCAACAAAAAAAATTGGACTGGAAAAAAGTCAGAAGGGTCCCGAAGCGCGGGTCTTTCTCTGACGTTTGGAGCAAAATCAGCAATTCTCTGAAAGATGCAGACGTTAGAAAGGAATGTTGTGTCCGGGCCTCTGCCCCGCCATTCAGATCAGCAAATACAGCCTAGGGCAGCATACTGCATGGTTAATTTCTCATCTGAGTTATAAAAGCAGCCACTCCAAGAGTCTCCCCACCCTCTGCTGGTTCAACTTGCCAGTTGGGCTTATGTCTGGCGAGATTTCAGTGGTCTCTCGCAGGGCAGAGAAAAACAGCAGGCGGGATGAAAATGCAAGATCAAGGCCAAGGCCAAGGCAAGGAAGAGAGAACGACTCATGCCCCTTCCTCGCACTATGCAGAAATAATGCCTTTCCAGAGAGTCCGAGGAGAACTGTGACTGGCCCGAGGTCACCCAGCAGGCTTCATGTGTGTAGGGAGTGGGGAATCCAACTTGGCTCTCCAGATTAGAGTCCATCTGCTGTTAACCCCTGCACCACACAGGGAATATTATGGGATGAGTTATAACCTGATCTTGGTTGCCAGCACATCCCAATTCTTAAGAATCTTGTCTAGCTTTTTTCATAGCCTTGGAAACAACAGTAAAAACAAGGGTGTTCTTTGTCATCCTTGTGAAGTCAGCCAGACTGTCATGATCAGCTTGTTTGATCCTGCCAGTGTTTCTCCTGCCTCGGCCCTGGGACCTGCCTTCAGTCTAGACCCTCACCCCCCTCCTTTCCTTTTCTCAGACCCGTTCTCAGCTTGTTAACCACCTGCTATTGCAGATCCCTCAGTCATGTGGAATGGAGGTTGCTTTGACCCTGGTAGGGGAGGGTGGGTTCTCCTTCCAGCAGACCGTGGGAGTGGAGAGGTGCCAGAGCTGGCCGGTGGGGCGGGGTGACAGAAGGTAGGGTGAGGTGGAGTGTAATCAAACTTGTGTAACCTCAGCTTGTGGGTTCTGTGGGGCAGTACTTGGAAGGAGTTGCAAAGAACCAAATTTAAACAAAACAGTTTACTTCTCTTTACAAATAACATTAAACATCAACATTTAACATTACAATTCAAGGTCTCCACCAGGTTGCATTTCAACTCCTTCTAGTTACAGTCTACTGACACTGCTAGGCCCGATTCTTCTTTGTAAGTGGGTTGGCTCCTGACGGCTCCAAGGGCTTGCTGAACAGGACGCGACATGATGAAGGTTTCCAGGAGAACTCTCACCCATTACAACCATTAAAAAAGAAACTCCTAACAAGGTGTCAAGGGCTTATACAACCATAACCGAAGTCTGGTAGCCTTGTCTTCTCCGAAGAGCTCTGCAGCCTTTCTGCTGCTCTGAGTCTCCACCCCTTACTGGTTCAACCCATTCTGGGCATGGGGTTGGCACTTGCAATATTGGCTATCCTTAGTTCTGGCAACAGATGTCCAAATGCTTCTTTTCCTGATGCTGTTTTCGATAATATAGAAATCAACTGAAACCCAAAGAGTCTTGTTATTGAACAGTCTGGGGTACAATGCTGGTTTCAGTTGATTTCTTTATCAATGGATGAAAATTTTGGCCCAGCGCAGAGCGGAAATGTGCTGTAATGATTAATGCCAGACTGGCGAGACCAGAGTCCCTGTCCCCTGGTGCCCTGGAAGCCACTGGATGACTTCAGTCTTTGGGTGATGGTTGGGATTAAATGGAAGGAACCATCCGGAGGAGGACTGCCCTGAGCCCCTAGGAGGAAGAATAGCTACTAGGGTGAAAAGGAGATGGCAATGGTGAGGCCCTCCCACCCCACAAAGCTGCCGCTATGTGCACACAGAGGCCACTGAAGGGTGCTCCGTGACTTTAACTTCCCAGGGATAACGGTAAACCAGAGGCATACCTAGGCTTAACTGGAGCCCTGGGCAAAACCTGAGTTTGATGCCCCCCATGGGCGGCCCCCTCCCCCACCGTGACCAAACAATGATTTTTTCCACCAGGTCTTTTCAAAGTCACCGTCACATTATAGAACATGCCCCAACTCACAAATCTGAACACAGAAATGGGCCATGCCACTCAGCATAAATAATTTCTAAAAAATGCTTTCAAAATGTTTTATTACTGCTATGAAAACATTTTATGGTGTTGTATCCCAGTCTCCCCTCAATTGTGGGAAACATGCATCACTTTCAATGTTATTTAAAGCCCAGATTCTCTTTTAAAGGTGGACTTTAAAAGGAGTTATCTGGGCTCCCTAGTTTAAAACAAGTGATGCTGGAATCCAATTCTCAAACAGCATCATTTTTTCAATGGTAAAGTTTAAAACTAGGGAGCCCAGATTAATCCTTTTTTAAATCCACCTTATAAAGGGAGAATCTGAGGTTCTAGATTTAAACAACATTGAAAGTGATGCTATTTTGGGATGGATTATCCCCCACCCTGAAACAGCATCCCTTTCAATGTTAAAACTGGGGGCCTCAGATTCTCCCTTTAAATCCATGGTGAAGGGGGTGGATTTAACAATAACAATAACAACAACAACAGCAACAGCAACAGCAACAGCAACAGCAACAGCAACATTTATTAGGCATTGAGAGAAAGAAAGAAAGAAAGAAAGAAAGAAAGAAAGAAAGAAAGAAAGAAAGAAAGAAAGAAAGAAAGAAAGAAAGAAAGAAAGAAAGAAAGAGAAGAAAAGAAAGAAAACAAGCATTGGCAGGGAGTGGATTTAAAAAAGAGAACTGGGAAATTTAGGGGGGTAATTCCTGTTGTCAGGGGTGCAATTATTAATATAGCAGCACCAAAAGTATCCCTCAGAGACTATCTTCATGAGACCCTACTGATAATTATGCCACCCAGTTTGAGTGAAGTGAAGTTTGGTTTTGGGGGGGGAGAGTTATGGACCCTCAAAGGGAATTGTAACCCCCATCTCCTATTAGCCCTACTGGAAACAATGGGAGATGGGGAGCACTCCCTTTAGGAGTCCATAAATTTGGACTCCTAAACCAAAACCTCACCAAACCTGGGAAATGATATTATCAGGAGAGTCTCCCAAAAAACTCCTGAATTTGTGCTGCTGCTAGCCTAAAAAACTTTTATACCCGTCCCCCTGCAGGAACCAAAAAATGGAAAAAAAAAACTACTGAAAAATACCAAAATCCCCCACAAATCCAGAGCCTGCAATTTTGTCACCCCACCACAGCAGGTGGTGCCCTGGAGCAGCTGCCCACTTTGCCCCAATGGAGGAGGAACACCTCTGACTTTTGAATTTGAGAAATCCAGGGAATTAAAGGCTCATGCAAAAAAAGGTTCTACTCTCCCTCTCCCTTGGTATCCCATACAGCCATGGCCAGATATCCTGTTCAACTCTTTCCTGATCCAAGGAGCACTGACCGTGCACATCCACTTCACCAAATGCAGTGTGGCCTTTCCCTTCTGCTTTGAGGGATGGAAGAGGCTCCAAAACACCACATAGCTTAGCCGCTTTTGCAGCTGAAAACTGCAGAAACTGTCCACCATGTTCTGTATTAAGTGCAGCTCTTCACAATAACAGGCCAGAACAAAGTTCCACTCAACCTTATTGATAGGAAGCTTAGAAGCGTTGGGACACAATTCAGCAGAAGACAGTTTTGTTTAAAGATGGTTTGTTGATGACCATTTATTATATTTTATTTTATTTTAATATTTTATTTTAAATCTTTGTACTATTCCATTAAAGCTTATCTGCATCTGTATCGATCTGAAGTCCCTCCCTCCTCTCCTCCCCTCACCCTTGCTCCTCTCCAGGCTCTTGCAGCCCCAAATTTCCAGGTATTGTTCCCAATATACAACTGGAAGGAATAGTAGTGTACATGTTAACCTGTCATGAGAGAAAACAACATACATTTGGTTTCTGATAGGTTTCTCCGGGCTGTGTGGCCGTGGTCTGGTGGATCTTGTTCCCTAACTTGTTTCACCTGCATCTGTGGCTGGCATCTTCAGAGGGTGTATCATGAGAGAAGTCTTTTTTTCTCAATTTTTTCAATAGAAGCCTTCCTTTATTGGCATACAGAGCATACAATATAAATACAGTTAAAATTAGCTAGGGATAAAACTTCACACTGGATCATAAGTTCAGCCTGCCACAAACCTCAGCCAGAAATTTTGCCACTGCGCAGACAACAGTCGAGGTCATTGCAGTTTAAAAAAGAGCATATTGACTTTATCAAGAAGCTCTGTCCAGGGTTTTCATAGAGTCAATGAGTTTTGTACTAATAAGCTGGATCTTGGTTTCTGAGTAAAAGTGGGCAGTGGAGGAGAACAGCGCCATTGGAATCCAACTGCCCTGGGCTGCAAGGGGCAAAGCCTCTTATCGCTTAGTAGACCGCCTTGAGTCTTCCCCTATGGAGCGAGGATGGCACTTAATGTTAAACCTAGCCAAAGCATGCTTAAGGCTCTCTCCTATATACATATAGGGTTGGTAGAGTGCTCATGCGATATAGTATAGGCTGGGTTTCCCTGCACAAATGGAATTGCCGCGTTCATTTGGCTGAGCAGGATTTGTTGGCCACCTCTTCGAGAGGTGTATCACAGAGAGAAGTCTGTTATAAGCGAAGTCTGGACACAGTGTATAACAGACTTCTCTCTGTGATACACCTCTGAAGATACCAGCCACAGATGCAGGTGAAACATTAGGAACAAGACCTACCAGACCACGGCCACGCAGCCCAGAAAACCCACAACAACCAATATCCCATGGACAATATACCACACTAAACTTTCCCTTCTCACTTAGACACAGTGTGAAACAGACTTTTCTCTGTGATACACCTCTGAAGATGCCAGCCACAGATGCAGGCGAAACGTTAGGAACAAAATCCACCATACCATGGCCACACAGCCCGGAAAACCCACCATAACCAGTTGACTCCGGCCGTGAAAGCCTTCGACAATACAACATACATTTCTTATTTGATAACCCCATACTAAAGTATTTTATCTTTTCTCAATTTTAAATCCTGTTTAAGTCATTAATTCTATTTGGTCTCACAGAGTCATCATTTTAGTTATAACCCTTGACTTTGGCTTATTAATTTTAAACTCCTAACAAGCACTAAACTCTCTCAGCATAAGCCAAACTAATAGTTCGTAGGATACTTCTACAAGGAGTTTCCAGAATTAACACCCCGATTCAGTAGGAAATGGCTACCGATTAGTATAAGTCTTCAGGCACATTTCAGCAGTGTTTCAGCTACTTGGTAGAATTTTACATATATGACTATCCGGGTTGGTGGTGGCAGGGCGAAAGGTGGAGTGGGAAGATTTTAATAACGTACAAGCATACAGTTATGACATCCACACACTAGATTCCAATATGTTGACAGCACACCCACACAAAAAATATTCCTTGAGATCCCTCCTGAAGAATTGCCAGCCACAGATGCAGGCAGTGAAAGCGTCAGGGAGAGGAATGCTAAGCTAGAACAACGGCCATACAGCCGGAAAGCCACACAGCACCCAAGAGTGATTCCGACCATTGAAAGCCTTCTGACAATACATTCCTTGGCGAGCTCTCTACACTTGAAGTCTATATGGTTGAGAGCTGGGTTTTATTGATCCCTGGTGTATGTTGCAGATTTGTGTTGGGGTGTTACTAGTTAAGATGCAGAAGACCTGAATCAGGATCTCTTGTTTTGTTTTCAGCTTTGTCTGATTAAGTTCGAAGCTCAGCTGCGGTGGGAAAGGGGAAGTACCAGATCAAAACCCAGGAGTCCCTTTTGGGGAGGGAGTGCAGCACATTTTTAAGTCTGAATATTAATAATTATTTGTCTTGTAGGGGAAAAAAATAATACAGGCATAACACAATTACTTGGTTTAGGTTTTTTCTTAAACACCACAGATTAAAGGGGCATTCTGTGCAGTGTGTGGGGGTGAGGGTTGGGGAAGGAGAAGAAGAAGAAGAAGAAGAAGAAGAAGAAGAAGAAGAAGAAGAAGAAGAAGAAGAAGAAGAAGAAGAAGAAGAAGAAGAAGAAGAAGAAGAAGAAGAAGAAGAAGAAGAAGAAGAAGAAGAAGAAGAAGAGGAGGAGGAGGAGGAGGAGGAGTTTGGATTTATATCCCCCTTTCTCTCCTGTAGGAGACTAAAGGGGCTTACAAATCTCCTTGCTCCTTCCCTCACAACAAACACCCTGTGAGGTAGGTGGGGCTGAGAGAGCTCCGAAGCTGTGACTAGCCCATGGGTCACCCAGCTGGCTGTGTGGGAGTGTACAGGCTAATCTGAATTCCCCAGATAAGCCTTCACAGCTCAGGCGGCAGAGCCGGGAGAATCAAACCCAGTTCCTCCAGGGCTCTTAACCTCCTACACCACTGCTGCTGGCGAGGAGGTTGCCCAGTGATTTTAAGTCTGAAAAATCCTTGAGAACTCTTGTGATCAACCATACAGAGAAATCCTGTTTAATAACAACTTTTATTTTTGAAAATAGGAAACATTATAACATGTGGAGTACAACTTCTTATATTTGCATTCTCCTTTTCCCTCATATAGGAAGATGTCCACTTTTTTCATTTTCTAAACAGAGCATTGGAAATTCCACCATACCCTGTTCACTACAGAGTTAAAGGGATAAGCTTTACTTGTAGAGAACTGTAAAATAGGCCTGGAAGTAGTTCAGTCTCATCATCAGATCTTTAGGAAGCTAAGAGGGGATGTCCCTGGTTCATACTTCAGTTGGAGGGACCTCCAAGGAAGTCCAGGATCACTACAAAGAGGGAGGCCATGGCAAATTAATCCTTGGAATCGCCTTCTCTCTCATGGAAACCCTACAGAATCACTGCAAGCTGAGCTGTGACTTGGTGGCACTTTACACACAGTGTCCAACAGCACCAAGGATCAAGTAAACTGCACACAAAGCAGGACTTGGGACATTTTTTTTTTGTTTATTTATTTATTTGACAATAACAGCCTTATTTCTTTGCTTATTTTGTATATAGTACCTTCATAGAACGCTTCCACAGAAAGCGAGCAGCTTTTCACTCATTCCATCACAAGCTGGTTAGTGTACATCCAATGTAAGTTTCTTTGCCAAATTCAGATCGCATGATCTCCTCTGTCTCTTTCCCTTCTGTGAAGATCTGCATCAGAAAGAGATTAGCACAGAAATATTGTGAAACACAGCTTCCAATCGAGTGTGTACTGACAAAAAAAAAAATATATAACATATTTTATCAGGATCTTCTGCATAGTATTTTTAAACGGTAAAAGTAGGTGTAGTGAGGGAGAGTAGGATGAAATTCAAGCTTCACGCCGAGAGGAGAGTCTCGATCTTCTCTTATAGTAAATAGAAAATCCAGGGCTTTCTCTCTCTGTGCTTGTGCATATAAGAATGGTTTGTATTGGCTGGGAAACATCACTACCTAAGGGAAGCTTCGTGATCTCGGGACCGTGAATCTCACCCCACATCGCCCCAATACGGCCTCTTCGCTCAGCAGGAAGGCCAATCTACTGGTGGTCCCTCGGCTCCCTCGGGATGATAATCCCAGTTGGTTTCCACGCTGCGGGCCATTGGGGCCTCACAGCTCCTGGCTCCAGCCTGAATGCAGGAACAGCTCTTCCACCAGCTGTCCAGGGCACCCTGGCGGGACCTCACAGAATTCGCGCCCAGGGGCCTGTGTAAAGACAGAGCTGTTCTAAATGGGCACTTTGGAGGTACTCCAGCCGCTGATAATGGTGCCCCCCCCCCCATGGCCTTTTACATCTCATGCCTTGTCACCTTGGGATTTGTTGTCCTTCCTCTCTCTACAAGATGGTTTGGAAAATGAGACTGTCGGACGCCTTCCATCTTTACAAAGTAATTTAACTATTATAGTTAGTCTCTTTATTTTACTGCTGCTTTTTAAAGGTTTTTAGTTGTTTTTTAGCCATACACGATGGTTATTATAGTTGTACAATTGTACACTTCCAAGAGTCCTGATGTAATGGGGCTGTCTAGAACTCGAAAAAATAAATAAATAATAAATAATAAATAAATATCTCCAGATGCTCAAAATGAACATCCTGTCACAATCCCTTTTTTTTTATGAATAGGAAGAATTATGTTACAGCATGTAGGGATGGACCTAGCTAGGTTTTCAGCTGATCAGAAAGGAATGAGGTGGTCACCAATGTCTTAGAGCAAGGTGACGACGTGGACCAGCAATGGACAAACACTCATGATATTGGATGGGATCTTTAATAAGAAGATATTTGGACATGACTGTGTGAAAAAAGGTTCTGGATTCAGCCCAGGGAATTCAACTATTGTTTCTTTCTTATTCCTCCCCTCCTCACCACTGGAAAAGAAGTGCCCTTCAACGATTTTTCTTTTACAATAAGGACGGGTACCTTCCTACAACTGCACAGCTCTCCTGGACTTCTGAGGGAGATTTAAATTGTAAAGGGAGATTTTACTGGCAGGGAAATAAGTTGAATTGTAATGAGGAAGAACAATATCCCTCCTTTTCCAACCTCTATACATATCAAATAGAACTGCAGACTCAGGGAAAACAACACACCAAGCCCGGGACTTGAAAGTGAGACAGATCATTGAGGAATTTGGCCAAATCCCCACCAGGAAATTCAATCTAGTTTGAAAAATAAACTGCACCTTTTCATAAGCCGAGATTTCAACCTCCCCATGCTTGGCAGCTGTTTCCAGTGAAGACTAGGCCTATCTCGATTCAAGAAATGTAACAATCCCCACTACCATGCTTGATCTACTTTACCGGGTCTCTTCTGATTGGCTATCATGCCATCACGTTAAAGTGGGCAGGATCCTTTTTTACTCCTGCAAAAAGCGTGCTGGCATTATGACGCCATCATGTCTCCCCTGCCCAGAGTTTCTGGATTTGGTTATGGCTATCAGCCTCGCTGAGAACAGCACTGCATGCACTGGATGATTGGTTGTTGTAAGGCACTTATAGGGCTATGCTCCACAGCAGGAAATATGAACCAAGATTAGACCCCCCCCCCCCCGATCCTCCCTCCGCAACTAGCCTGGATCAAGACGTTGTTTTTTGGAAAAGTAGTACTTTCAAAGCTGGTTCCCGGCAAAGACACGCAGGATAAGGGGAGAATGAGCCAGAGCCAGGATGAGCCCTTGTTCATGTAATCAGGCAGTGGGGAGTTCCTTCCTGAATCCTTAATATTTTGTGAAAGTAAATTATCCCACGATTACTTGACTGTGGGGAATCAGCCCAAGTTTCATTTTATTCATTTACTCAAGCATAGTATGCCATACCACAAAAATCCCATAGAACTGAAAAGAGTTTTTACCTCTTAAAGAGTATGTAGCCAGTTATCGTGAGTAGATCCATTATACTCAGACGACACAGATATTTGTTTGCAAATTTGATGCACATTTTCTTTGTTTTGTATCTTGAAAACTGTAATCAGAAAGAAATAAATAAGTGCTGGATTGATTGTGGAACCCAAATCCCAACTACAAACCACTGTAATAGATGTGAACAAAGAGAGAGAGAAGGGTTTTTTTGGCTTTTGAGTTTTTACTTGCACCTTTTTTTTTTATCTTTTTTTGATAATATTGGTCCTGGAATTTCATGCTTTAAAGGAGACTTTTTTTAAAAAAGCAGTGCCATGCAATTCTCTGCTTTGTAGCAAAATCTATGTTAATAGTTATTCAAATAAGTTGTGTAGGTTATTTAAAAACTAAAGGATATAAATCTTTAACACAAGAGCAGTCAAATAAGATTGGCCAAGGTTACTCAACAATATATTACAAGGACCTTGTTTGTCTCAGAACAAAAGTTCCTCTAGTCTTTGGTAACACCCCAACTAGGGACTTTTGTGATGCGTGGGAAAATAAGTACACAGTAAAACAAACACACACACACACAAACAAACAAACAAACAAACAGTGCAGGGGTGGCCAACCAAAGATTGTTTCTGCAAGGGATCCTGCACCAACTTGGCAGGTGACTTTGTAATGAATAGGATTTTTCATTCAACAATGACATCTATATTATCAGAAGTGTTTCTACCACTATCCACTGTCCGGCGCTGACCCTGTCTAGTCCCCATGCGGACTCAGCCTAGCCACGAGCAGGCAGGCAAGGGCTGGCAAAGGGAGAGACAGCAGGATAACTTAAGCAGACAGAGTAAAAGGCCAGCAGAGTGAGGTAAGCAGCAGGAGGGGTCAGCTCACAGCTGAACCCGGCTGTGAGAGAGAGTGATGAGCTGCAGCTGGGCCAAGAGGAGGAGTAGATAAGAGGATGGAGGGGAGGTAGGACGCTCTTCGGGGATCGGCTGATATAGAAATCTCGAAATAATAATAATAAAAGGAGAAGGGAACTGGGCCTCTGGAGCTGCCGCTGCAGCTTGGGGACTGAGGGAGGGCATTGGCAGGGGAAGGGAGTGGTAGAAAAGAGACAAGGGAGCTTAGAAGGGGTGGCTACCCAGCTTGTGGGGAAACAGGCTGAGTGAGCCCCGGCTTTCACACCGGGCTGCACACTTCCACCTCCCACCCCACCCCCCTGTGAAGCATAACAGGGTGGGGCAAGGAAGCCGGGGAAGGGGAGAAGCAATCAGAGGGCTCTCTTCTGTGAGGCAACAGAGAGAGTGAGAGGGAGAGGGGTCAAGCAAGCCGGTGGCTCTGGCAAACAGCGCCCGGGACCCCAGGCCAGGAGTAATGGGAGGAGGGTACAAGGCGCGGCCCTAACGGCTAAAGCCCTGTGGGCAAGACTGTTCCTTGGCCCTCAGGGCCAGGCTAAGATAACATCGTCTGGGGAGTCCAACCCCCAGGTCAGGGAAGGTGGGTCGGTACAGCCACTTGCGGGGCCGGGGCAACTAGGGGAAACGCCACATCCACATTAAATTCTATTTTAAAAAACTGAGTCTGTGTAACAACTTTTATGCATCTTACTGCTCGCAGTAATATACGCATCTGCAGGAACTGGAATTTTATTTTTGTTTCAACCTTCGCATACAGCCATATTACCTTTTAACTAAGCATTTTAGATAGAACCTTAGCATATTAATAGATGATGTTTTGTTCCTTTATATTTCACTTTTGTCCCAAAAGCGTCCCAAGGGAGCCCGGAACAACAACTGAAATGCAACAATGATTAAGCAGACCATGAAAGAAGGGAACAATATCTCTTGGGTGGCTGGGTCTCCATATCTGTCTGGTTATTCAAGAGACACTAACTTCAAGCTATTAGCTAAGAACAAAAGGGCCAGGACGTCTTTAGACCTTGCCCTTTGACCTGTACCAGATAGGATACTGGTCAGTGAAGGCTTCCCTCACTTCTTCTACTCCTGTTCAGTGGAAGGCCTATGATCAAAATCTGCCCGGCTGTTTCCCCAAGGGAATGCTGCTGCAGGAGGGGTGTGTGTGACCCAAGTGCTGGAGAACAAAACTGTTAACTCTTCCTCAAACTGTATTTTTCAATTTAAATCCTTCTCACAGGAAGTTGCTATTTGTACTGTGTTAGAAAAGAAACACAAGCATGATGTTGTTACTTGTGTTTTCACTTCACAGAGCAAATAGCAATGTCAAGCGTTGTTTTCCTCTAGTTGTCTGCCAAAACACAGTCAATCCAAAAGTGGGTCCTCATTCAAGATGTTACAGAACCACTGAGTTAAAAGAAAAAAATAACCAACCTTTTTTTGGGGGTGGGGGGAAGGTAGGATAATGGGCCTGTACAAGCCTCAAAGAGCTCAGAGTTTCCAGGGCAGCTCAAGCCCGTTTCATGGGTAATTCCATCGGCGGCCTGGAGATCCGTATAAAACGCCCGTTTCCAGGCCGCGTGATTCGCTGATTGTAGCGAGAAGCTGCATCGCGAGCTGTACCGCCTCGCGAGTCGACCACCGCGGAAGTTGGCATTTCCCAGGCGGCAGAGCGCTTTTTTAGAAGCCGCCTGAATGCCGGGGTGAAGCCGCTGCTGAAGCGAATGGCAGCGTTTAATCGACGCCTCCCCCCACTCCAACGTGTTACACGCTTTGGTTTGAAGGCCTCATGCCGGTGTCTGGGATTACGGACTTCTGCCCTGGCGCCCGCTGGAGCAGGCGCCAAGAGGTTAGGGGGTGATAACTCCCCAGGCCTCGGCGACGCTGGGCCGGAGGCCCGAGGGACATGCTGGGTCGGGTTGGCCAGCGCTTCATGGCGTACTGCTGCCCGGGTTAAATTTTCCAGTGACCGCCCATGCGACGGGGCCGAATTCCAAAGCGCCGCCGGGTCCAGCTGCCGTGGAACGCCGACCGGAAGCTCCGCCTTCATGCGGAAACGGCCCTAGAGAGCATTGATGGGAGTGGGCTCCCTATCATTCCCCCCCCCCATGTGATTGCCCTCTGGTCCATAACTTGTATGAATGTATTATTTTATGCTGCTATACCACCATCCTCAACCAATCACACACTTCCATGATCCTCACAATATTGGTTTCTTTTGTCATCCTTGGCATCATCGGCATCATCGTCGCCCTTGCTGTCGTCCTTACTGTCGTCTTTACTGTCATCCTTACTGTCGTTCTTACTGCTGTCCTTACTGTCATCCTTACTGTCGTCCTTACTGTCATCACCATCGGCTGAAGCTAGGAGAAAAAGTCATTTTCAGTGAATTAATGCAGATTTGCTTTTCTATGTGTATAAAAGCCCCGAGTGCCTGACTGAAGGCAAACTCATGCTCACTCAACACATGGAGAGATAAAGATGGCCTAAACTGTTGCCCTTGTCCTCCGGCCTCCACATGATTGATGGCTCATCACTGCCGTGTCTGAGCATGGAAGAAATGTCTGAACCTGCCTTCTGAACATCCACCCCCCCTCCCAATATTCCTCTCTGCATGCTGACTGAACGCACCAAGGAGTCATACTCAGAGCTACCAGTTGGCCAAAATAGCATTCAGCTGAATCTGTCCTTCTGTGCATCATGGGGGAGGTTAGAGGAGTCTTAGCATCTGTCGGCATGACTCTGTGCAGTTGATGAAAAACAGGGCACTGTCTGCACTGAGTGTGGTTGCCATGACTGAAACAGCCTTTAATAGGCTGTTGTGAAAGCAAAGGATCACAAGGAATAAAACTCCCAATTCCTTATTGGAGGTTCTCTTCAGTTATCCTGCCTTATTCCTGCCTAAAAGAAATGTATATCTCAACCAGCTTAAGGAACTCTGGTGATTTCCCCCTCTCACACTCTCTCTCTATTTTAACTAGATAACCACCCAAGAAGGTTTTTAAAAAATTAACAAATAAATAGTAGAATAGGATAGAGGGAAATTTGGGTTATAAGGAAAGAAGCAGTTTTATATACAAATATGAAATTGTTTTCAAAGTTCAGCAGAGATGGTGTTTGGCTGATAGTTCAGTTCAATTGGTCACAGAGTTTTTAGTGCTGTCGAATAACAGGCTAGCACTCAGCGATCCATGTGTTAACTCCATTGCCTATAAACTATCCAGAAAGAAGGATTCTCTCAAATTTGCTTCCGCTTTGAACTTCCTAAAACTTTTTTATGATCACTTCACAGAGTTTGAAGGAGATCTTTCTAAAGAACTTGGGATGGGAATTCTTCTCCCACGCACAGAGTAAATTCCCCTTCTGATTAGGGAATGGTCCCTCTCTAACCCAAACTCTTTCACTGTCAGTTCCGACAGTTCTACCCACGCTGTTTTAAATATTTAAACTTTTAAACTTACATTTTAATTTAATGGGGTTTTGTTTATATACTGTATGTGGAATCCATGTTGTACACCTAGCCCAAAAGAGCCCTCCTCTTTTTTGGGGATTGGGCGTATAGAAGTCCCATAAATAAATAAATAAATAAATAAATAAATAAGACAAACTACCTCTGCTGTTAGAACCTGAGCTAGGAATTCTTCCCTCACTAGAGGATAGTTCCCCTTGTTGGCTAGAGTTGGGTCCCTTTCCTACCAATACTCTCTTCCCACCAACACCACAGGGTATTTCACAGAAACTAAAAACGTCTGTTCTCTCTGAAACTAAGAGCTGAACTCCCTCTTTCTAATCCTGTCAGAAGGACTGACTCCTTTTTAATTCCATCTACTCACAGCCTGTCACTCTTAGAACTCAGATTGTGAGAGAGATTAACACTTTGCTGCCTCTGCCTGCTCCTTATGCCCATCACAACTGCATTTGGAGAGGATCCGCAGGAGTTGTAGTACAAGTTTTTAGAAATTAATATTTTGCTGCAGATCAGTTTAATAAATTTTAGCTTAATTGTGTCCTCTGTGTTCATTCCAGAGGGTGTGGGCAATTCTTGGGATCTGAAATTGCTTATCAGTGACTTCAGGAAATGAACTATAAAAACTGAAGAATGCAAACGGTTCTTTTCTGTGTGTTACTGTAATAATTCCCTCTTACTGGTCCATTAAATACCGACACTTGCTGTCTTCAGGACAGTCCTCTGTTTATCTCCTTTTTTTAAGTTGCTTAGCAGAAACTCATCCAGTGATGCACAAGGCGTGAACTGAGAGGCCTCATTTAAAACCTCATTCAAAATCATGAAGAGCCATTATCGAAACCATGATGTAGTGTAACTATGGTAAATAAGGGTTCAGCTTGCTTGCAATCTCTCAAATCATAATTTGTCTCAAGAAAGATTCTACAAAGGCAGCACTAACAAGAAGTTAGGATTTTCATATCCATATTTTGCAAAAAAAAGCTTAGGCCGTTTCAAGACGTTCCTTTTTATCAGCGCTTTCCCTGGGGACGGCAAAAACGCCGTTCCCAGGGAGCCATTCGCACCTTGGGGGTGCCAGCATTGCAGCAGCGCTTCGCATCTGGCTGCCTCCTCCCCAGGGCGCGCTAATAATTACCCTAAAAAAAACAACAACCTTTAAAAGCGTTGTTTTGTTCAACAGCATGTTCCCGGGCGCACGGTGCGAACGGCAGCACCGGGCCGAACACGTTAAAGTTTCTTCTTTTTTCATTCTCACCTTTGTCTCCGCTATCGGCCGACCTGTTGGTTCGAAGCTCCCTCCCTCACTGTCTCCTCCGACCCCTGGAGGTCGGGAGGGCAGCATAAGCGGGCTTCAAGGCCAGCAGGCCAGCAGTAGCCGACGCACGGAGACAAGGTGAGTGGAAAGGTGAAGGGGCAGAGGCGGCCTTACCTGCGGAGCTCGTCGCCGGCCGTTTTCCCTGAGGGCGCTTACCGCTTGCGTCGACGCCATGAACGACCTTCCACGCCTAATTCCACTCTTTACCGGCAGCGCGGCTATGCTTGCCCGGCGATGGGCGGCGCCGTATGGCGGAAACGTCGCGAGCGCCTTAGTTAAATCCAACTGTAATCAATCAACCAACTTCGGATCCTGGTTTGAGATCCTATTTTGATAGACCCCAACTTTAAACCCCAACTTTAAACCATGCTTAGTGGAACGGCCTCCAGTTTGACTATCATACTAACCCCAGTAGAATTTACCATGACATCTGATCTGAGCCATGATATTCAATAAATTATTCAAGATGCTTGTTAGGACATGCAGGGGCATAACGAGGCAGCCCTGGGCAAACTGTAGCCCTGGGCAAAACCTGAGTTGGATGCCCCCCCCCCCCCATGAAGCATGCCACTCTTACTACCTAATCAAATTTCTTTTTTTGCACCCTGTGACATTGGTGCCTGCAGGGGGTGCATTTTTAGACATATCAGCACCAAGATTTCAGCATATCATCAGGGGACTGTCCTTATGCTACTTCCCAAGTTTGGTGAGGTTTGGTTCAAGGAGTCCAAAGTTATGGACTCCCAAAGGGGGGTGCCCCATCCCCCCATTGTTTCCAATGGGAGCTAATAGGGAAGATGGGGGGGGCTACAGGCCTTGAGAGGTCCATAACTTTGGCCCCCCCTGAACCAAACTCGCACCAAACCTTTTGGGGGTGCCATCATCTCCAGATGATACCCCTGAAATTTTGGTGCCGGATATTATCCAAAAAAAATGCACCCCTGCAGGGAACATCCTAGAAATTTGCCCAAGAATCTTTTGTTCTGCATTGGAGTTTTCTTGCATTGCTGTCAATGGGGGCTTGCAGGCTGTGGGGTACATTTCTGAAGGCACAGTCTCAAGACTTTCAGGGTCCCATCCGGAAACCGCCCTAATGATACCCCCCCCCCCCAAAGTTTGGGGAAGTTTAGTCTAGGGGCCCAAAGTTAAGGACTCCTCAAAACTGTAGCCCCCATCTCCTATTAGCTCCTCTATTAGAAACAATGGGGATAGGGGCATCCCCCCTTTGGGAGTCCATAACTTTGAACTCCCTGAACCAAACCTCACCAAACTTGGGGGGTAGCATAAGGACAGTCTCCTGATGATACGATGACATTTTGGTGCCACTAGCCTAAAAACTGCGCCCCTGCAGGCCAAAAATGGAAAACCACTAAAATACCCCCCCAAAACGAGACTCCAGCATGTTTGATGCCTCCACAAGGTGATGCCCTGGGCAGCTGCCCACCTTGCCCAATGGGCATTACGCCAGTGAGGACGTGAACACGGTTTTGTGGCTTCACTGAAAACCAAGAGGAGACTTGCTGAGAGCTCTCTGTCTCATTACCATTGGAAAGGGCTAGTCCCAAAGAAGAGACTCCATAAAAGAAGATGGAAGAAAGTGCTGGAGAAACTTTACTTCCAGCTACCAAGATAGTACACGCCAAGCTGTGCCATCGAGTAGGAGCCAGGTCTTCATTGCAGAAGAAAGCTGATAGGGCTTCCAGGCACTCTTTCTATGTGCAAGGAATCTGGGTTTTCTGCAGTCCTGAAGCCTTGCTCTGGTGCTTTATAAAAGGTGACAAGACCCAGCCATAGCCTCTGGCATTCTAGGGACACGTGGAAGGGGTGATTTGTCACATAAATTAAGGAGGAAGCAAGTGACAAGCAGGAGGGGGGGAAACAGGATTGAGAAAAGCATGAGATTACCTTGCGTTTGTAGTGCAGTTAGTTGTGCAGAAGGAGAATTCTTTACCATAAAAAGTTCCATCATTTTAGAAGCCTGTTTTCCTTGCTACAGGAGGCTTTTGGGTTCTCCTGAGGTAGCTTCAACAGGACAATTGAGATGATCCAGTAATGAATCTGCCATTGTGTTATCAGCATTGCAATCCCAGGGGTGAGTGGGGGGAGGCAGTTTCACACTGACCAGGGATGGCACTGCTGTGGCACAACTGCGCCACCTCTGAACCGGTTCCAGGCAATATGGGAAGCAGGAAAATTGGCAGAAATCCCTGGCCATTCTGAAAACCTCTATGCAGCCCAATGGGCTGTGTCACATTTTTAGCAACTGTAAGTCTACACCAGTTGACGGGGGATTCCTGGGTCAAAAGTCCACAGGAAGCCAGCTAAAGTTGGCTCAACCCCGGGAATGCCCCTGGAACACCCTGCTTAGCTTCTGAGATCTGATGAGGTCAGGCTAGCTTGGTGGTCTCTCACCGAGGTAGGAGCAGAGTTGCCCTTGCCTGCTTCTACATAGCAACCCTGGTCTTCCTTGGTGGTCTCCCATCCAAATACTCACCAGGGACGATCCTGCTTAGCAGCTGAGATTTGACAACATTGGTCTAGCCTGGACCACCTAGGTCTGGGCTCTAATTGGTAAAGAGTATCTTATCTGGTCCTGGAGCCTTGGGCCTGCTCTCTGTTTCCCTGAATTAGCTCTAACATGGCTAGCTTTTTGAGCTTTGCATCTGCCAGAGAAGCAAAAGACCACAGGTTCTTTCAGGATTCTGTTGTGTGTGCAGATAGTGATTATGACATTCAGCAGTACCAGCATAGGTTCCTGTACTGGAGGAGTGCTGGCACAGCGGCAGCGGCTGTATTCAGGTGCTACAGAGCTGTGTGTTGCCCCAACAGTGGCTTTAGTGCCCCTCCTGCTGGCTTATATGCCCCTTACACCTGTCTACAGGGCACTTGTATCGGCAAGCTTTTGCGCTGCTTCCATGACTGTTCCCCTCCCCCCACCATGGGTTGCACTCTAGAAAGGTGAACCTGTGATGATGGTTTACTTGATTTCATCGATGAAGGGCTGTCAAGGCCATTCCTGGTAAACATCTCTGTGTGTCTAGTGCTACTGACTTGTGTCAGGAGAGGAAATCTACCCTGTGGAATGTACTCTCCGATGACACATATTCCCTGCCAGACTTGTTTAGTTTCCACAGGACGTGCAAGGCTAAATTGTTCCAGTTGACCTTTGGAGTTTTTTTTACTGTGTTTTACTTATGATCACCAACTCTATGGCTGCAGCTGGCTAAATAGGAGCAAGATCTCCCCTGTCAAAAAAGAATGAGTCCAGACTTTCTTTTACAATATTGTAAGATACTTATTTTGTGCATGCTCAATTTTGAAATTAAACAGTGGAGACTGAGCTGCAGTTAGCACATAGTTGTTTATTCCTGATACTAACCTGAACTCTGAAAAATAGGTATGTGTTCTATTAACCGAAACTGTGGCCCTTTCCCCACTCACCTTTGCCTGAGGGTTGCTGCGGGCACCAATTCCGGCAGCGCTGAATTCCCTGGCGCCATGACTGGAGCTTCCTTGACCCACTCCAAGACTCCGGTAGGGTCGATCAAAAGGCGCTCATTTCAAAAGGCTACCAGTGAACTTGCATATGCTGCCGAGATTTCGGGCGGAGAGAGGGCAGCGTCAGGGGCAGCTGGCGTTTCTCACGCGCTTCCTGGAAGTCAGGAAGGAGCTGGGACCCTGCTTTGCAAGGAGAGTAAGCCGGGCTTAAGGAAAGTGGGGAAAGGGCCTGTGGCTCCTCAATAGCATCCCAAGGCAGGGATGTACTGTCCAGGGGGATATATGGGGTCAAATGTCCCCGGGCTGTGACCATTTAGTCACGTGGGGGAAGAAAAGCACTCCCACACCCCTCCTCCTCCCCCCCAGGTCCATACACTGACTTCAAGTGTTATAACAGTTGTTAAACATTTTTAAAGCATTTTGAAAATGTTGTCAGAATTTTTTTATTCGGCTGTAGCATGTAGACCATTTTGCTGTGTCTTTCAGATGTGTGAGCTGGGGCACGTTCTATGATGTGATGGTGACTTTTGAGATGACCTGGTGCAAAAAAAGTTGTTTGGTCATGGGGAGGGCAGCCGCCCATGGGGGAGGGCAGAAACTCAGATTTTGCACCGGGCTACATTTTCCCTAGTTACGCCTCTGCCCCAAGGGCATAAGCCTTTTGCAAAGACAGATCCGGTTGTTTGTGAAAGAAAATCTTCCATTCCTTAGGGGCGGGAGGGCGGGGAATGGCTTGTCTTTTGAACAACAGACTAACAAATTGTAAACAGCATGCATGTGTGCAAGAACAAACACCACACTAGGAAAAACATGGCCTCATGCTACATTATCCAGCTGTCATTGTGAGAACATATTCCCCCCTTCCCCCCCAAAAAATGTGAGACAATTTTGAGCTTTCAGTTTCATCTCCCTGGTTTCACTCTTTTTTACCATATATGCTAGAAATTACCATATATGCTAGAAATTTACCATATATGCTAGAAATTAAAGACTTCCGATGTACTTTGATGACTGGCTGAATGTTTCCTCTCTCACTTCAGGTTTTGATTTTGCCTTCTGTTCCATTCCTGAGAGTTTACCAACCACTGGAGTACACTTGGCTTGGACACTTGACACTTGGCTTCTCAGCATTTTATTATTGTCTTCAGGGTGCTTTACTTCCATTTTGTGGTTGGACTCATCTCACCTGATGGCAGCCATTTTGGGGTGCTGCCTACATCCTGTCCTCAAAATCCCCAAAGAACTCACAGGTTCAACAACACTGGCAAAACCTTGCAATCATTTTCTCTGGAGTGAAGTGTCATTTCACTACAGTCCGTACTGTTGGCACTTCCATATACCTTCCCTCCATCTGCTGGAATCTCTGGCTGCTAGACTTGTGTCATATACAAACACACTGTGTCCCATGATGTCATAATGGCATAATGGCGTTGGCATTATGTGATGACATCCTAACAATCAATTGTTGAATCATATAATTGGCCTGGTGGGTGGGTGAAAATCCATACCTGCCGCTTCAAACAGGGGCTACAGTTGCTCTCCAATTTGTGAATCGGAAGGCAAAACCTTAGCAGAATTCTACACAGAGCAAAAAAAAAAGGGTGTTTTTATTACTAGTAAACTGGGACTCGTTTAGGGAGTTACTGAACCAGCTTCTGCCCAAACAAAGGAATCCCCCTAAACAAGAAAGACAGTATTTGAAGACAGCCTCTCTTCCATAAGATGATCTGAGACAAGTGGGACCACAGAGAAACAGAAGCTAGACGTGTGAAAGAGAATGAAAGGGATGAGGTTTGTAATGAATCTTGTTACAGGCTCTTAATAAGTCCTGTTGTAGGTTCCTTTCTGAAATCAACCGTTAACTGCGGGTCTGAAGTTCATCTCTGATTGTTCCCTTATATTTCCAAATAACTCTTTCACAGCAGCAGACGGCCAGTAGCTGTAAAAATGCACAGTTGAATCAGAAACTGAGGCCCCTTCCGCACACGCAAAATAATGCATTTTCAAACCACTTTCACAACTGTTTGCAAGTGGATTTTGCCATTCCGCACAGCTTCAAAGAGCACTGAAAGCAGTTTGAAAGTGCATTATTCTGCATGTGCGGAATGAGCCTGAGATCTGCACTGACTGAGCAACTGGGCTGTTTACCTCTTTATCCCTTTGGGTGTCACATTCCCCAGCAAGGTGAGATGGAAACTGCAATAATCCAGCCAGAGCATAATCAAGAATCACAGGCCGTTTCTGCACGGCCCATTTATGACGACCTGGGGCGCAAAAGCAATACCGTTTCAGGCCTTGCCGCAGAACAGCGCGGCGCCTTGTGGCGATTCTGACCTGATCTTCTTCCCTCCCTCCCCAGGGCTACGCTGCCAAACCTTTAACAACCTTTAAAGAGGTTGTTGTTAGAGGAAGGGCGTCTTCTTCCCCTAATTGGCGCCGGTCGCTAATCAATGCGCCACCGGGGAAGAACAGCTGTCTTCGTCATCGCCCTCACGGTGTCCTCCTTCATTTGTAGCCTTTTCGCCGCTTGAGGGAGTGCCGCAGAGTCTCACTATTGACTGTCCCTCCGACCTCCAGGGGTCGGAGGGGCAGCGCGGGCGGCTGGGCGACGACTCTCGAGGCCGCAGCACGAGAGGAGGACAGGGAGGGGGGGGCTGGGAGGGCGAGAGGGCGCCCGCGATCGCGGAGCCGCTTCTGCCGAAACCTGTCGGCCTTCACGGCCAGCCTGCTTCCTCGCACGCTTTGCCAGGCGGAATTTTCCCCACGCCGGGCAGAACTCCCTGTCGGCGCGGCGCCTCCCCTGGCCGTTAAGAAACGGGCCTAAGTATTCTGTGCTCTTGGGTGGATTTGCTTGGGATTCCTTCCTCCAGTCCCCTCTTTTCTGCCAACTGTGAGGTCACAACTGGTCACAATTGGGTTCCAGATCATAAACAGAGAACAATCCAATGATTGAAATAGTAGGGTGAATTGAAGGGTGAAGGGCATTTCTTCACAGCTATCATCAACATATACTAGAGCAGCAAATAACATAAATTTAAGTAGCATGTGGAAATGACGACGAGCGTTCTGTGTGGAAGAAACAGTTCTCCCTTCACATTCCCGGGCAGCTGCTCCAATTTTCCCAGCAACATCTATCATCAGTCCTCCCACACCCCCACGCAATGTTTTAGGCACATTTTGCCATAGTTCAGTCTCAGGATTTTCAGTGGCTTTCCCATGCTACTTTTTTATGGCTACCAATCTTGATCCTCTTTGATCTGAGATTGCAAATGCCTTAACAGACCAGGTGATCGGGAGCAACAGCAGCAGAAGGCCATTGCTATACCACATCCCCAGCATGTGAGGCTCCCAAAAGGCACCTGGTGGGCCACTGCGAGTAGCAGAGAGCTGGACTAGATGGACTTTGGTCTGATCCAGCTGGCTTGTTCTTATGGTCTTATGTTCTTATGTTCTTATGCCTCTGGAAAAGCCTCCTAAAAGGCATCATGGTGGGGCTTCCGGTGGGGCAAGACGCTCCGTAAGCAGCGGAGCGTCGAAGTTTTGCAGTTTCTTCTCAATTCCTTATTGGGGGCTCGAAACTGGAGGGCTCCTAAGTTCAAGTAAGCGGGCTTAGAAGAGACGGTGGCTGCGGGCTTGGGAGAGATGGAGAGATGGTGACGGCGGCCTTCTCCATTCTCCAAGCTTGAGAGGGCGCGCTGCACAAAGCCGTGAGTCATGCGCCATGGCAGCCAGCCAGGGAAGCGCAGAGTTTGAAACTTGAAGAGGCTTAAGCTTTCCGTAACGCATCCTCAACCCTCCCCGCACCTACGGCCCTTACCAGCGCCACTGACACTCTTCAGCTCAAGTGAGTTAGGACTTCCCGGTTCCCCACATCCCCAGTGGCAAAAGGATGGCTGCGCCGAAAAACTGCCATGCGACTGGCTGCTTCTCCTCGATGTAGTGTAATGAGATGTTTTGTGTTTTATGTTTTTGTGTTGTGTTACCTGCTTCTTCAAACATGCTACGTGGAGCAAGGAGTTTTTATAGTCGGCAAGTCTTAATGCTGTGGCTATGTACGCTAAACTCATGGCTTCGCGGTTGATGCCTGTTGGGGCTGTGTAGGGATGATGGGTGGAGGAAGGGGGGAAGTGAGGATGGGGTATGGAGTCTGAGAATTGTATGGAGTATGATGTATTGTATGAAAGAATTGTATGAGTATGATGTATGAGTCTGAAATTGTGTGCATCGAGGAATGCTGCTGTAAATTTCGTTGTGCATGCACAATGACAATAAAATGCTTATGCTTATGCTTATCAGGGAGGCTCTTCCTCTCTTGGGTTCCTGATAAAACAGCTGTTCCTAAGATCTCTTGGGGCAACTGGAGTTTGAGCCAAAGGCAAATATCGTGCTTGTTGGGGCATAGGTTGGGTTAGTTTTGTTTTTAACCTGTTTGTAATGTTGGCTTTATTAACCTGGCTTATACTGTTTTTTACATTTTTTGCGCCCTGGGTCCCAAGGATGCCTGAAAGGAAAGTAGGTAGGTAAATATTTTAAGTACATGAATGAATAAAATGTATAGCTTTATTGATGAGTGCTATTAATTCATAGCCAGAAGTGTCAGTTGTTTCTCCTGCTGGAGAACAACCTCCACACTTGAGTTAGAGCCACGTGTTCTTCACAATGCGGTCACTTTGGGGAAAAAATGTTCAGAACCTTCAACTTATTCTGAGTACGACAATTATGTTGTTCGGTGGAGTTTAAAAATCTGACCCAACAGGTTAAGTTCTTTGCTGGCTTCCAGTTTGTTTCTGAGCATGATTGAAATTACCTGAAGGCCAAGGAGTTGGGATATCTGAATGAGAGCCCTTTTTTTTGCTTGTATAATGAGACCTCCTGCTCCGGACTCATGCTGCCTTTGCAGGCCATAAATGTTGGTATCACATGTCCAGTTGGTATCTAAGAGCTTTTTTTTAACAATACCAGTTTTAAAATTTCTTATTGTTTGTAGGCTGCCTTATTTGGTGTTCAGTTATTTGAATATGTTTATATTTTGTCTTAAAATGGTTTCATGTATTTCTGCTAGGGCATTACTAAATGAGATCTAGAAGTCCTGAATCAGGATCTTTTATTTGTATTTTACCAAGCCCGTTTCAGGGGCGGAATATATGGCGCCCGACCTGACGGCAAAACGGGCGCCCTTCCCCAGGCCGCCATTCGGGCACCTTAGGGCGAAAGGTGCATTTCGTAAGCGGCGCCCTCGGCGCTGCCGACGGTCACGCTGGCCGGCGTTTCGGGAGTGCTTTGGGAAAGGCGACTTTCCCCGAATCCAGCAGCCGGCTTGAAGCCCTGCGATGTAAACGACGGCGGCGCTCTTCAAGCGCCTCCCACTCTCCTCCAGATGCATTTCCAGTCCTTGTCCACAGCAGTTCTCCGGCGGCGTCTCAAGGCAGCCTGGGGACACGCTTCCTGCCCTCTGCGACGGCTGGAGCAGTAGCGCCAGGGCTGGGGGGCGTGTCCAGGAACCACCTCGGGCTGACGCGTCGGAGGTAGAACCGGGAATTTATGCCAGGTCGTCCCGGCTCTTTCATGCAAACACGCAGCTTGATACTGTGTGATGTCATTGATGTGTGCCCGCATTCCTGAGGGGGGATGGAAAGGAACACCTCCCACACATCTAGGCTGGCTGGTCATGATCCTTTACCTGGGAGTAAGTTTGGTTGGTGGCAATGGGTGTCGCTTCTGAGGAAACCCTCTGAGGGGCGCGACGAAGCCATTCAAAGTATGTCACGGTTGCTGTACTGAGCTTACTCCTAAGCAATGCGTGCCTGGTTTTCTTAACTGTAACTGCAATATTCAGGGGATCTAGGGTGCCTGGCCCCTCCCTCCTGTCCCTTGCATGTCGCCCCTCACTCTCTTCCCTCCCTCACTTCTCTTCCCTTGCATGGCACCCCTCCCCCTCCTTCCCTTTGCGTTTCCGCCACTAGTGTGGGTGGGTGATATCAAGATGCTGGCTCCCCTGGCTCCTCCTCCCTTGCATGCCACCCCTCACTCCCCTCCCCCCCTCTCTCACTCTCTCTCTTTCCCTTGCATGCCACCCCTCCCTCTCCCTCCCTTCCCTCTCATGTGTATGTGTGTGTATGTGTTTCACTTCCACTCCGAGTTACTGCCTATGTACTGTTTTCACTGCTCATATCTAGCCATCCTTTGAGGAACATTCTAAAGCAGCACGAACATTCTAAGGGTGACAGTTACACACAGGCAGCTGCATGTCCTTCACCATGGAGCGCCAGGAAAAAGGTGTTTTACCTGGGCCAGGTGTGAAATTTCAGGTATGTGAACATCTAAAAACACTCTCACCTGGCTGACTATAGTGGCTGGGAATTTTCAGAGGAATTGGCCCAGCAGTTACTGAGTTATACTACCACTAACAAAAACACTGTTAGCTTTTTATATATATAGATGTTCTAAACTGAAAGCTCGAAACTTCCTCCACCATACCCTGTTCAGTAGAGTTAAAGGGATATTGGAAAATGTGGAATCACAACAGGTGCCCTGACCTGGATGTTCAGGCTAGCCCAATCTCAACAGAGCTTAGAAAGTAAGAAGGGTTGTCCCTGGTTAGTACTTAGATGGGAGACCTCCAAGGAAGTCTAGGGTTGCTACACGAAGGCAGCCCATGTCAAACTACCTCTGAACATCTTTTTTTTTGGAGGGGAGAACCCTATAGGACAGTGGTGGCGAACCTTTGGCACTCCAGCTGTTATGGACTACAATTCCCATCAGCCCCTGCCAATTGGCCATGCTGGCAGGGGCTGATGGGAATTGTAGTCCATAACAGCTGGAGTGCCAAAGGTTCGCCACCATGGCTATAGGATCACCACATGTCAGTTCTGACTTGATGGCACTTTACACGTTCAGTGGTGAGGCATAGGCTCATTCCGCACATGAAGAATAATGCACTTTCAAACTGCTTTCAGTGCCCTTTGAAGCTGTGCAGAATGGCAAAATCCACTTGCAAACAGTTGTGAAAGTGGTTTGAAAACGCATTATTTTGCATGTGCGGAAGGGGCCATAGATTCATATCCTTCCCCTACACTTGTCCAACAGTAACAAAGATCAGATAAACCACACATCAAGCAGGACTTGGGACATATGTTTGTTTATTGATTCATCAAAATATTTGTTAATTGCGTATGATGTCACCACAGAGCTTTCTCCGAAGGGAATGGTTTTTTATCTATTCTCACATAAGCAAGTTATCCCAGGAAGTCAGATGTGTTTCCCACCAGATCAGATGCAGGATCTCTGCTGCTTTTCCTCTCAGAATCTGTAATCAGAAAGAGATCAACACAGAAATATTTGTGACACTTGAATCACAACTCAGATATGTGAAAATGGTCTCACAGTATCCTCAGGGTCAAGCTTCTCTGCACAGGCATTAAATGGCTTACCTGGATGACGCAAGTAAAACGCCATCTCCCAGGTCAGCCATTCGCATGGGGCGTTGCAACGCGAGCTGCGCTGCCTCAAGGCCGCCTCGGGCCTCGCCTGAAGTCGGGCAAGCCCCAGAGTGCTTCCCAGGGCTCTTTTTGGGGAAACGCCGCCGCGGAAGCCGCCGCCTGTTTAACGGCAGCGCTTCACGCACTTCCCAACGCACCTTTACTCTGTCCCCGGCCTCCGGGCGTATTGGCAGTCAGGCGGCTATTTGGGGACATCACTCTGCCCCAGTCCGTCTGTTGGAACCAGGACCGTCCCATGCGATTCAGTCTCCAGCGCAGTCGGGTCGGGCGCCAGAAACGCTGACCATACGTTATCATAGCTTACGTCTTCGGTATGGAAAGCGGCCCTATTTTATCAGGATCTCATGTGTGTGTTTTTAAAGATGGAAGCAGCTGAAGTGAGGGAGAATGAGCCAGATCCAAATGTTGTGGAAGGGGTTCTAATGCTTTCCAATCTCCAACCTTCTCTCCATAGATTTTCTTTTGTCCTAAAGAGGAAAACACCCAGGCATAATACTACTACTTGTGTTTTTATACATACAGTAAATTCTGGTTTTCTATCTGTTCTTCTGTGTATGTACGATTGAGGGCTGGAAAACATAGCTGTAATATGGACAGACTATGGCCCCTTCCGCACAGGCAGAAAAATGCACTTTCAATCCACTTTCACAATTGTTTGCAAGTGGATTTTGCTATTCTGCACAGTAAAATCCAGCTGCAAAGTGCATGAAAGTGGATTGAAAGTGTATTATTCTGCATGTGCCTTATTATTTTAGAAAGTGCATTATTCTGCCTTGGACATCACTGAGTTGCTTCCCTACCCCATCCCACGGGAAAGTGTCCCTTACCATTTTCTACACGAAGCACTGGCAACTTCTACAATAACAGCTCTCCTGTTTCTCAAGCATGCTGAACAGAAAATTAATTGAAGAGACATTTATTTACCCGTGGGCTAATGCTGAACTGTAATGCATCCTTTGTACCTATCTAAGGAGCCCTGTGGCACCGAATGGTAAGCTGCAGTACTACAGTTAAAGCTCAGCTCATGACCTAAGTTTGATCCTGGTGGAACTTGGTTTCAGGTAGCCAATTCAGGATCGACTCAGCCTTTCATCCTTCCAAAGTGGGTAAAAAGGGTACCAGCGGAGGTACACTGTAGACCACTGGAGGAGGCAGTGGCAAATGGGTGGGGGAATGACTGGGAGGAATAAAAGTGGTCGGTAGTTCCTTCTTCCCTCTGTGATGATCACTGATCTCTTTCCAATGATATCCTCTTTAAATCCCTGTATGGGTTCCATTGGCATAAAGCCCTGGTCTTCTGAGCCGATCATGCAAGAGATGAATCTGGAGAGACATGAACTTCTTGCCATTAAATTACATAATAGTGAAAGAGACTTAAGGATGTTTGCTAGGATTTGCCTTGGGATAAAAGTGGTCTCGGCATAAAATCTGGAGCCAGTCCTCAGCTGGCATGAAAACAAATCTTCTCAAATCCAGCACTAATCCAATCAATTTGTCTAATTAATAAGTTTTTGTTAATGCTATGTTAATATGCCCCACAGATAATCTCCCTCTCTGATGTCCTTTTTATAACGATATCCTGCCATTGACGCAAATGATAGAAAAATATATCTCATGGCCTCATACACATGTGTGTATTAAGTGCTATCAAATCACTTCCGACTTATGGTAGTACTTTTTCCTTTTTCGGAATCTGGCATCTCTTATTCCATAAATGGTAACAGTTTTTGGTATAAGATTCTGAGTATCACTTTACTAAAGTGACAGATTAATGCAGTGGTCCAATAGTTGCTGCAGTCGTTGACATTTTTTAAACAAATCTGAATGTGGATTGAGCATTTCCCATCTGTAGGCCATTGTTTTGCATTCCATATCTGTTGGCATATTCTTGTTAAGATTTTGATGAGGTCCCATACACATAGCCACTAACAATCAATGTTCGAAGCATTTCTTAGACAGTATACAACCATCCAAACGTTGCAAGTCTGTTAAAAGTATCATACTAAACAGGATCCCGATAGTACATTCTTTGCCTATGTTTGTTGCTCCATCCGAACCTGGAAGTTCCTAGCTCTTTCTGGATCAAAATGGTCCATCAAGGTAGATGAGTATATAACCTGGGAAGTTTATGGCTCATTCCGCACACGCAAAATAATGCACTTTCAAGCTGCTTTCACAACTGTTTTTGCCATTCCGCACAGCTTCAAAGAGCCCTGAAAGCAGCTTGAAAGTGCATTATTCTGCGTGTGCGGAATGAGCCTATGTGATTTTTGAAAATCATAGGACCTAAAATAAGTAACCATCTGTCAAATTGCCTTTGTCATGGAAAACTCCCCTCAAGATGATCAAGGAAGAAAACTTTCAATAAATGGAAACAAATTGGCTCCTTCTCTTGCTCAAGTCATCTAGCATAAATAATTCATAGGCAAGTGCACTAGCAGTGTTTTGGGAGGCTGGTATTTTTTGGTGGACTTATTTGCAAGTAGATAGAATATAAAACAGAATTTAAATTTAGAAGCATAAACATCAGTTCATTTCCCCTGGTATAAATATGCCGGGTAGTTGCCTTTATTTAGCACATATTACCATAGAATTTACTTATTTCTGTATTTCAACAATATATATCCCATTAGAACAGCTGTGCTAAATTAGACCTATCATCTACTTTATCCAGCATCCTGTTTCACACAATGTCCAACAAATACCACC